>NC_092464.1:39542919-39869737 GCF_047495875.1 Pithys albifrons albifrons | reverse complement strand
TAAGAAACTCTTTAGCCTAAATGCTAGAAAGAGGAGTCTATTTGGAAGCTCCCGGCACATTTGCTGTTCTCCTCAAGATGGAAAATTTCCAGCTGCAAATCTGTAGCCAGTGCTACTTAAAAATACCCAAGTGGTATATAGTCAGTGATGTCTGTGTCCCATGCTGAGCTCTGTTGTCCCTAGGTTCCCCTCCTAGCCAGTGAGGGCATCACGACAAGACATTTGCTGTGGAATTCAAACATAAACCTGAAGGAAAGCAACTTGCCAAAAGGTTTCTGAGTAGTGGAGCTGCTGAACAAACAAAAAGTCTCAAGAAATATCTGCTGCCAAGTTATAGCTCACCATTGGCAAATCACTGCTACAGCTGTTCACGTCCCATGTTTCTGCAAGGCCAGATGCAGGAAAGTTAATTTGTCTTGAAGATCTTCTTTATAAAGATCCATAACAATACTTTACTCACCTTAAAATGAAAGAAGTTGGGAATCATATGTTTTTAATCCATTGTTCTTATATTTTAACAAAAGTGTGAAGCTATTCTGTATAAGCAGAGAACAAAATATAGTTCAGAGAAGTCAAGACTTAACTCTCTAGTGGCTCCAGAGTTTTTAGTGCCTGGTGAAAGATGCTTACAGTTCAGCCTTCAAAGGTTTGGCCAGGTGGTCCTTAGGCCACAGGGCAGTTAAACGCCTCCCTGACATCCAATCCCGTCAGACCTCGGAAGCTCAGCAGGGTCAGCCCCGGTTAGTACTTGGATGGGAGACCTCCTGGCAATACCGGGAGCTGTAGGTTCTAGTCCTGAGGACTTCACTGCCACTGTCCCTGTCCAAGCTCACTCGGCCATGGCAGATGAACCTCAGGAGTTAAAGGGTGGGGCCAGTTCTGCACATGCTGTGACTTACCTGAAAAATCCACTGAGCAGGCTGAAAGGACACACCCACATGGGTAGAGCCTTCCCAAATCGTGTGCCATACAGGCATACATACTTAGGGCATATCCAGCGAAGCACAGCTAGCCTTCCTAACCCCAAAGCATCTTTCTAGTTACTCAGTCACATTGTCTCAAAATTAGGGGTTATTTTTCCTTCTGGCAGTCCTGGCTTCTGCCTTACCAACACATTATTCACTCCAATTTCCATTGCAAAGTTGTGATGGGAATGACTTTTTCTTCTCATTAGCACAGAAAAATTAAGGTAAAGTATGGACTACCTGAAATCCTTAATAGATTATTGAAGTCAGCAGGCGTGCCATGGAACTTTTCTGAATACTTAGCCTCTTTAGTAAACCAAAGGCTAATATGTGACCCAAACAATTGTAGTCTGTGAACTTTCACAGACAGCCTAAAGGCAGCTGTAGAAGGCAAGACAGAGAAACAATTTGGAGAGAGCAGCAGGCAGCCAAGCACTGTCTGTCAGGATAAAGCTTCTCTTAGTTCATTAGGATCAAGAGGGAATTAGATAATTGGAATGTGCTTTCATATGTATTCAGCTTTTGAAAACACATTTGAGCCAAAGTGTTTTCACTGCTAAAATAAATTTTTTCTTGTTCTAGTTCCTAGTGAGGTAGGAAAGAAAGAAAAGGAGGAGAGTTATCCTTGTTAAACATCAGCCCACCTGCACCAAGAACAGTCCTAAGCACTGTGAAGGAAAAAGGCATTTAACTTTGCTCAGCATTTTTAAAATAAGTGAAAAGAAAAAAAAAGGAAAAAGAAGTCAAGAGCAACACAGGCTAGAGAAGGACAAAGCAAGCAAACTGTGACTAGAACACAGAAGAGGGTGGGAAAAATTACTTCAGACTTCACTACGAGTTTCTGATACAGTATTACAGCTTATTTAAATCAAAACCTTTGAAGGGCTTTCCAGCAAATGCACCATGTAATTTCTGTAATAGTGTAACAAAGTTACTCAAAAAAAAAAAAAAAAAGAAAAGAAAGGAAAAGAAAAAAAAAAAAGGAGCAGCTTTTACAATCACATGAAGCCAGACCTGAACAGACAAATAGGACAATAGTGTGATTCTTTCCAAAGAAAGTTAGATGTCTCTTTTTTATTCTCTCTGTGCTGTTTTGCTGAGGCTTAGGAAAAACAGCAAGTTGAAAGCTGACTGATCTGCTGCTCTAGTTACAGCAAAAATCTGTGGGACAAGGAATGAGTTTCTGAACTTATCCTAGGAGGAAAGGGGTGGGAGGAGGGGTGGAGCTAAGTAGCATCTTCCCCAGACAGCTAACAAGGGTGAGATAGATCTTACTCCAGACATAACCAGTGTCATGAAACAGCACTTGCTAACTAATTTTGGAAATCTGATTCTGACACACACCACCGATGTTGACACACACCAAACCAAGTGACAGAAACAGAGGAAAACCATGTGGGGAAAGTAAACAAACAGATTATTAAATACTTAAAAAAACCAGATTATTAAATACTTCAAACAAACATTATTAAATACTTCTTTCTTTTTAAGTAGTAGATATACAGTGCTAATTTGACAAAATTATTTATTTATTTAAATGAATGAATAAATAAAGTATTTACTGTTTTCCCATTGGACCACTTTGCTTGTATGCATATCATCATCAGAGGTGGAATTCTATGATTCTAAAGTGGGATTATTGCAATGAAAGATCAGCACAGATGTATCTGAATCTGAAGATGCAGTTAATTATCCAGATAACTCCCTCAGTCAGTCTACAATCCCAAATCGAAATGCTATTTCACTAGGAAAACGTTTTACTGAATTAAACTGAACTTCTAAAAAGTCAAAGGAGATTTTATTTTTATAAACATATATGTGTATACACACACAGATATACACAGCTGATGGTTTCATCTCACTGCCTCTGGTCTCTGATGGGACATTTTATGGTAAGCAATGCACACATCTCCCTCAGAACACAATATCAGTGTCATACTGCAATTCACACTCCCAGAGTATTCACCACAGAATATTCACTGAAACTTATCTTCCACTGATTTCCCACACAACTGGCACAACAGTTACAGACAATAAATAATTACCATATGCTCCTTTGACATTAATGAGTCAAAATATTATATGCTTGCTTATATTGTCTCTAGCACAAGAGTTCTCAGGTCCTTTAAAAAAATCAAGAAGCTATTTCCCCAGTAGCACTAGCCAATAAAATAAAGATAAATTCTTCAAATTTATACAACATAAATTTTTACTATCATTTGCCAGGTATTTCTGGATAAATAAGAATTTTTTCAGTCCAGAAAAGTCAAAGCAGGGCAACTTCATTGCATAGAAATGCCTACTTATAGCACATAAAGCTGGGCATTTACATGATAAGTTTAGAATATCATTACATAAAGGGAGCCATGGGACACATCCTGCTATCAGCTAGTGTTTTAAATCTGCAATGAACCTGAATGGAGCTTCTCCAGATTTACACAGGATTAACATAGGCAGTGCATGGCTCTTTTTCTTGACATAATTGTCACGTGGTGAAATGCATATGTAGGAAAAGTTTAGACAAATGTCATATATAATAAACTGCTTTTTTTACTTCTTCCATAAAGAGAGATGCTACAAAGAAAAGAATACACTTTACATACCCTACTACCCTGGGTGAAATTTATAGTTTAACTGAAGAATAATTGTATAAAATAACAAAAAAATACAGATGTATGCTCAGACAGTAGTTTCAAAGGAAACTGATAACAGCCTATGGAGACAGCTTGGTCTTACTGCCCAGGACCTGAGAATCACTTCTGAGGGCTGTTTTTCTTAGCTTTTGTACACACCTGTTGCTGGTAGCCTTTGGCTAGATAACACAGGGATTCCCACAATACCTAGAAAGAATTTAATATCTGTAGCATAAAAACAGTGAAATGAGATTCAACAGAGATGAGCTGAGTTCCCACCAGCAGCTGTGTGATCTTAGTCAAAACACTTCTGTTTCTGGTCCCTCTTCCGTCTCAACCATCAAGATGGTAAAGAAAATGGGTCCTTGTCCCCTTGGGTCCTGGTCCTGTTGACACTAATGGTCATTCATTAGGTAGTTGAAGCTTCCAGGGCTCAGTCTGCAGTTTGCACTGCATCTTGCACATTGACCTACCTGCACTAAATGCACTCCTCAACACAAACTGGGTGAGAGAGTGCAAGGCTAACAGGAATCAGCAGTGAATAAGGATCTATGAGGATGCTTACATTTGGGAAAGTTAGATGTTCGTGAGAAGCATAATCCACTAGAAATCTACATTGCTGCATTTTATTGTGCACTTAGTAAGGGGAAAGGTATGGGAAAGATTTACTCAATGGAAGAGAGAGAATGGAATACTAGGCACTATGACTTTTCCAAATTCCTTGTTATTTAATGCAATAACCTAAGCTTATTAATTTCCACCCATGCAAATTAATTATCTTTTGCAACAGACTGAGGCCATACTTGTTTTCTGCAAGAGAACACTAGGTATCTCTTCCTTTCAGGTTTCCTTTTCCATGAGTATGATCATAGTCATTCTGAAACCCACCCCATTGATTTGCCTCCCTATGATTGCCTTTCCTCCTAAAGACAGTACATACAGATCTGCCTCAATGTCTGTGTACTAGACACAGGTTAAAACACAACCTTTTTACTTCTTCAAGGGGATTAAAAAAATTTAAGGGCTTCTTAAACTGGATATGTTAGGTTGATTATTACAGGTTGCTTTGCAATATCACCTACATTAGATGCACTTGCTGAACAGGGTTAGGACTAACACTGCAGTTGTGTATGACGGCAACATCTACTGTGTTAGGTCATGCACTATATCAACAGGCAACTCTAAGGAATTCAACCCTGAACTCATTTACCAGTAGGAATGGGCTGCCCCTGTTAGAAAATACCATCATACAATAGCTTTACCTGTCTCAGAGTGGGATATAACTATGATAAATGCCTGAAGTCTGAAAGGATGAGTTGTTTAGTTTTCAATCTTCGGACAGTTTTGATGCAGTAGTATAAAAAGTGTTGTAACACAGGCTTTGCTTCTACTGTGGAAATTTGCTTACTGACAGCCTTATTAGGAATACCATGAGTTTTCTTTAAAGTCTAGATCAGCCTCAAGATGAAAGGCTCAAAAAAAAGAAAGCTGTTTTCTGGTTATAGTTTCAATCTAATTTAGTTAATTACAAGTGTAGAGTAATTAATCCTGAATGCTTTTGCACAGTTTGAGAAAGGAAAGAAGTGGTTAATTTATTATTTAAAGTCAAGGCAACAAAGCACTGCAGAGAAAAAGTTAAGATGAATTTTCTTAAATAAAAAATGGGCAACTTTTGTCAAGAAAGGTCTAATGTATGCACTGAGGAAAAAATCCCTAGGAAAGACTAGAACCGAGCAATTTTCACGTTTCAGCTTTTTGTGAGCATTGAACAAGATAATCAAAGCCAAATATATATAAATAAAGGTATTTTCATTCCTGCACCTGGATCTTCTGAAATATCAAGATTACATTTCTCATGTACTACATCTCTGATTCAACACAGTGCCTTTTGATGAAGTTATTCTTTCATGGGGTGTCTATAACTGCTTTTCTTCTGCAGTGAACATCATGATCGTTCTCTTATTTGTCTTTGTTCTATTACTCCTGGCAAAATTTAAACCAAACAATTTTTCTGTCTTTAGGAAAAGAAAAAATAGTATGAATAATTTTTGAAATATTTATATGCAACTATTTTATATTTAATTTTCTGTATCAGTAATTTACAATATATTATTTTATTTTTTAAAAAATATATACTTTTCTTCACATAATTTGTGCAAAAGGACAGACAAAGACATTTCTAGCTCTGGGGCAAGACAATGGAAATATTTACCTCAACATCCTTTAAGGAATGAAGATAATAACAGGATCTCTACATTGCCAAGTAGATTTAGCTAATTATATTATTAGTTCGGATTAATAAAATAGGATTGAAATCAACTATTATAAATCAAAACTGGTGTGTCTTTCTTTTTAGCTGCTGGGATGGTTTATTTTAATCAACACGTGTAGTTCTCACTGTCTCCTGAACCAAAATGCTGAGGAAGATCCAGTTTGCCCGAAGCTGAACAGCTGCACCTGTTATTCCACTGTAGGCTACTCTGGGAACCGATCCTCATCAAGGAACCTGGATCTGGTTGGTATTCCAAAAAAACATCCCCAGTCTGTGAGTGGCACTGCTGGACCTGGCAAGCAGTGGCCATCCACAAGGAACCTCACTTACATTCCATTTAAGGTGGCTAGAGCAGAGTGAAAACAAAGGGTAGATGGACTTTAATATCCAAGTAAATCTACATTTTGCTTATTGGTGGGGAAAAAGCATTTACAGTAGGGGGGATTTGTAAGCAGGTTCACTTGAATTATGAAAGAAGATACAATTGTTGCAAAGGTTTACCATTATCTTTACTATTAATCCTTCAGGGCAAACACCACATAAATAGGTTTATCAATCATTCTTTAATACAGATAATTACTATAAAATGATGCACTTGTGCTTTGTTAAACCATTATTTAATGTTTCATCGACATTCTCCTACATATGCTTTAAATCACATTGTTGAAAATAGTTGTAATAAATTCCTAAACCATGAGTGGTCATAAAATTGTTTACACACACAGAGCCTATTTTATTGTGTCTGGTCCTCTAAATTATTAGGCCATAATTCTTGAACCCTAGAAAAAGTAATTGTTAGTCCTAAAGTGTGCCCAATGGATACATGTCATTTCAGCTTTATGATACTCTAATCCGTTATGGTGGCAACATATATTTTATTTCTAACAAGCTGAAAGTGAAACTTAAAATGGTTTAATTAGAGGCATTTGAATTAAAACATCAGAAGTATAGTAACAGACTGAAAGTGACTGTAGCTCACATAAACCCTAGATAACAATATGCAAAAACTCCTTTGAGACTTGAATAGATAATAAGAACAATATGAGAGCTTTCCTGATATGCTTTTCAAGTTTTTGCTGAAAGTGCTTACCAATTAGAATAAAAGGCCAAATTCAACAAAAATTCAGTTTAAATGTCCTATTTACTTTTAGCTATAAAGGTTTTGCACTATTACAACAAAAACAGGCTACCATTACCAAAAACAACTGCTTTAAAATTTATACATAGAAGGTGAGAATAGGTAGATGTGCTGAGAACATTGTTTCCAATATATTGCTGTATTTTAAGTCCATAAAAGAATGATCTGGCATTCAAGCTCTCCAAGAGGTAATTTGCAATTCAGTACATTGTATTTCAATCAATAAATAATCATGAACAGAGAAGGACATGATTTCTCATGTAACTAGCCACTGCTGGGTTCCAGGGAACAGCTTCCCTTCATGGATGCTGAATACCAAAAAACAGTAAACCACCAAGAGCATTCCAGTATGAATGTATTGTCCTGTCCTTTTCAGGTGAGGCTTTAAATTGTAAGGGGGGGGGGGTGGGGGGGGATGGAGGGAGGTAAGAAAAAAGAACAAAAACAAAAAATAAAAAAAAATTTAAAAAATTGTAATGATTTCCAGTAAATTTTACTGTAAACAGTTATCATAGAATGACAGAATATGCTGAGTTGGAAGGGACCCACAAGCATCAATTCCAATTCCTGGCCCTGCACAGGACACCCCAAGAGTCAGACCATGTGCCTGAGAGCACTGTCCAAATGTTTCTTGAACCCTGTCAGGCTTGGTGCTGTGACCAGTTCTCTGAGGAGCCTTTTCCAGAGCCCAACCACCCTCTGGATGAAAAATCTTATCCTAGTATCCAACATAAACATCTCCTGACAAAACATTATGCCATTCCCTTGAGTCCTGTCACCGGTCACCACAGAGAAGAGATCAGTGCCTGCCTCTCCCCTTCCCCTCATGAGCAAGTTGTAACTGCAATGAGGTCTACCCTCAGTCTCCTCTCCTCCAGGCTGAGCACAGCAAGTGACCTCAGCCACTCCTCATATGACTTCACCTCAAGGTCCTTCACCAACATTTTTGCCCTCCTTTGGACACTATCTAAGAGCTGAATATCTTTCCTATATCATTGTCCCCAGAACCGCACCCAGTTTTCAAGGTGAGGCTGCCCCAGTGCAGAGCAGAGCAGGATAATCAATTAGCTGGTGATGCTTTGCCTGATGCCCCTCAGGACACGGTTGGCCCTCCTGGGTGCCAGGGCACTGCTGACTCATATTCAACTGATCATCGTCCAGGACCCCCAGGGCCATTTCCGTGGCACTGCTTTCCAGCATCTCATTCCCCAGTCTATGTGTACAGCCAGGGTTGTCCCATCCCAGGTGCAGAATCTGACACTTGTCCTTATTGATCTTCCTATGTTTGGTGATTGCCCACGCCTCTAATTTGTCAAGGTCTCTCTGCAGGGCCTCCCTGCCTTTGAGGGAAGCAACAGCTCCTCCCAGTTTTGTACCATCTGAAAACTTGCTCAGTATCCCCTCCAGTCCTGTGTCCAAGTCGTTTATGAAGATGTTGAAGAGCACAGGGCTTAAGATGGAGCCCTTGGGAACCCCACTAGTGTTAGGAAAAGAAAAGCCATATTTACTACACTATCCATTTCAGTAATGTCCTATACACAAGCTACTTCCAAACTGGTTATCAGCTCAAGTAATTACTTTTTATTTTTTTTGTAAAATTGTGTTATTTGATGACTGCATTTATTTGTGCTATACCCATCTGTGTCTTCAAATACTGACATACCAAGAATAAGCTAGTTTTACCTCACTGGTGCTGCACAGACTTCAAGCACAATGGAAAAGAGTGGAACTACCTGTGAACCCAGGCACATTATATTATAATATCCTTTAAATGAGAAAACACCCTCCAGGAAAGTTGCTCCACTTGTTTCATTCAACCCCAGTCCCCTAAAATAAATAGCTCTGCTTCTTCTGGCAGTGTTGCCATGGCAGCTCCTCCGCACTCCCTGCATTCCTGAAACCTATCCAGGAGGCTGGGGAAGTGCTTGCACAGGTAAGCCAGAGCACAGTGGGATGCTGTAGCAGCTTCCCTTAGGCTTTGCCTGGAGGTATCTGGTATGGTGATATCCAAGCTTTTTGAGAAAAGATGCTGTGCATCACCTACCTCCAGGCCATGTCTGAACTGAGCTGTGGCCACCTTGCTCTCACCAACACACCACCCAGCTCCTTGCAAGGTCCAAGCCATCTCCATGCCTCCAGCAACAGCAGGCTGAAGGGACTGCATCACAGGAGTTCTCACTGAGTTGAACTCAGTGGCAAGACTTCAGCAGAGCCCACATTTCACCCCAGCTCATGGACGAGCAGTGGGAGGACAGAATGTGACATGGGACACCTGAGTAGTCACCAACAGTTACTCTCTGGGCCTCCCACATGATAAAGCAGCAAAGCTGCTAGAAGGAAACTCCATCTGCTCCTGCAGGGAGCACAAACATAAATAACACCGTATGGTCAATGTTATCCAAGGCAGCTGTTAGACCTAAAAGGATCCTAATATTAAAGTATTCAGCAATCTGTACAAAATATTTAAGTAGAAGATGATCCTAAAAAAAAAGTCTGAATTTAGTGTTTAAGCTAATGTAAACTTGAATAATTTATCTGCAAAAATAAAGGCAGGCAATGAAGCTACTGAAGCACTTTGTAAAATAGTCCCTGCTTGGTATCACTGGGAGTAGCATTTTACCAGAATGGACCCACATATCTCTATGCTGCCAGAATGATGTAAGTAAGTAGCAGAAGGCATTTTCCTCATGCTCTTCAGATTCAGCCTCATTACGCAACAACTTGTTGCCACCCTTCTTAAAACAACCTGTGTGAAGACTCTGGATGCTGGCTGAGAATTCAAAATCACCTTTGTCAATCTCCTAGCTCCTGAATTAGAGAAAAAAACCCCCAACACCTGTAGTATCCAAATATTGTTCCCTTGGAACCACATTTACTTAGAAGCTGATGAGCAAGGAGAGAAAGTGATGTATTTTCCTGTTTCTTTATGAAGTGACACAAATCCTGTTCTAAAATTCTTCCTGTAGCCAACAGAACTACAGCTGTGTCAAGTGATGGGATAACCATTTGCTCCGAAGACTGTGAGTGACGTAAAGGATGGGACAGCAAACTAAAAACAGAAAGGAAAAGTAAAAAAGAAAAGATAACACTTCTCTATTTTAAAAAGAGCAAACCTTCAGATTCAAATATACAAATATATCAACACAAAAATTTCTTCTAAAAGTTCTCTATGTTTTACAGAAGTCTGATAAATACTGTTTCATGTTTTCCCATCAAGAGAAACATAACATCTCAGTTTCTAAACATCTTTTTGAAGTCCTCATAATACAGGCTTTGATTATAGCAGAGCTGTTCAGCATGCAGGAGCCCGAATATGTATACATAAGGGGTGGGTTTATTATTGAAGATGAAAAGGACATTGAAACAAAAAGTGCATTGCTGAACTCTGCAGATGTAGTGAGTTCTTTTCAGAAACTATTGCCTAACAAGAACACCAAGTGAGTGAGTGATCTTTTTTCTCTGTCTTTTCCCCTACATTTCATCAGGTTTTTTCACCTTTGATTAGAGCTGAATGACTGGTGTTTCTTTGATAGGTTTAAATTTTTCTTTACATGACTAATTCATATGTATCTTCTGCTATTGTTCTAAAAGACATTTTTTAAGCCCTGCCCAAGGAAAAATAAAACTAAATAGCAGACTTTCCTGATTTCTGCTGATCTATTCATTAATTTCAGAAAGATTTATGCAAACGGGCCACTAGTTATCCAAAACTTCTTTGCTGTAACTGTGGTTTGACATACAGAATAAGCAGTTTCCACTTATCTCAAAGGACTTTTTTCCTCCCTAACGCTATGACTGAAGTCCACGGGAAAGAGGTGAATCTTAAGAGCTACTGAACTGTAACAGTTAAGTACAATTGTTGTGCCTATTCTAGCAACCAAATATGACAATAAAATAAGGTATTCTGTGAAGTGTGTCCAAAAGTTTTGTCATGCTTGACATGCCCTTAGATGGTTTAAGAAACACACAGCATCTGCTGACTTCCCCAGAGAGGAGTTGAGAGCATACCATTGGGGCAGTCATAGACTCAGAATTCCACATTGTCTCTTATTGACATTAATTTCTATTATGTGTGTGATTTTCTCTGGTTTCTGTCAATTAAAAGCAACAACAACAAAACCCACAAACAAACAAAAACAGCACACTCCAAAAAATAAAAAAAAATACAAGACCCACTAGCTACAGAAAACCCCCATACAAAACCCCCAAACAAAACCCCCAAACAAACAAATTTAAGGTCAAGAGAACTTTTCATCACCCTTCTGATAAATATTTTCTATTAAATTTTACCCCAGAATTCTGGCAACCCAGTACAGAGCTAATGAAAGGCACAAATAGAAGTGTTTCAGAAGTGTATTTCTATTTCATTTTGGGGTATTTTTAGTTTGTGATGAAACGTTCCAGTGTTGCCTTGCCTCATTGTTCCTCTCCTCAGTGAGTTTTTTTTCATTCCTCACTGTAATGGCCAAGGACAGCAGTATAGTTTCTTTTGTTCTTTTTCATTTCCTTCATAGAATTTACCAGTTGAATTGCAGTAAGTGTGAAAGGTTTATTCTTAGTGCCGACCCCTTTAGGGCAAGAACATTTGCTCACACACAATCAAGAAAACAGATACACTTAAGACCTGTAATGGAAGTACCTGTTTATACACTGGCACATCACAATTTAAGGATGCGTTGAGAGTAATTTGTCAGCCAGGGTCATTCTCAACCACAGAGCTAGTGAAAAGCAAGGACCAGATCTAGGATGTGAGGCCACAGAGGAAATACTCCTAGTAATATTAAACATTAAATCTTCAGCATTTTCTAAAAAAAAAACCAAAAACAACCCAAAACCAAAAACTAAAACAACTCCCCAAAAAAACCCACTCCCCCCAAAAAAAAGTCATTGAGTTGTCTGATTTGGATCCCTAGGAACATTAGAAATTGAGTCAGCACTAGTAGAACTAGCAGACATCTCATCGTCTACAGACACCACTATCAGAAAAGGGAGGTATATTTGGTAGGAATCTAGCAACTAGTCAGGCATCCTGATTTAAACAGAGCCTCTGAAGGAAAGGTTGAATGAGAAGATTCAGAACGAACTTCTGAAAAAGACAACTAAGATGCCATTAGCATTAACTGCCCAGATTGCTCTCTGAAATTCCCTGACTTGCTGAAGCAGCTCAGTTATGCCTGGAAGTTAAATTGCCCAGTCTTCCTCCAAACCACCTGTCATTCAACTTCCAGGTTCATTAGCACAGGTAAGGAAAATTTGCACCTCATCAAGAAAAATCTCATCTTGGTTGAGACATATTCACCAACAGATGCAGGAGCAGCATCTCACAGCTTGACTCAGTATTTATTGCTCAACTGTTTATGCAGTTATAGCACACAAGGGCTTGGTGAAGTACTTACAGCCACTTGAATATCTTTCTGAGTTAAGTAATCAGATGTCAGAATGCAAACAAAGGAAATGATGAAAGCTCTCACTAAGGGATTTTGTCTTACCTTTCCTTTCCTCTCAAACATTAAACTTGAAAAATACTTGACAAACTCTGATGTGATACTAAGCTTCTTCCTCTTGGTGATACCATCAGAAATTTTAAACTCCAAAAATAACTATCCAATTTTACCTCCTTCAGATTACTAAAGCTGAGATCTATTTTTGGCTTCAGCTGCCTATGTGAAAAGAGACTTTCAGGAAGCTTTCTGTGTGAGCTACTCCATCTGAAAGGTTCAATAAGATGCTGTTAATTTTATTTCTTTCAGTCTGTTTCTTCAGCTACAATAATGACCTAAGGTAGAGCTAAATGGGAATCATTTCACATTCACAAGCAGGCTTTCCCTGGCAAGGCTGCCTCATCCACTTGGCTTCCCAGAAACAGCCTCTCTTTTCAGTCTTCTAATCCCAGGTCTACCTGTTTTCCCAGACAAACATGGGCAGGACTCCCTCACAGCCAGGGAGGCCCTGCAGAGAGACTTCAACAAATTAGAGGGGTGGGCAATCACCATCCATATGAAGTTCAATAAGCACAAGTGTCAGATTCTGCACCTGGGATGGGCAAAGTACATGGGGAATGACTTGCCCTAGAAAGCAGTGCCACGGAAATGGCCCTGGGGGACCCAGTTGGTGGTCAGTTGAACATGAGTCAGCAGTGCCCTGGCACCCAGGAGGGCCAACTGTGTCCTGGGGAACATCAACCAGTTGAGGGAGGGGATTGTACCACTCTGCTCCACACTGGGGCAGCCTCACCTTGAATATTGGGTGCAGTTTTGGGCACTGTAATAGAGGAAAGACATTCAGCTCTTAGAGAGCATCCAAAGGAGGACAACAATGATGGTAAAGGGCCTTGAAGAGAAGCCATATGAGGAGCAGCTTAGATGACTTGGTGTGTTCAGCCTGGAGGACACTGAGGGGAGACCTCATTGCAGTTACAACTTGCTCATGAGGGGAAGGGGAGAGGCAGGCACTGATCTCTTCTCTGTGGTGACCAGTGACAGGACCTGAGGGAAGAACTTCAAGTTGTATCAGGGAACATTTAGGTTGGATATTAGAAAGAGGTTCTTTGCCCAGAGGGCGGTTGGGCTCTGGAACAGTCTCCTCAGAGAAGTGGTCACAGCACCAAGCCTGACAGAGTTCAAGAAACATTTGGACAATGCTCTCAGGCACATGATGTGACTCTTGGGGATGGTCCTGAGCAGAACCAGAAGGTGGACTTGATGATGCTTGTGGGTCCCTCCCAACTCGGCATATTCTGTGATTCAATTAATATTGGTAAGCATGGAGTGGTGGATCTCAAAGTCCCATCTGGGATGGGATATTTCACAAAGAATATAAAAATGAAAAGAAAATATCACAAAAGGAATGTTTAATTCCTAATACCCTGGTATGACACTTGTTTTCGTCTTGACTCAGGGGAAACAAGGTGGTTGTGGTCAAAGTGAGAGTTTTAAAAATTTTTTTTAAATGAGTTTAAATAAAACCTCAAGCAAAAATTCCTTTAATTTCTGGCATCTAACTTGATCTTGCTAGCTGGTGGCAATGCCCCTCTGTGTGTTGTAAAAAATTATCCAGGCATCTAATACCTCAGTTGCTTCTATTGCCTTGGCACCCCAGGTGCACTATTGGGGTGATGGGCTTGCCAAGGCATAAAGTTGGCAACCTACATTCTCAGGGGCCAGTCCCCAACTCATGAAGCCAATGACTCTGACAAACTCTCAGCACCTGCTGCCACTGTGCTGGCTCCATGCCTCACATCTGCTGCAGAACACTGCTCCATCTCCTGCCATGAGGACAGGGAGATGTACGTTTCCTCCGGTTCCATGGCTCCCCCTTTCATATTCACCAAAATTGCAAATAAAATCACATATTCTCTTTAGCCAGTTCAACAACGAGTGCAGTGATCTCCAGTGAAGGGACAATAATAAACAGCCAGGAGGCAGCAACACTTCAAACCACAACACTCCATCCCTCATGAATGTGAGTCAATGCCTGCAGAGGTTGGTCCTAACAAGCCAACTCACTCAAATATTTACCCTCATTTAGTCAAAGAATGGCTTTTGATTTAGGAGAATCTACCCAGAATGACTTGTAGACTTCTTGATTTCCACTCTTCCAAAAACATTAAATACCTATCCAGTGTAATTTCCCAGCACAGTTTTCTGCAAGAAACTTACCCTCAGATGCAGCATCCTGGTACTTCTGTTCTTGGCCAAACAAAGTACAGAGGGCAAAATGAGATTAATAAAAAAAAAAAAGGTCAAACCTTTCATCAAGTTCAAGAGTTCTCTTTCACAGTTGAATGAAGTAATGTCTCATTCCCACTTAAATTTATTCCTCCAGCACTAAAGTTTACTAAATAATTATACTAAAATAAATCTTGATTAAATCTTTTGTACTTTTAGAATTAGAAAATCAATTGAATTAAACAGTAATTGGAAAATATTGAATCCTCTCCATATCTTTCTTACAGGAAAAAAGCCCAACCTGCCTAATGATGTCAACTTTAAAAACATATCCAGCCAGTAATTTTTTACTGAAAACCAAATTCCTTCTTCCACTTATGCTCTCATGACTTTTAGTGGCTTGATGCCTACTGCAAAAGTGTGATTTTTATTGATGGAGCCAAAGCGTTAATGAAATAACAAGGAATTCAGACTCACAGTTCCTAAAGAAGTGCTGGTAAAGAATAGCAATGACCTTCTTCAGAAGGGATTTCTCAAACCACTAGCAGACATTACAATGTTAAAGTCACTCAGAAGCAAGAAAACACCTTGGCATGTCCTTCTCCCCTCCCTCTCCTCCCCCCCCGCTCTTTCCTCCCTTCCAATTAAAGCAAATAAAACACTAATTTCTGCTATACTTTTCCGCCTAAGGTTTTTCTGTGTTTTGTTTTTTTTTTAATCAGTTAAGAAATAAAAATGAATCAGTTCTTATTCAAATCAAATGTTTCTTGCCTCTGGTACCTACAAGCAATTGGAAGTGAGACTTCAGATTAAACTGGTAAAGTTTAAGTACTAGCCTCTCATTAATGTGCAAGTGGTAACACCAGAATTCAGTTCCTCTGCAGAGCTATTCAAATGAGTAAAAGCAGGCATTTCTTTATTTTCTTTCTCAGAGGCACCGCATTTATATAGTAAGTAGGGCATGCCCAAAGAGGATGCCCCCAATTACAAAGCATTATACTTACATCAACAAATTCACACTCAGAAAATGATCCAAGACTACTAATATACAAATTCTGCCTAATGTAATTTATAGCAGCAGTTTCAAAGGCACACCTTGCATTAGAGAGGACAGTAGCATAAGTCTTACAGCTAAATGCACTAAGTTCATCACTCACCACAGCACCAAAGTTTTAATACACTGAAGGATGGGCTTTACTTTACTATTACCAGTCATCATTACAACAGTAGGCACCTCAAATTACTTCCTGCAAATACACAGAAGCACCAAAGCCATTAATCTGAAGACAGGTTTCCTCAGAGTCAACACTTACTTCGGGTGGATATTTATGTAGCTTATACAGCCACTTTAAATTTAACTTGGTTCATTACAATGATTGGTCTTGGCCTTTAAGACACGTCTTCTTAACACATGGGGTTACGTGGAGAGAAGCGGCTGCATTTTGCCATTACTAAATTGTGAATGAAGAATAGGGTGGCGCAGAAGAAGGAACAAGTTGGTCTGCATTCAATCACATACCTTTCTAAAGTGCACTTTATTAGTCACTCAGGAGAAGCTTTTCTATAGCTAAATTCTCTGCTCTCAATCAAATGAATATCACCAAGGAACTCTACAGAGGTATCATAACTTACCTTCCCCTAGTAGAAGAGAGCTAGTTTATGAGGCCAGAAAGGTGGTGTTTTAAATATGTGCAACACTTGGAATTTAGTGTAATTAGCATGTAGTAATCATGGGCCTAGTCTGTGGTACACCAGTATAGTTAAGTTTTTCACTAAACTGCCTCAGCTGCTGTCATGAAGGTGTATCTGAGGCAGGGTTCAAACTAACCGTCGAATCTGAGCACTTGCAAAACCAAATCTGTCCTAGTTTAAGCAATCCTTTAGTTGACTTTCAAGCCTTATCTACATTCTGTCCAAAAAAGAATCTTATTCCTAGAGAAGATCACAAAGAGTTACCACCACCAGCACTGCTTCACATATAACTTGATATTATAAAGTCTTAGCCTTGGAGAGAAGAAACAAATGCTATCAATGCACTACTATTCAGGGATTACACTCTACACTCTTGAAGCAGAAAAATACTTTAAACCCTAGTCATCACACACTGAAAGCTAAAAACATAACAACCTCCATATGCTTTTCAGGGATCTGCTGAAAGTAAACTGAATAACAGGTCCCATAAGTTCTTTCAAGCGATCAGGGATGAAAATTACACATTCACTCTGCAACATTCCAATGTGTATTTGGATGCAGCATAAATCAATTGTCTCTGCTAATTTACTCCAGTTACTTCATAGTCTTGTTAATTAGAGACCTTTGTGCAGCATTATTGTGTTCCAGTTCCTTCAGAATAACAGCTTCTTTTCCAGTTCTTTTTTAACTCATTGAGCATATAGATATATACAAAATGTCAAGAAGTAAATCCAGACATGTTTGTGGGAACTAATCCATCAATATCTTATTTAGAGGCAAAGTTTGACTTTCTCATCCACCAGCATGATTCCAACAGCCTGAAGGGACTGCCTACCCAACAAATCAACCTCTCCTCCTGCAACTTCCTCCCTGATTTCTGTGCCCAGAAACGTAGTTAGGAATCTGAGACAGTGGCTGTTCTTCCTTCCCTCTCCAGAGATGAAGGAAGGAATCTCCATTTCTATATCTCAACCAAAAATATAAGGGAAAGGAGGAGAAGTGGGAGCTCTCCATCAAGCCAAGCATAGGGAAAGCATGTCCCTGACCTAGCAAGTATGGGATTTCCATGAATAGCCTGCTGTGATGGTAGTGGGTAGTTTAACTGAGCTGCCTCCAAAATAGCCTGTTTTAACTAGGTACTTGCTATCAACATTATTCCCATATTAAATCCAAAACACAGCACTGTAGCAGCTACTAAGAATAAAGTGAAGGCTATTCCAGCTGAAACCAGGACAGTACCTAAGCTAGTTCATCAGGGCTTGCAGCTTTATAGGTGCCCTCTGCAAGTAAGAGCCAAGCTGATCAGTTTGACATGTGCTTTAGCTGTGTCTGTACTACAAGCACTGCTTCATTTGTGGCTTGAGAAAACAAACTCCACTTCTATAAGATTTGTACAAGTTAACACAACAAGCACTTTCATGTCATATTTCAGCCATACACAATAATGAAAAGTACTCCAGGGTTTTATTCCAAAACAGCAGAAAATAGGAATATTGCTTGTAAATGTTCGACTCCACCCAAAACAAAGAGAAATAAAGGTACAGAACTATTCTGTCCTGCCTTGAGTAGACAACAACAACCTGTCCTCAGGAAAACCTTTAAAGAAAAAGTTTCCTCCTCTCCCTTTTAACTGAGGAAACTGGAGAGGAAAGAAATGAAAATAGCCTTTGATGTGCCTCTGTTAGTTTCCATCTGCACAACAGTTCTTCTCACCTGCAAAGGACAACAAAAAAGAAAACAACTTCCCTACCTGGCTCAGAAACAGCATCCAGAGAGCAGAGCAGCTCCCTACATAGGAGGTGGCTCATCTTGGAGAACTAATTTCCTCTAAGCAGCTGAGCTAAATAGAGGCATGCAGGCTCTAATTAATAAGAAGGCTGGGCTAACTTCTAGTTGATTTAGCATTGGGGTAGCTAATGTATTAGCATATAAGCTCTTGAATGGGTAAAAAGTGGCTGTCATAGAAAACAGATGTCTGTCATGCACTAAAGAGTAGAGCAGAGTCAAGAATTGGATTAAAGGGGATAACTGAAAATGGAATGCCCTCTACCTACTGGTGTTTAGCTGCTTACATGTATTTCTTCTTGCTAACTGTGTGCAAACTTCTCTTGCCCTGGTAAATCTGTTTAGGCTCCAGGCAAGATCCATATGATCTTCATCCCAAGGAATGAAAAATAAAATTATTTCCTGGAGGGTTGGCAAAGGGGCAAGCCCTTGTTTAAGGAGTCTGCAAAATAAGCTGTGAAGAAGATAGTCTCTGGTACATGTGAAGCTGGAAGAGCAGAGATGTCTTACAGAGAGGACGCACTCAGAGAGAATAAGTGGTGCCACAATAAAGACAAGGGTCTGGCAGCTTCCAGCAGAATTACAAGCTTTCTAACTCTGTAGAGAGATGCAAATGTTTTTTATTCAAGTCTTCCTTCCACCTTCCTTTTGTGTACAGGCAGAAAAATGCCTGGAATTGCTGTAAAACTAATTTTATATATATGTGTGTTGAGGTTTTTTTCATAGAATGGTGTTACAGCTTATGCTTGTGCAAAGTCTGTAGTTACCTCTGCTGCATTATGCCACTTCTGTATGTCATTTTAAGGCCAAATGATAAAGCAAGACTTCATGGTTACAAGATACTTGTGGAGTTGGGCCACTGTACTCCTCAGTGTTGACACACTCCTTCCAGGAGGAATCATACAGGGATATTATGTACAAACAAGAAGGTAAGGTAAACGTGGAGAGGTCATTTTTGCAGTACTATATCATATCCTTCTACCCTAAATAAATATATACTTTACAATACACAATGCCATATAGCTGGGGATCTTTTAAGTAAAGTTTCTCCTTTCACCTAAATTTCATCATATATTTATCTGTCTGTTACCCTGTACTGCAGTTGTGGTACATTTGTTACCTATTGAGCAGGGAAAACTCTTGCATAGTATAGCTGGTTTAGAGTTGGTGTTGCAAATTATAAAATAACAAAACAATTATACATTTATATGCTACAGCAGAATGAATTCTCCTAATTTCCTTATCATAGGTCAGGATTAGTCAGCTATCCATTAAAATCTGAAAAGTCCTGTCCCAGGACGAGGGCGTAGCTGTGCATCAGGCTCAGGTAGAGGACAGGCAGGCTGCCCCCAAAGCCCTCTGGGAGACAGGCTGCAAGCTGCAGCTTCACTGAACGTATACAGGAAGATCTGTGTTCAGTGACACCATTATGTGCATATCTGGGGTGAACAAAGGAAATGCAGCCCAAACCAAAGATCTCTTTGATCCTGAATGTGCCAGGAGAAAAGGAAGCAAGGCCAAGACCTTTACAACCTGATTTCTTAGGGGCACAATGGCGACTGAACAGAACAGCCCAGGAGAGGCATTTTCCCAGTGCCACACTGCAGCTCTGAAGGGACTCAGGACACCTTGGGACATCATTTGAGTTTTTACCTCTGAACAGCCCCAGCACACAGAAAGAGAAGCAGACTTCACTGAATATCTCAAGATGTTATTATTTTTTTCACCTTAAAAATATGATCCTAAAGCTTGACAGATATTTCAGTGCCTCCTGCTTTACTCTTTTGTTTCAGAGGATGAGCAGGAGGCAGGAGATGACAGCCATGAGGATTTAACTGATCTGAGGGTTTAAGGTCTCATAACAATAGGGAATTATATTTATACTAGTATTTTCCACTCAAGACCTGGAGGATCATCTTTGTTGTGAATTTCTACAGCTTGTGGTTCAAGTATGCTATTTAAAAGCAGTTTGGGCTATCAGACAGAATTCTCCAAAATACATTGTTTTTTTCTTTCTAATGATGTACTGTGTATATATGTAAAGATTCTTATTCTTCTCCAAAAGTATCCTTCTAAGTATTTCTGGCAGATAGGCTGCAGGAACTGAAACCTCAGCATGAACAGACTTTACATTCCCTCTTCTTTTCTTGCCTGATAAAAGCATTGGTAGATCCAAGTTCTACTTAAAGGTTATAGCACCATAATGAGGTTGTAATAATACAGTGATTCAAAAAAATTGCTATGTACCAAAGAGAACTGAAAAGTCTGCTATATAGAATATAGACACAGTTAAAGATATTTTAATAAATACCCAAATAACAAAACCAGATTAGCCTGTACTATTTTCACGCTTGTTACACCTCAGTCCTGAAGGCTCAACTTTTACCGGGTGTTGCACTTTAATTATAGGCTCCAGGAGATATTGCTTACACAAACCCTTATAAAGCCTTTGGTTCCTTGCTATCTTGAGTTAACATCTAGAGAATAACTACAAATTTCTAAGAGATTTCTTTTAATTTGGTGAGAAAATAGGCATTTTGGCAAAAAATATTTTACTAATAAACTTGCAACTTCAGAAAACATTACAGCAGATTACCAAGACTAACAAGCATTGGTGTAGTAAGGAAACTTTGTTGCACCCAGCAAACACAAACTCCGTGCAACTTAGGTTAGGTACCCATAATTTACAGAAAATATGTGTTTAAGTTACCCACAAGAGGAAGAAAATAATAAAGGAAGAGAGATTAAGAGAAGAAAGAATAAAAGGAGAAAAAGAGGGAAAGAAAAATAGTTACCACTTAGAAGGTCACATGTTGACAGCTTTGAGGAGAACAGGCCAGGGCTAAATGGAGACTTTGTGCTGCCTCGTTATCTGCTCTGGTCTCTATGGCCAAACCCCCAAGTGGGGCCTCTGAACCACTGGCCACTCTGGGGTCCCAGGCCAGGGTGAGAGCTGTGTTCTCACTGTCCCTGCCAATCCGATCTGAGTCAGGAGCTCCTGGAGCTGTGGGGTGCTATGTTTTTTAAGGGCTGTTTTTGACTGAAAGCTGCTCCGGTGCTTCCCCCTGTGAGCTCCAGGAGCTGCCAGGAGGGGTACAATGCCACCCCAGCTGCCACCCCAGTGCCATGAGGTTTGACCCATCCCTGCCCCCTCTACACACAGAGAGAACCCACAAGGTGGTTCTGACCCTGTAATTACTGATCTGGTGTCTAACAGTGCTGAACATGCTTTAATGTTTTAGAATAACCAATTAAATACTCCTAAAAGCAAAAAAGAAGACCTTGCAGACATTTTACCTTTTCTCTGTTGAGGAAGATTGGACATTTATTTGGACAGAAGGTTTAATTAACAATTCACTTCATCAGGGCAGGACTGCTGTGGACAGCACCACTGACCTTTCATGCTGTCTTTGTCCAGGAGGATCTTCAACTCCACTTAAATTCAGCAAGGGTCTGTCAGCAAGCCTATTTGTACACTGAATCTCTCTAACAGTCAATGCCTCTCAGACAAAGAGAAATAGGTGAAGTCCCCATCCAGATCAGGGATTGGGGCCATAGTTCAGGCAGAATGCATTGCCTCAATACTTTGGTTATGGTTCCAGCCCACAGCCTTGGTCAGACAACTTTCAGGACACAATCCGTAAGTCAGGTGTCTGTATGGGTGGCTCTATCAACAACTCATCAGCAGTGCAAAGGAGCAATGTCACTGGTGTGTACCTCCTTAAAACCATGTCAGAATATAGGGAAGAGTCAGGGAAAGACTATAGGAAGCAAAAGGAAGAAAGAGTTAGCAAGTCTCAAGGAAAAAAATTGCAAAATAAACACATTCATTGTAGCGTCAGAAATTATGGTAGTTCCATGTGTTATGATCTCCAGCTCTATGGCAACCTTAGTAAAGTCGTGGCATTGATATGTGAACATGTCATTTTATAATTACTCTAATTTTATTTTAGAAAGTAAAGTTCCTCATTATGCACTAATCAGACTTCTAATCCCTCAGTGCTCCCTTCTCTCCCCTCCTTAGGGAAGCCACAGAGACTTATCAAGTATGCCACTTTATTTTTTTAATGTGCTTATAAGAAGTCATGAGATAAGAGACACTCTGGCATCAGAGAAATGATTAAGCTATTTATAGTGAATATATCCACAAATGAAGATACCATTAATTTGATAAAATCTATATTAAAATATCAATTTTTGTATAACAAAGCCTCCTTCTCATTATTTTAAAATCTAGGCACTATGAATTAACTATAAAAGTTACACTCACACTACTTGCATGCAAGGAAGTAATAATAAACAGAAAGCTAACGTTTTGTTCCTGATGAACATAAGAACAGCCACTATGGGTATAATTAAAGGTGTCTTCTTCACAGCACTGAAGCAAGTGTATGGCCTCAGATGTACCATCGAACTTTTAGCAAATAGCTCAGGAGCCTGGTAAGCTGGGAGCTTTATCATGCCTTATAAACCACAAATGACTTAAAAAAAATCTGAAAATACAGACAGTCACATCAGCCCTGGCCACTCATGCATATTAACTACAGCCAGAAATAGATACTTGTTGTGAGACACATAAAACCTGGGTTGAGGCAACTGGTAGCTGGTAATATCTGACTCACCTACCTAAGATTGAGGAAAATGTTTGAATGTATGTACAAGTCCAGCTCTCCTGCAAGTTGCATGTTATCATAATGTTGAAAGAAGCATGTGTCAAAATGCTGTCCTGAAAAGAGGTGTCCTTAAAAAAAAACCCAGAATTTACTTTTTCTCTTTGACTAAAATATGCATTTCTTTGTTCCTTCTTCTTTTTCCCCCCCTTCAAATTCAGGTAATTGTAATAAAAATCTCTTCAGAGCTATGTAGCAATAGGTCTCTAAAATTATTAGTTAAAAAAACAAGCCCTTTTTGGATTTGCAGCTTTTTATTTCTTTGGACAACATCTACTTGTTACTGCATCCTCTGGAGAGTGAACAGAAAAGAAAACATGTCTTTTATTCTTTGTTGATTGTGTCCTAGAAATATTGGGGTTTTTTGTTTTTAATCTTTTCCTCTTTTCTTTCTGTTAATCTATGAAAGCTACCCATAGCTAAGGCTGCCTGATTTTCTAATCATCTTATTTCAGAGAAATCCTTTCTGAGATGCAGCAAGTAGAACAGCACCTGTTGTTCTAGGTGAGGCTGTCAGTGACATGACCAATTTACATGATGGCTTACTTATATATTCAGTATTATTTCTCACCTTATTCCTCTTAATCCTCCAACTATTTTAGCTTCCTTGTGTTTATTTATTCATTTGCTTGCTTATACTACCGCTGAAAAATATTGAGCTGGGATGTTTTTTCTGATAACCATTCAATATTGCACCAAGGTCTTTCTGTGAAGGTTTATGGTTAATTTAGTGATCACTATGGATTTTTCTGTTATCCTTCCTAAAGTGTCTGCCTCAGACAGATGAAGATTATTTTCTACATGAACAAAGGTTGTATTTCTAGCTTTCATAAGACAGTACATCTTAAACTTGCCACAAATCAAATACAAAATATAATTCATCCCTTATTTCAGATTAATGTAATTTCTGAAGTATGTAGGTTTGGAGAGGGGAGGTAAGAAGAAATATTTTTTATCACTATTTGTGCAATTACAGAATTTTCCACCAAGGCTATTGTAGTGCTCCAGCACTCAGATTTATTGGGCAAACAATTGCCACAAGAATCATTTCCCAGATTTAACTCATTTTGATGTGTAAAAAGTTCATAATACATTAAATTACACATTTTCTAACTCTTTAGCAAGGCCCTTTCTCCACAGGTATGCAAACATAGTCATCCATAAAGTACTCTCAACCCCACAAAGCGGAGCACATTTCTCACATGAACAGCTGTCAACAGTAGCAACCCTATAAGACTGATTTTCAGTGACTTCCTGTTGCTCTATGCTAAGACCACACAAATTTTGCCTTTTCTGTGTGGAATGACAGAGAACAGAGTATGTCTGGATTAAAACAATACAAATTTCTTCAGGGTAAAATAATCATCTTGACCTTCTCCATAAACCCTATTCAAGATGGCAGTCTCAGTGTTGTGCAGTCCTATTAAGACAAACTGCAATGATTTGGTTTAATTTCTTCAACAGATGGTCTAAGAATTGATTTTCAAACAAGATTTTATAGTTCTCAGTAAACACATAATCTAGTGGTGGTTCTTGTTGCTCACCATCTTCTATTAAAAATTTCTCTATTAGTCTGAATTAATCTGAGAAAAAAAGAGTGGGGCTCAAAACACTCACCTAGGTTGAAGGTAGTAAATTCAATGTGCCTTTAGCACTGGATGACAAAAACTACTGGCCAGCTAAGAGACAGGTGCCTTTCAGCTCATGCTGGCCATGCTGCTGTGAAGTGCACTGAGCATCTTAACCAGTCATACATGGAAAGAAGAGTAAGGTTTAGTTCTGGTAGAAACCAGTGAATCATGGATAATATTTAAGCTTTTCTGGTTTATTATAGAAAGTGTCAGGTAATGTTATATGAGAGAAGAAAGCAAAGGGTAAGAACAATTATTACAAGAAATTCATTGCCAGAAGTGTCAGACAAAGTAATAACTAGGATTCTTTGTATTAGGGGAACAGGTAAAATTGGCAACATGAGCAAATACTTTATGAGAGTCTTAAGGTCCAAGTGAAAATATATTAGACAAATGTAAAACTTTAGTGTTTCAACATAGAAAGGTTGCTACGAACACTGGGTTTTACTGCACCACTTTTAGCAAAGAGGGTTAGAGCAGGGATGTTTAGAAGTTAAATCTTGTTCATACATACCTGGGTAGTCAGCACCAGAAATAAAGCATAGCAGGACAGTTATGATTTAAAAGCAAATACCAAAACTAAATCAAATCTTGCACCTTTAAAGGCTCAATCATGTAAATTCTCCAATTTCTGAATTAGGCACTCAAGAGCAAAACGGGCCTCTCTCTCTTCAGCCTGCTCTATAGCATTAGCAAGGGGGATGTAATGCTGCAGAGCAAGTGACTGTACTAAGGGTACCAGCTTTCTTCTCAGAATTGCTCTAAGGCTGCCATGCAGACCACAGCAACAGCCAATTTGCACCCCAACATACCTGAGCTCAAGCACTGTTTTGTGGCCCCACTCAAAACATCCCATGGATTAGACCTGGACTGATTCCCTCCACAAGTGAGTTTGTCCAGCCCCAGGTAAACCTTCTGTAGGTTCCTACAGACTGGATTGTTAAAATATAAAAAGGTGGGCTAGCAACTGATGGTAGAAGAAAAGAGAGCTTTAAGAGGTGAGACCATTAAAACAATGGCTCTTGTTTCCAGCATGGCAAGAAGAAACAATCCTCATTCCTTGGGGCAGGAGAGGGGTTTGATACTCACAGTTTTGAGACATATCTTCAAACATTCTTTGCTCCGATTGCTGTGATTGTCTCCAGCAAGCCAATAGTTACAGATGATGATCACAATCACCTTCAAGATTAAATAGATGACATGCTCTAAAAGGTATCAGAAGACTTCCTTTTGATGTGATGAAGTGGTTTTCACTTCAGAAAGTGTTTTTCACAGAATCACATACTCACAGTTAATACTAAAATCTGAGGTGTGGAAATCATGAAACGAATGGAAAGATGGCCTAGCAAATTTAAAACAGTTACATGGAGAGAGAAAAAGGACTGAAAAAGCAGCTGCATCTTGCATGAATGATAGGAACACTAAAAAATAGGTAACAAAGGAAACCAGATGCAGCAGAGAGATGTTGAAAGGCTTTGATCATTCAAAGGCTTAAACATGACAGTACTTAATGCTGATGGACAGATATGAAATGAGGATGATAAAAAGAAGGGGATGCTAAGTAATAACATTCAGCTTCATGAAGAATGAAAAGTGGA
This sequence comes from Pithys albifrons albifrons, assembly GCF_047495875.1. Taxonomy (NCBI): domain Eukaryota; kingdom Metazoa; phylum Chordata; class Aves; order Passeriformes; family Thamnophilidae; genus Pithys; species Pithys albifrons. The sequence continues at coordinate 39,843,686 of NC_092464.1, read as the reverse complement.
AAGGGACAAAAGAGTCAAAGAATCAAGCAAAGCTAATCCTGTCTGGTATGAACACCTGATGGAAATAAGCTCTGCAAAAGAAAAGACAGCATTGAGAAAGAGGGTCCTAACCCCAAACCAACAACATTTGCACCATACATTATCAGGAGACTGCAGAATATGCCCTAGGGAATGCAAAACTGCTCCTGAAATTGTAGTCAGAACATGGTAAGGCAAAGGAATTTGGTTTTCATCTGTTCCCTACCTAAAGCACATGGAGACTGTTATTGCTCTTCTGAACCACACACCAAAGGAGCAGCCTTGGAAACCAGCCTTGGAGGTGTAATATTGTTGCATTGCACTTGCTTGCACATTATTCCTATGCCTGTGTAAAATTTGTCACAGTGATGGTAAATCTGAGATATTGTCAGATTCATAGCAGCAGGGATTTGCTGAAAAACAAGAATTTTCTGAAGGACAGGATTTTTACTTTTTTTTTTCCCTTGCAGTTCAGTGTGGCTTTTTCCCTAAAGGAGGCTTGTGAAAAAAATTCAAGCAGTCATTTCATCTGTTTCTCAATATTCTTGCAAGAAATCATTTCTCCTCCATGCTCAGATGTAGGTAACTCCCATGGTCATGTTCTTGAAGCATTACAATATCTACTGTTAGTTGATAATTTGTTATTTTACCAGTATTCCTGACAGTAGACTCATTACTTTGAATATTCATGAACAGGAAAAAAACAAAGGAGTGCAAACAAATACAAACTTATTCAATTTTTAAAATGTAACCAGAGCTACAGAAACTGGAATGCATCGATGAGCTACATTTTAAAAAAATGCAAACATTTTGCAGAGCAGACACATAATAATGATATAAAACTGTTACTTTGTGTCATATATCATATCTGGTGACATCTATACTCACAACTTGATGAAAAATCAGGCTACCTGAATTGCATAAAAATTGACCACTAAAAACTTTTGTATTGCAGCTTGTAATTCACAATTTTCCATGTAATTCTGGTGCAAGTCTGTCTGATTTTGGTATCAAACTGACTCTGAATCAGACAAATCATTGTTTCATCACTTTGAAATTAATTGCCAAGATTTAGTTCTGTCAAAAAATCAAAATGCATCTTCCTAGAACAGGGACAGGCATCACTGCTCTCATTGTGGCTTGAAAAGTTAAGACTATTTTACCAAAGTTCAAAACAATTAGCCTGCCCTTGATTTTGATCAATGTGAACATAAACAACAATAAGAGACCTGGAGCTTAATTACTGGCCTGCTTACTCAGTGGCTGAGCTACTCTCTGGAGGCTGCTCTCAGCAGAAATGACTCCACAGAGATGGTGTACCCCTACCACAGAGGTTCTCCCTGCTCTGAAATTCAGCACCCTGTGCTTAAATTTAGCCTTTGTTTCATTAAATTTGTCCGTGGATTAGGTATAGACAAGAAGACTTTCCCTACAGCTGCTCCGAAATTGCATGATTTAGCATGATTTCAAGAAATTAGATTTTGTTTAACTTAACTCTAACTTGTGCTTCACCACAGAAATTGCAGAGGTTGCTTGCTCTGGTTACAACCCAACCATCACCTTTCAGGCATGAAACTGGATCCATTTTATTTACAGCAACCTCACGGGACCCAGCAGTAGTTAAGTTTTTTTATTGCTGTTAATGTGTGCGAACTAAGGTTGAGCTAAAAAAAAAAACAAACAACAAAACAAAACAAAAAACCCCCCAGCAAAAGGCACAGAAATTTCAGATAGAGAAACAATTGTTGCTGTTTGGCAACACAGTGAGTTGCTCACTTCTGAAGCTAAGAAAAAGACAGAGTACTGTAAATCACGCAGTGAGAAAATGGTTCTCTATAACAGAAATAATATGAAATAAGCCATTCTTAAGTCCTTTTTGGGTGGGAGATGGGATGGTCTGTTTTGAAAGTTACTTAACAGAAACTGGCAAATGTTTATGTCTACATAAAAGCTCTGATACTTCACTTGTTAATGTCCCTAGTTATTTCCTGGGGGAAAGATAAAATAAAAAAACAAAAACAAAACAAAAAACCCCAGCCAAACAGCCCAGAGTTGAAATATTAATTCCACTTAAAATTCCACCAACAAGAGTAACATGTAACCAACAGTTTGCTATCCACACACACAGACACGTACATCACTAAGAATGCATGGATTCCTTCCTCTAGATAAATGCTCCAATTAACAATCCTTTTGGGAGACTAACAGGGATCTCTGTCTAACCACAGACTGTAATACTTTCACAATGTATGAAAACTATGGAAAAATATCTGAGAATACTCTTAATTTATACTGACTCCTACAAGGGAAAAAAAATCATTTTTACATGTTGACTAATTTCAAACCTACTCATTACCTTCCCAAGGGCTCGGCTTATTTTCAGGCTAATAACCACACTGTACTACATGGGCTGAGGATAGACAAATCCCCTTTGTAACCTAGCAATGGAACAATGTGTTTATAGGAAAACTAAGGCTTATAGACTTGCTAAACTCAAAAGAATTTTTGGGCAGAGTGCCCCAAGAGTAAATTGTTATAGCTGTACCAGCTCTTGGAAACATCAGATATTCCTGGCAATGCTGTTACAAACTTCCTCAGAGATTATGTGGTTTCCCTAACACTACCAGCATGCCTATTAACTTTGGCTTCCAAAGGGTACATTTTCCTCCCCAACCCTTGTAAAAGCAGATCTCAGGCCAGCTTGCACAATTAAGCAGAAATCCCTTTGGTCACTCTTCAAATTCTATGAGAAAGTGGATTATAGTACTGGTCACTGCCAATGTATTTTACCATCTTTCCCCATAGAGAGGGAACATGTTCTTACACCAGGTTTACAAGACTCAGCTCTACAACTAGGAAAAAAAATATGAGGATAAACTAATATCTAGATTTTTTTATGATGAATACACTTTCAAAAGACAGAATAACAAGTATATTATAAAGATTTTTAAGAAAGTAGAATTTCCTTATTTGCCCCAACATCTCAGCTGGATTCTGAGTTCAGTTCAATATCCCTGAAGCAAGTGGGCTGGACAGCTCCTCCTTTTAACTTAACTTTTAACTTTCCCCTTTCTTTTTTCCACTTTGGTTTACCTGCCTGTCCTTCCCTTAGAAAAGAGGACCTTGAGAGCTTTGCAGAATGCTTCTTACTCCTCTTCCCATGTAATTTTTCTTTTCTGTGCCTTTATTCCTGTAGACTTCAAGCTGCCTTCCCTGGCATCTGGACACCTGAAAATACAACAGTGAGGCTGCATGAATTGCACCTCTTGGGAAGTAGGAGTGGTGTGTCTCGAGTGATGATGTTTACTCTGTTATGTTGCTCACTTACAGCCTGCCTTGACACATAAGCATTAAGCAGTTGTGAAGACGGGGCACATATCCTACCTTACGTATGACTAGATTCTGGAAAATCATATCACAAGGAAATTTTTATTCTCTGATGACCCATTTCACAGGAGAAACAGGAAAACTGTTTGGTACATTACCTTCCCAGCCTGATTTACAACGATGAACGATGTTTCCACAGAAAAACTCAGCACTGCTGTGGGCTCAATGATAAGTTTCACCAGTGCTGCTGCCTGTGCACTGCAATATGCATAGAAGGACCATAACATGGGACCTATGAACACAGAACATACCTGTCTTGCTACTGGGCATCAGTCCTGCCTCTCTTACCTTAGCAGCTCTTTCTCCTTTCTCCCCCTCCACATACAGTGACTTTATATCACTGCACACACAGACCACACATACACATATGCTCAACTGAGTATTTAGTTCAACAACCTGAATGAAAGTTATATATAATAAAGCCTTAGCCATATTTACATTTCAGAATCATCTTGTCCTGGTTTTGGCTGGGATAGAGTTAATTTTTTTCTTAGTAGGTGATACATTGCTGTGTTTTGGTGTCAGTATGAGAATTAAGTTGATAAAACACTGACTTGTTAAGTAGTATTTACCCTAATTAAAGGACTTTTCGGTTTCCACTGTTCTGCCAGTGAAAAAGTGCACAAGAAGCTGGCAGAAAGCATAACCAGGACAGCTAATCCAACTGGGCAGAAGGGTATTCCATAACACAGAATATCATGCCCAGTATATGAACTGGATAGAGTTGGCCAGGAGCTGCTGAGCTGCCTGAGGACTGGTTGGGCATCAATCAGAATCAAGTGTAAGCAACTGTATTGTGCATCACTTGTTTCTCTTGAATTTCATTCCCTGCTCTCTCTCCTTTCCATTAAAAGTAGAGGAGGAGGAGATTTGTAGTGTATTTTATTTCATTTAAATCATTAAACTGTTCTAATGCCAACCCAAGAGGTTCCTTTTCTTCAATTATCCTGTGCATCCCACTGAGAAGGTGAGGAATTGCATAAGCTGGTGCATTGTACTTTATTGCCAACTGGAGTTAAACGACAACACTCCTCAACTGCTTATTTTATTTAAGAAGCTCAAGCCTTGTGAGACTATATTGAAATTCTTAAATACCTTTTTGGTATGTTCATTTTTATAATAATATGCACTTGAAAATTAAATCATAGTTCTAGATAGAACCCATTCGGTGTGAAGAGACTCAGGTATCTTGTCTCAGCTCAAGCTTTTACACAAATAAACCCAATTTGATCTGTTGTCCACTTTTGCCAGAAGAAAGGCAGTGATTTCAAAACCAGGTACTTCCAGGTATGTGCAAGTTGTTCTCCCACTAGTATGTGGACAGATGAACACAAGGTTCTCCATATTAGGCAGGAAAATTACACAGTGATTGAATGGATGCAAGGTCACACTAGTAATAAGTCATTGTTCAAACATACTGCGGGTCATTAGCAAGGGTTATGGTGACTTCTCTATAACAACTGTCTTAGTCCAAATGTATTTTCTACAATGCATGCCATTGCACCCAAAGCTGTTCAAGACAAAGAGACCTGAGTTACATAAGACTCCAAAAACCATCACAAATAATTCCACTTAATATGATAGAAATTATCACAAATATTTCCTCTTACCTCCAGATCCAAGGAAGACATTATAGGCTTTTTCTACTGCTACACAAGTGAAAAGAGGGCAATTAATTGTGTTGGGTCAAGGAACTGGGAAAAGGCAGTGGGATCTATGATGAACATGAAAGCAAATCCCAAATGAGTCAGGCAGCTCTCCTCTGGGGCCCCCAACAGCCAACCTGTCATGTTTTCCTCTTGTACTGCAACTTCAAAACTTCTCCAGTCTGTTGCTTCTCCTGATGTGCTGTACATGGGGTAGGGCACTAAATTCTTATTTCTCTGATAATGCCAGCTGGATGCCAATTGTTTATATACTGATTACTAGTACACTGCAGAAGTCAAATCTACATGGAAACACAATTACTTTTATTTTTGCATCCAGTATTTAGCTTCTAGTTTTATTTCAATGAAATGCATTTTCCAGCTCTGCAGAATTACACTAAAGAATATAATTAATGTCTTTCACATACCTTGAGAATCCCAACCACCGATGCCATTGGCTAATCTCTCACCAACATCAGTAACATCACCATTTCCTCCTCTGCCAGTGATGCAACCTGTTAAAAAGCACAGATGCCATCAGTAAAATTAAAAAGCAGAAAGAGTTCCCTGCAACTACATGCTACATACCACCACAATCTCCATGGCCATGCTTGAAACATCACATATTTGCCTTCACTGTAACCCACGTATTTGTAAATTAATGAGCACAAACTGATGTTATCTGTGATAGAAAAGGTGTGATTGTATTTGCAAAGTCATCACACAATGTGTGAAAGTTTTGACCAGGTTTAGCTAAATATCCTGGGAAAAAAGAACCATAAGAATGTATATTTCAATTTGCTGTTGCAAAATTCATGAGCGGAACTTTTTAAGGGGATATCTCCAAATGATATAATCTATTTTTAAAAATGGAATTTACAGCTGTCTATATCCTTGGGACAAGGGAATGCAAATATAAGGGATGTTGGCAAACTCATAGGCGCATTGTCCTTGTCTGTCCTTCTCTAGAAAAATTAGGCTAAGATATTTTCCTACTTAAAGGAGGTTATAGGAACATTTAATGGCTCAGTTAGAGTTTTCTGCCTCATAGTTATGCATTGGCAGACCACATCAAATCACTGAACAATGCAAATACTTCTAAAAAGGATCAGTGAATAAGCCAGGCACTACTGTGCCTCTAGTGCACAAGCCAAGGAGCACCTGCTTCCACAAAGAGTCACTGAAAAATATACATTTAGGATATTGCTAAATGATCTACCAAGGTGGGAGCACTGAGGCAACGTCATTTTAGCTTTTTACTTATCATTTTCCTGGTGTGTCCAAAATTGTGTTTTAAAATATACCAAAATCAATTGGATAAATAATTCTTAAAAGTCACACCATTGCAAAAATCATTCAATTTTGAAGGAATATCATATTAAGTGCATTAACTGTTCAACAGTTTATATAAAAGTTGGTGGGAACTGCAGAACACATGGAATACGTGTAGCAGACATGAAGTTGAAATTCTACATAGAACTAAACCAAGAAACAAGACACTTTCCTAAGAAAAACAAGCAATTTCTTGTTACTGCCAATAACAAATCATGGGTGACATAAACCAACAAAATTTTTATAGTAGAACTAGATCTAAGTTTTAGACAACAGATGTGCAACTCCAAGCTGTTCTTACCAAATAAAACTCCGCTTTAAACACTCCGCTTCACTCCACTCTAAAGCACTTTAGGAAACTAAAGAGAAGGGTATTTGTATCATCCACAGTGTGCCAGTAACTGAATTCATCTCTGTAGGTATACTATAAATATATTTTCTGTGGCAAATAATATCTGACTTACAATATCAGGCCTACATTTTAAAAAAATGACTAGCCATTTTATAGTCCTCAGCTTCTGATGCCTCAAAATAGTATGATCTTCAGAAAGGTAGGTACTTAAAACCTTTACAGGACAGGTCCCCCACAAGGCATCTGAAATGGACATGTCAAAAATGGCAGTTTTTGAAAGTTTAGATTTAAATTGGAGGAGTTCGTGAAGGGTTTATACACAAGGACTGAAATCTGCTTTTTTCACGGAAGACAGCAGTACAGACAACCACAGAACAAGTTTTACATTTCCTATAGTCATCTAGACTGATGTGAAAGGATCAGTTATAGGGATCAGGAGATGATTTAAGCTTCTAACACTTCTAATTCATGGCTTCTAGCTGCAGTTGCAGGAGGAATACTTAATCTTGAAATCTGGAGTTAGTAATTTTTAGTAGTTTATTTATCACATTTTGAGCTCTCTTTTCAGTGTAGTTTGGTGATCATATGTCAAAAACTTTCTCAAGAAGCATGAAGTAGCATTTACTTGAGTGAATAACGTGTATTTCATTTAACTGAGTCATATTGTGTTTAAATTAAACGCATTGCAAAAGAACCAAAACATACATGCACTACTTTGCATCTCTGGAAAGACTTCTAGGCAGTTACTGGCCTTTAAAACCTGATATTTCAGTTCTTTCTTCATAGTATCTTGGGTACCAGTCTGACTCCTTCAGAAAGCACACACAGCCCTTCAGCAGAATTAAGCCCTGATTTATGGGTAGGCAGAAAAAAATGCAGCTTTCTAAACATTAATTTAGGCCTCACATTTCTATGACATAATAGCCTCCTGCTTTTGGAATACTCACTTCAGACACCAGTTTTATTGCAAATGACAGATTTTTCTCTAGAAATAGCCCACATAATTCTCTAGAAATAGCCTATATAATTTAATTAATTTTTTCCACCAACTTCTGAATATATTTTAAATAATTAGAATAATTTTAGAGATAAGAATATTTATAAAATCTATGCCTTAACCTCTCCATCACTGTAATTCAAAGGGTTGTAGAGATCTGCAATGTCAAACCAAGACTCTGTTTCATTTTAAAACTTCTAGAAAGACTTCTCTCTTCGAGACTCAATAGGCTTAAAAGACTAAACCCTTACTATTTATTATTACAGACCTAGAAAAACTACATAGACAGAAGAATGTTTGGAGCTTATTTCATGCTGGATGAAGTATTTGACTTTCCTTGAATCTTCAGTTAAGATATTTAAGTTTCAATTGCAAGCTGAAAATCAGTTAAGCTCTCATTCTTAGTATAAATTTCAAGGGAAAAAGTAATCACTATCTTTCAGATTTAAAATAATTATTTTATGGGTAAAGTCTTACAGAAAGAAAGCATTTATAACAATCTCTCTAGTGTTTTATTTTTCTATTTCAAGTGTATCCATGCATGGTTTGCAGAATAACTGATTTTGCTGAGGAAATAATGGGCATTTTTCATCTTTTAACTGTTTTTATTTGCTCCTGCATTTTTCACATGAAAAATTATTCCTCTATTTATCCTTCAAAATCTCTCTCTAGTGATGTCTTGAAAATGAGCATCTTATCTCTGATGCATTCTTCACCCTGGGCTTCTCAGTAGTGGGGGTTCAGAGGTAGTTCAAAGCTCTTTACTATTTACACATATTAGCAAACAAAGGAATTAATGTTCATTGGCTACGCAGTCCTCTTGTGCTTCTACTTAAATGATTCCCTTGCCTCTAATGCTAATTAATCTACATGCTTAGTCTTTCTCTTTTGAGTTAGTGGATTTCTTGGATAGGTGATCTGTGAGTCAGGGGTCTCCATCTGCCCCTGCTGGAATTACCTTTTACCCAGATAGAGCTGATTTCAGCACAGTTGCTGTGTTGGCTTTCCTTGTGGCCCATACATTCTGCATTCTTTTTGTCCATTACCAGTGATATATTCTTCTCCCTCAGCTTTGTTACCCTCTCCCTAGGTCTGAGATAACACCCAAACAATTGTACCACCTTTATTTTCTTTCAAGTTCCCATTGTGGCTTAAATTACAGTCCAAGTTCCAGGTATCCATGAAGGCATATTTGGGCAGGGGCTTCAGTGGTCACTGGTGGTCGAAGATGCTGTTTGTCCCATAACTTGGGGTGATTTTTATTTGTCCAGTGATATGACTATGGGCAGTTGCTTCGTTACACAGTTTGCCACAGTTGGAATTTCCCTCTGGATGTGTTACCCAGATTTCACCTCTGCCAGTGCTGGAGTTAACACCATTCTGTTGCTCCCTTCTGTTTTTCTCATGGCAAAGTCCTTCTGTGACCTTAGCAGTGTTTGAGGCAGGCAACTGTGCTTTTAAGCCCTTAAAACTGGTTTACGAGCTATACTGACAGTTTCATAGAAGGATTTGCCTTCCAGATTGCAGCACATAATTCAACATACCATATTGCACATAATTTAACATACTAAACCATTGTCTCCAGCACAAGGAACTGACCTTATTTTTAAGGGAAAACCATGACGGTACACATACCGACTGACTTATATCCAGTCAATTGGTATGTGTCTAGGGAGAGTTCTTTCCTCCCCACAGTTTTTCTGCAAATAAAATATTCTGAGCAACTGAAGTTTGAGACCAGCATGCCAAATCCAAATACCTCAGATATTTTTCAGTCTTCCCTATTAAAAGCAATATCTTGGTAGCTTTAGGAAACAGTCAGATTAATTTTAAAACAAGAGCCCTGACTCATTCCCTCCTCTCATTCTTGGAAATACGTGATTTGGTGGAAAACATGTCCTCAATAATATTATTCTTGCAGTAAATACACTACACTGAAGTATTGAATGTGATCATAATTGCATTGAAAAATTATATCAAAGCGTCAGTCAGATAAGAATTATCATCTTTCTAAACTCAGAAGGATTCTGTTGTTCAACAAGAAACAGCTAATATGTGGCAGCTATAATATAGACTCATAGAATCATAGAATTGATTGGGTTGGAAAAGACCTCCAAGATCATTGAGTCCAACCCTTGGTCCAACTCCAGTCCATTTACCAGATAATGGCACTCAGCGCCACGTCCAATCTGCGTTTAAAAATCTCTAGGGATGGTGAATCCACTACCTCTCTGGGCAGCCCGTTCCAATGCCTGATTATTCTCTCTGTAAAGAATTTTTTTCTGATATCCAACTTAAATTTCCCCTGGCAGAGCTTAAGCCCGTGCCCCCTTGTCCTATTGCTGAGTGCCTGGGAGAAGAGACCAGCCCCCACCTGGCTATAACTTCCCTTCAGGTAGTTCTAGACAGTGATGAGGTCACCTCTGAGCCTCCTCTTCTCCAGGCTAAACAACCCCAGCTCCCTCAGCCTCTCCCCATAGGGCTTGTGCTCCAGTCCCTTCACCAGCCTTGTTGCTCCTCTCTGGACTCGTTCCAGCACCTCAATATCCTTTCTGAACTGAGGGGCCCAGAACTGAACACAGTACTCAAGGTGTGGCCTCACACACGCAGAGCACAGGGGAAGGATCACTTCCCTGGTCCTGCTGGTCACGCTATTTTTGATACAGGACAGGATCCCATTGGCCTTCTTGGCCACCTGAGCACACTGTTGGCTCATGTTGAGCTTCCTGTCAATTAGTACTCCAAGGTCCCTTTCCACCTTGCTGCTCTCCAGCCACTCTGTGCCCAGCCTGTAGCGCTGCAGGGGGTTGTTGTGGCCGAAGTGCAGGACCCGGCACTTGGCCTTATTGAACTTCATCCCATTGGAATCAGCCCATCTCTCAAGTCTATCCAGATCCCTCTGCAGAGCCCTCCTGCCTTCCAGCAGATCGACACTCCCTCCCAGCTTGGCGTCATCAGCAAATTTGCTGATGATGACTCAATTCCCTCATCTAAATCATCAATAAAGATGTTAAACAGGACTGGACCCAACACAGACCCCTGGGGAACACCACTAGTGACCGGCCGCCAGCTGGATGCAGCTCCGTTCACCAGCACTCTCTGGGCCCGACCCTCCAGCCAGCTCTTAATCCAGGAGAGGGTACACTTGTCCAGGCCATGGGCTACCAGCTTTTCCAGGAGTATATTATGGGAGACAGTGTCAAAGGCCTTGCTGAAGTCCAGACAGACCACATCCACAGCCTTCCCCTCATCCACCAGGTGGGTCACCTGATCGTAAAAAGAGATCAGGTTGATCAGACAGGACCTGCCCCTCCTAAACCCATGCTGGCTGGGTCTAATCCCTTGTCCACCCTGAAGGTGCTGTGTGATTGCACTCAGGATGAACTGCTCCATAACCCTGCCAGGCATGGAGATCAGGCTGACAGGCCTGTAGTTGCCAGGGTCCTGCTTGCAGCCCTTTTTGGGGATTGGGGTGACATTGGCCAACCTCCAATCATCTGAGACCTCCCCAGAGAGCCAGGACTGTTGGAAGATGATGGAGACTGGTTTGGCAAGCTCTTCTGCCAGCTCCTTCATCACCCTGGGATGGATCCCATCTGGTCCCATAGACTTGTTAGGATCCAGCTGGCTCAGTAAGTCAGTAACTATATCCTCCTGGAATACAGGAGGGGTATTCAGCTCCCTTTCCCTGTCTACCAGCTCCAGAGGCCAGTTGTCTTGAGGGCCACCTGTCTTACTCGTGAAAACTGAGGCAAAGTAGGTGTTAAGTACCTCAGCCTTCTCCTCATCTTCCTTAACTATATTTCCCTCCAAGTCCAACAGAGAATGGAGGTTTTCCTTGCCCCTCCTTTTGTTATTAATGTATTTATAAAAGGACTTTTTGTTATCCCTAACTGAAATAGTCAAATTTACTTCAAATTCCACTTTTCTTTCCCTAATTTTTTTCCTGCATGACCTAGCTCTATCTGTAAATTCTTCGTAAGTAGTCAGCCCTTTTTTCCATAGTCTGTAAACTTTCTTTTTATCCCTGATTTCTTTCAGAATCTCCCTATTTAACCAAGCTGGCCGTCTTCCCCTCCGGCTGGCCTTTCGGCACACTAGTATAGCCTGTTGCTGTGCATTCAAAATCTCCCTCTTAAAACATGTCCATCCCTCCTGGACCCCCTTGCCTTTAAGGGTTGTTTCCCAGGGTATGCTCTGAATCAGTTTTTTGAATAGGCCAAAATCTGCTCTCTGGAAGTCCAAGGTAGAGGTTTTAATGGTGGCTCTCCTTACATCCCTGAGGACTGAAAATTCTATTATTTCACGGTCACTATGCCCCAGGCGGCCTCCAACCACTACATCATCTACCAGCCCCTCTCTGTTTGTAAACAGTAGGTCTAGCAGGGCCTTCCCCCTGGTAGGCTCATTTACCAGTTGATGAAGGAAATTGTCCTCTATACACTCCAGGAACCTCCTTGACTGCCTCTTCTCTGCAGTATGAAGCTCCCAGCAGATATCTGGCAGGTTAAAGTCACCCACAAGCACAACGGCTGGAGATTTTGAGACATTCGCCAGCTGCTTGTAGAATAATTCATCTCCTTCATCATCCTGGTTGGGCGGTCTGTAACAGACACCCACAAAGGTGTCAGCCTTGTTGGCCTTGCCCCTGATTCTGGCCCACAGGCACTCAACCTTGTCACTGCTGACCTCAACTTCAACAGAGTCAAGGGACTCTCTAACATATAAAGCCACCCCTCCACCTCTCCTTCCCTGCCTGTCCTTTCTGAAGAGCTTGTAGCCCCCCATAGCAGCACTCCAGTCATGTGAGTCATCCTACCACGTTTTTGTGACAGCAACTATGTCATAGTTTTCCTGCTGCACTATGGCTTCCAGCTCCTCTCGTTTGTTTCCCATACTGAGTGCATTGGTGTACATGCACTTCAGCTGGGCCATTGATTTCATTCTCAACTCGGGCTCTATGCCTTTAGGCCTATCTCTGGAGAGCCCAGTTGCCGTCCCTTCCCCCTTCAAACCTAGTTTAAAGCCCTCCTAACCAACCCTGCCAACTTATGGGCTACAGTTCTTTTGCCCTTCCTAGATAAATGAAGCCCATCTGCTTTGACGAGACTGGGCAACACGGAGTTTGCCCCATGATCAAAAAACCCAAAATTTTGACGATAGCACCATCCCCTAAGCCACCTATTGGTAAGCTGGGCTTTCCTAAACCTCTCCTCATTCATCCCGGCTAGCACAGGAACTGAGGCAATTACTACCTGTGCTCTTGTCCCCTGAAGAGATCGGGTCAGTGCCTTGAAATCTTTTTTAATTACTCTGGTACTCCTTTTATTAATGTCATCACTTCCAACCTGGACAACCTACAGCAGGTAATAGTCTGAGGGCTGGATAAGCTTAGGAAGTCTTTTGGTAATATCCCTCACCCTGGCCCCGGGAAGGCAGCAAACTTCCCTGTGGGATGGGTCTGGCTGACACAGAGGGCCCTCGGTTCCCCTCAGAAGGGAGTCACCGATTACAACAACCCTTCTCTTTTTCCTCTTACCTGTAGTTGTAACCCGTCCGGTAGACTGGGGGTAACCTGAAGACCTTGTAGACAGATCCTCCTCCTGACTGTCCTCCAACAGACTGTCCGAGTCCAGGGCCATATACCTGTTTTTTAAGGGCACCCTGGCGTGAAAGGGGTCGAGAGGGGGTGTTTTTGCCTCTACGACCAGGCACCTGCTTCCATTCGTCCCCATCCCTATGGTCTGTTCTGTCTGCCTGATGGCAGGAGGGGCTGGGCTTCACCACCTCCTGCTGGGCTTCCTTAGGAGTGGAAAGGGTGTGACTCCACCAGTCAATTTCCCTTTCACTCTCCCTTAAGTTTCTGAGCCTATCCACCTCTTCCTTTAGCTCTGCCACCAGACACAGCAAATCGTTCATCGCTCACATCGTATGCAGGTGCTTCTCACACTGTCCTCTGGTAGTAGGTCCAGGCTCAGACAGTCTATGCAGCCAGAGGCCTGAGTGGCTGCATCCTTTTTAGAGGGTTCTGTCTGTATTGACACCCGTCTACTGGTAACAGGAGCAACAGCTTTCATTTTTTTGGGAGGCATGACTGCCTTGAGCTGTGGGGAAAGGTAGAAGAGAGAAACAAACAAACAGAAAAAAAAAAAAAGGGCTGCAGAAATACCTAGGCTTATGCCCTGCCTGTGCGAACTGCCGTGCAAACTGCCGTGCCACGCCCTCACTGACGTGCCACGCCCCTGTTTGCCCGCTCCTGTTCGCTGCGCTCCAGGTCGCTTGCGCTCCCTAGAGATGTTTTTAAAGCCTTCTCACTCTCCTGCTAACGAGCAAGCCACGCCTCCAACTCCCCTCTGAGTCACCTGCTGATAGCTGAAGGAGCAGCAAACAAAGGCTGCCAGGGAATGTTACTATACCCCTCTTCAGGGTTGTAAATCTCACACCTTTTAGACAGAATAGTACAGGAACAAAGGAGGGAAACAGCTCTGAATCAGGGGCAATGAGGAGCGCACACCGTTTGCTTTGCTCACTGCCTAGCCAGCGTGATGTAACCAGTGGGTGCTCTGGAGGATGCAGCAGTTTCCAGACTCCCTCAGATTGCCAATAGGGGTTGCAGAGAAGGATGCCACACATTTCTGGCAACAAGGACAGCTAGGAGCCAGCAGGAACAAGTCAGGAATGGCACATTGCCTTTGAATGGGCAGAGAGCCCATCGAGTTCAGTGCCACCCAGTCATCTTCTCTCACTTCACATACTCTCACTCTTGACCAGATTTCCCAAGAATTCGAGGGTGAAACCCTGACATAGGTAGATCTCAACGCTGTCTCCCAGGAAGGTATCTCTACCTCCACTGAGAGGTACACAACAGGTTTATATCCTGAGTTACAAATGAGAGTCCTAACGAGGCATTCATGGTTGTCCTGAATTTGTCTTGAAATGGAGGCCTATTGCATTAAAGTGACAGGCATGATGTTTCTATATGCAACTAATTTAAATTATTATAAAGTCCCCCTGTATCTTATTATTTCACCAGCCTTCTGGCAGCTCACTTGCTACAAAATCATTTTACCTGCCAGACACAGGTCCCAAGTGCAAGATACAGTCACAACAATGACAATTTTCAGAAACATGTAACAAAAATATGTTAATAGGAGACAAATAACTCCTGCTATCATGCAGCTCAAACCTAACCTTTAGTTTTTATAGTCTGAGTTGCAACATTATGTCAAAATTTCTCCAGTGGATTCTGATTCCTACAACTGGAAAGGTTCCCACTGCCCAGATGGCTGAATGTTTGGATTGAGCAGAGTTTTAATGTAGTAATTTCTCTCTTTTTTACTAGTAAAGGTATAAAATTATCTCCTATACTTTCAGGAAGTTCCATCCCTGACTGCTATTACCAATTCCTAAACAGACAAGGGGGGGGGAACGCCCCACAAACTAAATCCTTTCTTCAGTTATCTAATGATTTTTTAAATTTCCAACACAAAGAAGAGAATACATGACCTTCAGCCCCAATCAAGTAATTGAAAAAGTTAGGATTACCTTTTACCATGTCTTTCCACAGAAACTCATAAGATTGACTTTGATTTTTTGAGGCTGAATTTCATAAAAGTACACAAAAGGATAAAAACAGGAAAACTTGAGGAAAAAGACAAATTAGTCTATCCATTCCTGTGTATCTTTTCACCATGAAAACCTTTGTTTTCTCCTCTCATTTCAATGTATTCTTTTTACCAGAATGGGGAATTTTAAGATGGCTATCTCATCTTTTAAGATGGATCTCTTAACGTTACCCATCTTAAAATTTACATGAAACAAGAAAGAAAAACAAACATTATTGCATCCCACTTTACAAGGTGAGTAAAACACTTCAGAATAATTTTGGCAGCACTCCCTGCATTTAGCTCCCCATATGCCAATAGGGGAAGCCAATACACATTACACAAATGTCTCTCTGTCATATCAGTTCCCACTTATTCATTTGTGAAACAGTTTTATGACAGTGAACAAGACAGAATGGTAAAAACATGCCAAGTGTTGCACGGGTATTCCCTAACTCTGTCAAGGTGTTCTCCTCCAGTATGTTTTCCCAGCTTGTCCTATCCTCAGCAGCTTAGCAAAGCCCCATCAGATCACATAGGAATTCTCACAAAAAACTAAAACCTATAAGAGAAAAGAAATTGCACCAGATAGCCAAAACCTAACCACAAAAAAAGGCCATTTGCCTCATTCTGTCTCTCAGCTCTGCTCTACTAACACACATAGACATAACAACTCCCAAGAGGCCAGTTGAAGAGTTCTTGGTAGACATAGGAAGAAGCTCACTCTATAAATACTTGTCTCTTCTTACACGTAGAGAGGAATATATTTTCCCTCTCTTGTGGAGTCATTGTCCACCAGAAGGTCTGAATGACCATCCCCATTATCTCCTGGCCCCACTCCCCTGAAGATGGAAACAACCACCATCTTATCTCAAGAGAATTTTTTCCAAAGTTCTCTAAACCTCAAAATCAATGGGCAGAAGGGTGCTTCATCCAGAAGGCAGCAGAGAGCAGCCTGAAGCAAGATGTGGTGAGCACACCTCTCTGCACATATGAGGCAGACCTTCCTCCTGGGCTTGGCCAGATGGGAGGGAACCTGGAGAGCAGGGGCCTGTCCAACAGTGAAGCACACCATACACAAGGGCAGCTGATGATGAATCACAGCACCAAATGTTTTGACACTGTGTTGTACACAGCACTGTCTTCCTAATGCTCTCTCCAGTGCTTATGTCCTATAAGCCAGTATTTAGGAAAAAAAAATACCTACTTGTTATGGTTACAGGGCATGAGTGCATTCCAAATTTCCTAAATCAAGTGTGATATTCAAGTGCATATTGCAGGATTTGTTTCATCACATTTATACCCTCAGAGGGTTCAGAATAAGATAGTTCCTGATGCTCACCCCAATGCAACTCCTGCTAGGCCCGATCAAATATTTTTATATTTATTTCATTAAGAAACATTAGTACAAAAAATATCAACAGTGACAATCAATACCTTCTACTTCATAAGTCCATCATGTCTGAGGCTTTGGGTTTCTTAATGGAAAGTTTGGCCTAAATTCTCACTTTGGACTTTTTAATGGTGAAATTCAAAGCCACCTTCAGTCAATTTTTAAGAGAGAGCATTATTGAATAAAATAAAAATGACTAAGTCAATCACTACATCCTCTTTGTTATTTAACTTATTTATGTCAATTATTTTATCCTTCTACAACATTTCTAGTGTTTCTGGAGTAATACGAAATTTTACATCAAATTTGGAATTTATCAGAGAGGGAAAGAAAGGTAATTTTAAGAACAAGTTTGAGGAGAACTACAACTCTTATGGGTATAAGAAGCCATTTAGATTTGTCAATTATTCATATTACATTGGCTCTTAAACTACTAATTTTGAAAATGTTTGGCACAGATATTAATATTATTAAATTTCCAAACCAACTTCTCCCCTGCTAATGATTGGAGCAATTCATCCCTTGCCCAGTGCTGTTGGCCTGGGCTGCATTGCTTGAAAAAATTAAACCCTTGTTTAACTTGGTTCTTGATTTAAGTGGGTAAATCACATGTCTAATTAAATTTGTGTGGAACCTTTAGAGAGTTTGCACAGATTACAATTTTGTTTTGAGCATAATTCACTTTTATTAGCAACTCTTAGGACTAGGGTCCACACAGAAATGAAAGCCGAGAGTCAGGAGAAAAGTGGTGGCCAAGTCCTTATGGCTGGGTGACAGAAGCACAAAAGGGTTGAGATTAGTGTGTATAAAGACATCAGCCTATAAAAGCAAAATTCAGAATGCCCAGACAGTGTTCCTAGCAGTAGGATAATAACTACTCCACTTCTTAGGCAATTTTTGTCAAAAACTGTGTCAAAAGAGCAGTAATACCTAGCACACATGAGCCAGAGTCTCTAAATTAGTTTGATTCCATTAACTCTCTTAATTTTGCTTTACATAATAACAAACAAAGGAAGGAATCTTCACCTTCTTGATGAACCTATTGTGTAACTATTTCTGTCCAATGCTCATAGAATGACACAAGACAACAATAAGAATGTAGTCAGGTGAAAAGAAATTTGCCATTTGAAATCATCTTAACATTATCTCCAGTGACAGATATTCTGTCACCCTTGTTTGGTGCTGAAGAGGAATTATTTTTCTGTCTGTCTGGAGGTTTGCAAGCTGAGCAGGGCTATTTTGCTGTCTGGCACATCAAAGCTCCAGGATAGCAGGTAGTATTTATAAAGGTACAGTGAGCAGGGATTGGTGGAGCAAATATTATATCTCTCTCTCACTCTCTGTGCTCTTTCTCTCATTTTTGGGGCTCAGGATTGCTGCAATGGAAGTTTATTCATGCCTTCGTTTTGGCCTTTTCTGTTACAACATTGACTGGGCTACAAAGGGGCAACTTGCCTTTAGGAACCATTGTGCTAGCAAAGAAAGGGGTCAGACCTGGTGTATTCTGCAGAGTTCAAAGGATCCCTTTCTCCATTAAGTGGAACCCAAAAAACCTCAGCTGCAAGATCTTGTTTCTGTCAGACATTCACAAATGGAAACAGCTGCTTGTAGGCAAGAAACGAAACAACAATCAGCACAAAAAATCAACTCTTTCTGTACCTGTCTTAATCTTTTTCTTGTTCTCTTTTATAGTGGCTGCTTTGTGTCCTAATAACCACACCTACATATGTGAAATATAATAAATATCACAAGATTCCTTACAGGAGTCATCCTCTACAAAGACAGCTGTAACATGTCAATGACATAAATCTGTTACTACAGTCTTACTTGCATTTCCATACCTGATGCATATGAAATTATGTAACTTCACACGTCAATTATTTATTGGCAGAGCTTTCCATTTCTACTTTGCAGGATCTATCCTGTACAGTACTTATAATACCTTGTCACAGATCCAAAAAGAAAAGAAAAAAAGGGAAGAAAGAAAAAGCAGTACTCAAGTATCTAATGAACCTTTTGTTGCTGATTTGCTTCTATTACACAAGAAAACATATCATAGGGTTTGTGGATGACCTCTACGCAAGACCCAACTTCTCCTGCCAATGCCACAGGTTTGTATATGTAGAAAACATCATGAACAGAAAGAAACCCTCACGGAGTTTAACTTGTGACACTGGTCAGCGATTTCTGCTTCAATCCTTAGATATACCTGGACATCAGGGAAAGTTTCTTTCAATGCAGAGACTAGCCCATACACTGAAGAGTGAGGGATTTTACAGAATTCTCAAAGTCTTGGCTGCATTTCCTAAACCACAAAATTACTCTGAAATGTTACATTTATCTTTCTTTCTGTCTTTATCAATGGCCAGCCTCCACTGCTCGAATTCATAAAAATTTCTTAGAGAGAAAATCCTGGAAAAAGAAGAGGTAACAAGGCTAAGAGTGCTATTACATTTTTTCTTTTTATCAGCCTGTATGATTTATGGTAGGCAACTGATTTCATACAAATAAATAATTCTTAAGAACAGAAAAATAAATTCAAATAAGAGAGTAAGTATAGTCAACAGAGGTAATGTCAAGACTGTTGGTGTGGGAATTTACATTTTGCATTTTTCAGCTTTTTTGTTTGGCTTTTTTCAGTCTTAGTATTGTATTGCTTAGGAATTGCATACATAACAATAGCTAAGTTAACTCTTTTACTTCCATGATACTTGAATGATATTAAAAGTTTCAATTATTGTACTGCATTCAAGGTTTACTAAAGGCTAAGCCTGAGTTATAGTTCCAACACAGGACATGGCTCACTTCTGCAGTGGCACTAATGGCTTAATCATTCCTGCTATTCCTTGAGCATTTTACATTTTTGAACTTTCTTTAAAGCCTAGATTTTGCAGTTTTCTCTGATCTGATTTATTTATATCCTCCTCATACTTTCCTTCTACACAGATCTACTGTACTTGAATCCCAGGGAACGCACACTGCACAGCACTACAGTTTCAATATTGGAAATAGTGATGTGAATTATATAAGATCAGATTAAAACAGGCATAAAAAATGGAACTTTAATCACACTTGTGAGAATTCCCATATGGAGGAGTAGATTAATTCAAAAGTGTCAAGTCTTATGAATGAAATCTGACAATGATATACAATGTAGGGAACAGGGTTTTCACCCAAATGTGTTATTTCACCCAACCACCTATGAAAAACATAATTGATGTGAAATATTCACAATTCAGTTACTTTCTCAGGAACTCTATCTACCCTTTCTGGAAGACTAAGGAATGAAAAACTTGCAGGAAAACACCAGGAATGAAGCCATCTCATTTTAATCTAGCTAACTAAAAGTTAGACATCTACGCTAAGTGAATTGCTTAGCCTCCATTTCAACATCATGTGTTATGCACCTCTATAGGATATTTCATCTCATCCTAAGTAGGAGTCTAAGACAGGTAGAAACTGTTATACTCTGAAAGCACTTATTACCCACATATAAACATATATACATATGTATTTGAGTATAAGCTCATAGTTTATATCATGCTAGACACACCCCAGAGAAGTAACATTAGATGAGATGCCTCCACTCTGGGAGGCAAGTGGAACATATCACACTGGCCTATGGAGCAGCAGTGCCAGTAGTTCATTGTGTGGGCTCACTTAAACTTACTGGCTCACACACAGGCCCTCTTGGCTCTTAAGTTAAAGTTCATAAGTGTATAGGAGTCTTAGAGGTTCAAACTAGTTTCACAGTGGAGACAAGTGAGCTCACCAGCAACTGTTAGCAGGATTGGTTTCTTCCAGTACTTTAATTGTCACTGCTTATGTAAGAAGTTAATTTGTGTTTGTAGTAAAGCACTGAGATTGCATGTGAGTGTAAATTTTTCTTTATTCTTCACTCGTTTTTGGGTTTTTTTGTCAAAACACTGCAACCACCTTTTCTCAAATGTCTGATTAAGAACATCAAGTTGTCTTGGGGAAGCTATATACAAATAAAACTAGAAACTACCATAGAGTAGATGCATTTGTACAACCTTGAAGACTCATTAACATATTTATCCTTCTTTTTCATATGTGATGTTGGCCTACTTTTCTACTTTTTCCATTTCCAGAGCTGGCCTCTGACTTCATTCCCAGTCTGTTTACTGAAATGCATTTATCTTTTTAAGTTATACTAGCATTTATGCTATTTGTCATGAAAGGGTTGATAACAACAAAACTGAAGTTACTTTTGTGTATCTGTCTCATCTGGCTCCTCCCCTAAAAGGAGAGCTCATTATGTTTACAGCAGCATAAAGTGTGTTCTGTGCCTGCTAATGTTGAGCAGGCAAGGAGCAAGCCACAAACCACAGGGTAGATCACAACAGAAGGATGCACAGCTCAGCTGAAAAATGATGACAATTTATGTGTCCACAAGGTTCCAACTGCTTTAAGTTTTTTTAATACCATGTGTTATAGATCATCAAAATCTGAAAACTTTTCATCTCTGAGGGTGATTGAAAAAAAAGCACAATATGTTCAATAACAGTTTCCATTGCTGTGAATGTTTCTGATCAAAACACTCCATGTATCCTGTCATTTGCTGTGAAGTTTTCACCAAGGACAAGACTGTCTTCCAGAGAAACTGTGTACAATAGTAAATACAAAAGCATTACTGACTGTTAAGGATTTGGAGTTTCTGAATGTGTTGTTAAAGTAACATTATGCCTCTCCACTTTCCCATCACCTTATACACTTTTTAAGGCCCTGGGATTTATGTCCAATTTGGTTGAAACTGCCTGACTTGAGTTATGAGTCATATTTAATGATGAGCCAGCCAGACTTCCCTTTGTGCAGCCACTTAGGCAACCTAAGACAACAGGAAAAGAGAATGGTGAAATGCACAATGTGTTTGTTGGGTCTTTCTTGAACAAAAAGCATATTTCACAGCCTGTGTATATCACAGTATAGAACTGGCTTGGAATTGGAAGTGGCACAATGGTGTATCCAACATTACATCCTTCTTCGTTAATTGACTTGTGCTGAAGAATTATTTCATGATCTAGGACCAAATGGTCCACACTTCCAGAAGGATTTGAGGCATGATTTTGACCGCAGTGAAAGCACTCTTCTAAGCAATTAGAAGCAGGGCGTGGAACAGGAATCAACAGAGACTAAAGAACATCCTAAATGGGGAAGCGGAGCCATCCTGTTTCTGAAACTAAGAGCTTTTTATAGTAGAAACACAGGTTAGCTTGTGCTAGCTGGTCTGAGAGTAAGATAACAATCAAAGTGTCTTTAAAAGTTATACCCTGATACCCCTCTTCATACAGCACTAGGGTAGGAGCAGAAATTTTCTCCTTTCTAAAAGAATGCACTTTTGATTAGTTGATATTTTCCTACTAGGTCTGAATGAAACTCACTTCACACAGGGAAGTAGTGGCAGGACTAGTCTTAAGTGTACACCTGTGAAATGTAATTCCTGCCTCTGATAGAGACAGTTAACTTCCCAATAAACTCAAAACCAAGTGAAACTAAGTACCACCACAGAATAATCTTCTGATTGCATCAGTAACATCTATGCTCACAGAGACAAACCTTAAGTATTCAGCTGAAGCATAATCCTTCAGACATCAAGGCATTTTCAAAAGAAGTGGAAGAGATACTGTCTGACAAGGTGATAAAATCTTACTGGATTCATCATCTTGAATATCTTTATTGGTGACATCAGGGATTCAATAGCACTAAATCTCCAAAATTATCTCCATTTGCTATTTTTAAAACAATCCTGATAATTATTTCACACAGTCATTCCTCGGGAATAATCTGAAGGCTAGAAATGTACATAAATACAAATGTTATATTTTCTTTCTGGTCATATGTAATTTGCTCAGTATAGCAAATTCCTCTGGGAAGAATCTTAGCCAACATGGAATAAGAGACAGGGCAGGAATTGCATATCACAGCAGGAAGGACTCAACTGTCACAACTAATTGTTCTTGGTTTTAAATCAACACAAAATCAACACTGAAACCTTTTGGAATAAAGAGCACTTAGATTCCTTTCAGAAATAAAAGACAACTTAAAAATTCAAGTGTTTCAGAGAACAAATTTAATCACGATGCAGAAAACTTCAGGGAAATATTTTTCTTCCTACTGAGATCCTATTTACTGCTCAAGAGCTACTGATGTTCAGTGGGAATATAGAAATTAATTGCAGCCACCTCCCCATACAGTGCAATTGCCTTCAGCATATGTTGGAGCACATTCCAGTCATTTGCTGTTTTAAAGGTGTGGCTAATTTCCAAAACTTTTCTCAGGTAAACATTCTCAAATCTTATGCATCTGAGAAAGAACATACTTCTCAATTGTAGTGCAGAAATGTGTTGGATGAGTTATTTTTAAGGAAAAGTAGGAGAGTGAAGTACCAGCAGTACCCTGCTTTTCCCATCATTTATCAAAAAATTCCAGTTACTCCCTTGACAGAATTACAGATAATTGTCAAATTCTGCTTTGCTGGGAGGTGAATCACTATTTATGTCAGAAAAATTTTAGTGCATTCAACATGTTAGCAGGCTATGAAAAAATTGCTCTAACTACACTTGACAAAACACTCTCAAAGCACTACAATTAAGAGGACTATATCCCTTTCTCCTTATTATTGAGAACTAAAACACACTGCAGATCTTCACAGCTAACAGGATTTTGGTTATTCATATTACAAACCCAAACCCCAATACTCTTTCAGCACATATGCTATGTCTACTAGCCTCCATTGTTCCAAATAGACTAAATATGACCAGAAGTTAATACACCGTTACAAATCTTAATGGTATTTGAAATCATAGATAAATGCACTGAGAAGACAACAATGAAAATGTCAAAGTAAGAAAATATGCATAATAGTAGCATTAATAAGCTATAGTCTTTTAAATGCTGCCTATTAACTTCTGCAATTCTTTACTGCCTTTTAGAAGTATGCTGTTGCATTTAATTTTTAATCTTGGCTTTGCTCTTTCAGTGCTTGTAAAGGACTTGGTAACTCATCTTTTAGGGAAATATTTGTGAAAAGAGACTCCATCCTTTGATACCCTTTAGCTAAATATCATTGTGTATGTCTATATCCGCTGCTGTAGTGAGTACCAGTTATTCCAAAAAAACTCTTTTCCCCCGATTTGCTTTAAAATTTATGATGTTTGAATTTAATTGGACCAATTTAAATCATGTGTGGGGGAAGGAATACTGAGAGGTTATGAAGGGCAAGAGAAGCAGTTAAATATCACTTTGCAAAACTCTTCCTCAGAGCAAAAACATAATTTCTGCCTTGATTCCTGAAGGGACAGAATAATTGTACCACTAGAATTCATGGGGTTTTTTTTCCCAGCCCAGCTGAATTGTTGAAATTAATTCACTGGGAAATTCACCATCAGTTGTACTTGCTTGTTCCTCAGCCAGTCAAATACAAAATAAGTCTATTTCAGCTCTGTGGTCTCCAGCTCTTCCAACTCTCCAACTCTTACATCTAAATCCCTCCTTTAAAAGAATTTAATTAATAAGACATAGTATCTGGGTGGCAGCATTAGATTAAGTTGCTTTTTCATTATGTAGGTGCTTTCAGAAACAAGTGTGACTATGAGTGTAGGAACAGAGTGGAAAGCCGTTCTGCTCTTTTTCAGAAGCAGAGATTTAACCACCTCACTTAATACAAACATGAGACACACTTACCACAGGTTGATGCCCACTAGCTCTTCAGTGGCAAAAGTTGGAAGCAAATGATGTCAAATTCAGAGAAAGCACCACTGATATTGAACAGATTGACGCAACAGGTGTGGACACAAATAACCAGTGTAGAGTCAGATATCTAGGAAAGAACAAAGACTAAGCTACATTTAACACAGCAGAGGGAGAATCATAATAGACAATCAACAATACACATCTTTCACATCCCTTAAGGTGAGATCCCTATCAGAATAGCTTGTCCACTTCCATATTCCCACTTCAAGAATTATGTTAAGAAACTGAGAACATGTTGGCAAGTGGTAAGAACAAAAAAATGATGATCAGATATTTTTCTAAATAGTATATACAATGTAAAGGTATAACACAAGACCATCAGACCAGAGTTACATATGCAAAGAATTCAAGGGGCTGTTAATTGATATACATGAAAGTACTCGCAATCCAATGACCAGCACAAGCTTCATTAAATTAAATTCAAAACAACCTGTGTTTTTTTAAAAAAAGGTAAGGATAATTTGTCATTGCCTCATACATCATAGCAAATGTGGAGCCATATCATTGTGATGTTTAAATTAACAGTGGCTAATTTTCTTCTATAGCAAAATTAGAAGCATGAATTACTTCAATAACATTTTCTAGGTTATATGGAAGGTCAGGATAGAAGACCAAAACAATTCACCTAAATCCTATAGTCAAAGTATTAATTTATCAGCATTCATAACTGAAATTAGCACAATAATCTTCATTACCTTAGAAAAACCAGTTCCCAAGTACACTGGTTCATAGAGCTTGCAGCACATCCTCAAGTCCTCCAAAATAAGTGTAGTTTCTCAATGTTTTTGGTACCAAAAAGCAGGCCTGAAATTTATGCACTAGGATATTTCACTCTATTATTTATTTACACTTTGACTTTTACATGATAGTAAATAAAACATGTTTGCCAGATTAGATAGACAAAATGCACACTGATGAGCTTACATCCACCTTAACTTGATTTTATATCCTAAATAACTACTTTCATGAGTAACACAAGTACTCAAGAGCTGTTTCCTCTAGATTTCTGACCTTTGTCATCGTCCCCAGATCCTTCTCTGAATTACTTCCATTTAATCCACAGTGCCAGAGGAGACACATTGCAGAAGGATAGAGAAAGCCTAGATGTGTAATGGTAGGCCCACTGATACAGGCTCTCTAGCAAGCACACAAATGCCAAACAACTGCACAGCTGACAAATTTGGCACTTTCTCTCACTGTGAGAACTAATTGCATCTCTCTCTTCTATGCAGATAAGAATATAGGTCTAGCTGACATTTTTCCATCCACTTTTAAGTTCAGTTGCACTTGGCCAAACAGTTTATAAGTCACTGAGAAGGACTTGACAGATGAAATCAATGTTATCATATAATCATTCCAAGCAAAAAATGTAAATGAGGATTCAAAACTTGATAGTGCCCTTTCAATACAAAGAATGAAGCAAGAACATATGCTTACTTTCCTGCCAGAAGAAATCACTAAAACAGGCTTTTTTTTTTTTTTTAATTTGAAGAACAGACTGATAGTGTTGCTGTTTGCCCAGATACTGTCAGAAAAGGTCATTGACCTGCTGGTCCAATAGAAATAAGTAATATAAAGTAAATGGCTATTTAGTAGGGTGATCCCATTATCCTTAACCTTTAATTTCAATTATAAATTAATTAGTCAGCAACCAGGAGTCTGCAGCGTCTCTCTTAGGTTTAATTCATGTGTTCCTCTCCTTTTTATCTTGACTTTTCACTGTCTATTGCAAAAGCCTAAATGACATTACCATTTTTATTCTGATTTACACAACACTTTTACCCATGGAAGTCAAATCTTGTGGGAAATGAAGTATGTAGAATTCCAACAGTTTTGTCTGTTCCTGCAACTACCTCATGATATCATCAAAAAGGGTGTTAAATTTAATCACCCTCGAGAACTTTAATGTATGAGCCCACATGGAGAAAACAAATGTGTGGAAGATTCAAGGATATATTGATCAAAGAGGTTTCAAAGCACAGAAAAGACTTTAAAAAATGTAATAACACAAGCAAGTGTAGCATCCAAGAATGTTGACATGGGGATCTTTAATACAGTCCTCAAAGACCAACATTTAAACTTCCCTCCTTCATTATTCACAGGCTCAGCTAAAAGCTGGCATTGTCAAGGACAGTGACACTAAATATACAACTCAAATATAGAAGTATTTTGTGCGCAAACCAATGAAAGAGTATGGTTATCATTGACATCCAAGTGACAAGCTGTACCTTTCCACCACTGCAACAGCATGGATCAGCAGAATCAGGGCTCCGACACAAGCAGGGATGAGCTAGCATTCAAGCAGGATTCCAAAACAGTGACAACCTCCCCAACAGGATGTCCTCCCACAGAATATGAACAGATTCAGAATGCCAACCAGTCCCATTGATACCTCCAAGGTCCATCCTGGAGATATGGATAAAAGCTTGGAGACAGAGTGGCTTTGGAGATCATGCAGTAAAAAACAATTCACGAGATAGAAGAGCAGCAGCCAGGACTAAGCACAAATACATTTCTGATGCTCAAGCCAGGTCTTGGTGCTTTCTGGGTATGAGCTTAAATTGTGACCTGGGGCATGAACACGGGTTGCACGAGTGGGGTCCCAGCTGACACTACCCAGGTTAATCACAGTCTACAAGTGTCTTCCAGACCCTGAAATGCACTTTGCATAAAAAAACAGCAGAGGAAATAATTCCTTTCAAAGCTGTTAATTTTTAACTCAATAGCAGAGGAATTGAAACACTGAGATTTTAGTCAGTATCTTAAACTTGGGAGTGTATATGAAAAATATGTTCCTTTCTTGAAAGAATAAATTCCTGCTGTGAAAATGCACTTTTAAATAGAACACCAGTTTTCCACAGGAAGCAATTTTTAATGGAAAATGCTCTAATGAAAAAAAAAATTAATGGAAGAAATCAGCCCTTTTCAGTGTTGGAGGAAGTGAAATCCAATTTTTTCCCCATGCTTAGTCTTCCTATTGTGCCATTGTATCTGAACCTTTAGGACCTGCAGGGCTCATCAGTGTTAGCGTCTTGCAGTAAAGAAGATAAAGTACACATGAAAGATGCTGTATGGAAAGGACATCTCTTTCCCCACCATGTGATTTCCTCCCTGCTGCCTGTGAGAGGCAAGATACACTTGCCTCAGTCTCTGCTGAAGAGATGCTGTTTTAAGGAGGATTCGTGCAAATTAAATGACGGAGGGGAAGGATTTCCTGTGATTAGATTTATTCGGGAGCTTGGGGCATTCAAAGCTGCTGTTGAGTCAATGAAAAGTTGGATTTCCTAAATCAACAGCAAAAGAGACCTAGCACCACTCTGCTGATAAACACAATCAGACTTGTGTGCAAAGCAGTTAGGGCCCCAAGGCTTTTGACTGATTTTCTTGACATTTGTACTTTACTTGGGTCAGCTCTTACAGGGTCTAGAGCAGCTGAAGTTCCCACTGACTTCAGTGGGCACTGTGCATGCTCAATAACCTTCAGAACTTGCTCTTTAATTTACATTTTGGGCATACTTTAGAGCAATTTTGAATGAGACGTGAGTCTGCTACCCTCTAATTTCCCCATCAGCATCATACAGCTAAACAGCTTGATTTGGCATCAGTGAGTTGCAGATATTTTCCTGCAGTGAGACTGACTATGTATGATGTTGCTCCTTGAAGACATCTGCCATCAATGCAAGGAGTCTTTGAAGACATGAAGATGAACATCTCTCAGTGGCAAATCACAGAACCACAGAATCAGCCAGGTTGGAAGGGACCCCTGAGATCATCAAGTCCAATCTATGACCAAACACCACCATGCCAACTAGACCATGGCACTGAGTGCCTTGCCCCGTCAGTTCCTAAACACCTCCAGGGACAGTGACTCCACCATCTCCCTAGGCAGCCCATGCCAGTATCTAATCACCATTTCTGTGAACAAATTCTTCATAATGTCCAACTGAGAACTCCCTTGGCTCAACTACATCCCCTTGTTCTGTTGCTAGTTGCCTGGAAGAAGAGGCCAATCCCCACCTGGCTACAACTTCCTTCCAGGTAGTTGTAGAGAGCAATAAGGTCACTCCTCAGCCTCCTCCATACTAAACAACCCAGGCTCCCTCAGCCACTACTCATAGTACATGCACTCCAGACTCTTCACCAGCTTTGTTGCCCTTCTCTGGACCCACTACAGCACCTCAATGTCCTTCCTGACTTGAGGGGTCCAGAACATGACACACTACTTGAGTTATGTTCATTAAACAGGTAGGTATAAGGATAGCACCATTAGTTATACCACTACAATAGTCTGGCGGCCACATCCTGGTTTTATGAAACCCTTTTTCAAACTCTGCAGCCAGCAGTCAGGTGGTTTGAACACATCATTCATCTTCCTGTGGGACAGACAGGGATGCTTTGTGATATCAATCAGCTCCTTAAAGCCTAAGACACAAGTTCTGCCTTGATTTATGCATTTTCATAACTATAGGCAAAATAAGAAAAAAAAATGACTGCATGTAAAAAGACAGGTTTTTGACAGGTAGAAATTTCCACCAAAAAAAACCCAAACCAAAACAAAACCCCCAAACCTCTAAACATGCTCTATGTCAAGAATGAAATTTGAATAAATCATAAAACTACAATTCTGAACAAACTCAGGAAACTACTATTATTAACAATTTTCAACCAAACACTTTTAGTCAGCCATTTTAAAATCAAAGCACTCAATTTTGTAATAAAAATGTCTTACCCATAATTAAAAGACATCCATCATTAGTAAAAGAATAATGATGAGCAGTACTGATTACATATGAAAGAACAGTTTAGACTGGAAGGAACCTTTAAAGGTCATCTGTCCAACTTCCTTGCAATGAGCAGGGACATCTCCAACTAGATCAGGTTGCCCAGAGCCCTGCCCAACCTGAACTTGAACATTTCCAGGGATGAGGCATCCATCACCTCTCTGGGCAGCCCTTTCTGGTATCTCACCATCCTCATTGCAAAAAACCTTTTCCGTATATCCAATTCAAATTGACTCTCTTTTAGTTTAAAATCATTACCCCTCATCCTATCACAACAGTCTCTGCTAAAACAGCCTGTGTAGAGTAGAAAAGAGTATTTGTTCCTGGTGATTCTATCCCTTCTTAACTTTCTTGGCCACTTCTCTCTTACTACCCAGTCAAAAGCATAAAATTGCATTAGGCACCTTTCCCACCATAGAGGCCACGTTAAGAATACAAATGGATATTAAATAACAACTTCTGATTAAGAAACTCTAAATAAAAACATTTTCAAGTTCTTGACAACTTCTTGTAATTTTAGACACATAATTTTTTTAAATTAAGTTCTCTAATTTATTGATCTTAACTCTTAGGAAAAAACAGAGCAAGATGTTTACCACCTCAAATGTGCAAAATTCTCTTGTAATTCCTACAGGTGTTAAGCAATAACCAGGATGGATCCATGAGTTTTCCCGTATTCTTGTCATAATTCATGAACGCTCTTCTCAAGCACATATTTAGGACAAAGACTGATTCAAAATCCGTTTGCAAGAACAAACCAGTATCTATTATTTTGAATCTTTGTGTATAACTTTAGTCCAGATGTTTCTGACTGTGTTGTAGAGGAGCCAAATATTTCAGACTCTGTTGAATTCATATGAAAAGTTTATAAGAAACTGTTTTCCTTTGTTCTAATAACATTTAACACTATACAGTTCTCCAAAGTCTTTCATCTTCATTCAGTTTGTTAAACCTTGCGTAATTAATCATAGAAATTATCCTAACTTGTTATCTGCCAGACAAGCTGACAGGGCTGAGGTTAAAGGACTTTGATGAAAAATTATGATCATTTTGTGTTTACCACTGTGATTGTGTCATGGATGCAGGGAAGAGTTGACTTTGCAATTCAAATAGTATATTCAATTTAAAATGGTTTATAAAAGACCGGATGAAAGGCAACTATCACTAACTATTAATTTTTTTAATGGGCTTATGAATTTTAAAAGGCATTTCTTGGAAGAAAAAAGCCAACAACAACAAGCATTTATGTGAGATTAAGGATGAGAACTAAATAAAAAAAATTAAGAAATAGAAGTTAGTTTAAAAGCATAGCCTTTTTTCTTCTGCTTTTTTATACTTATTGTTAAAATGGTAATCTATCACTATAAACTATTAGTGAATTGATGCAGCACATAATGCAAATTGGATGCTAACACTGTGCAGAAAAAAGGCAAATGGAATAGTCTGCAAATTACTTGTATACAAAATGATTCACATTTCCTATTTATCTTCCATTTCACATTTAGAGTGAAAAATAAAACCTTAAATAATTAAACAAGATTTTGCCCTTTATGAAGGGAAAATTTTTAATTATGCTAAACATACACAGCAACCACTTAATAGGTTTTATATATGGGATTGCTATAATGCCACAGATATATAATGAAAGCAGTATAAGAAGTTAATGCAAGAAAACCAAAATAAAATAATGTTTTTCTGTCATGTGTTTTGGGAAGTGCTATCTGCTTTTTCAGGATTTTTCAGACCAAGGAGCACTGCAGACAGGATGGCACAGCACTGTACAATGCTGGTGCTCAACAGCACACCCTGATCATCTCTGCTCTAACCCCTTCTGCTGTTCCCTATGCCATGGCTGACCAAACCACTGGTCCTGGAGTTGACATTTCCTTAGATGAGAGAGGGGTCCTGCATGGCCCAGGAAAATGCATAAGCCACAGATTGCTCTGCTGAAACTACCTGGTTAATTGGAGCCAAGGACATCAATTGTTTTAAGTCAATTACAATCACATTTTTAGTGGCAAAATTATACTCACAAAAAAAAAAAATTGTCATTCCCTGTTTGAAAGAGCTAGCTTGCAGAGACACTGACCACTGTCTGCATTCTAGATGCTCTGATTCTTTCATACTCAAAAGCATTTGAAGTCAAACAGTAGAAATTAAGGTGCCCAGAAGTAGAGATGAATTAAAAAAAAACCCCAGCAATATCTACACTCACAGAGTATAAGAACCAAAATTAGCATAAGATTTTTCTAGCAAGACCTAATGATGCTATAAAGGAGCAATGAGCAATGTGTTATCATTTTTCCAAGTGAGTAGTGAAGAAACTACAGCAACCAGCAATTTTTTGAAGCTGTCTTTTATTCTGTTATGTTTAATTACATGGTCATTATAGGTCTGGACAGCATAGGGTTTTCTTGATCAAATTAGATCACATAAGTCAGATAGAAAGACTGTGGCTTTTTCATGTTAGCAACTAAAGAGTTTCATGCTTTCTGTGTGATATCTTAGGTCAGGGCCTGAGATATTGAAGTCACTGAGAAATACATGTTCACAAACCTTGATCTTTTCCTATTCTTAAGCTGGGAAAATCACTATGAATATCAAGACTGGAACAGCAGTCATGGCTAGTGCAATCCACATTAAGAATGAAAGACCTGTATATAAAGCAATGTTGGAACACTGCTGTACTGAGCAACTTAATTTTAAATAATTCAGTCAAAACCACAAGAGGAATGAGTAACTCATCATGAAGGAGTTCTGCTCACCATGCCAATAAAAGGGATAAATAAAGTAGATTTATAAAATTAATTACTAAATCATCCAACACAGCATTTAGGTCCATCTGGGTGTATCACTTAGTTGTGATGTTTTCAAATCAAGTATTAATTTCATTTTTTAACAGACGAAAAGCAGTTTATTTTGCATACACAGTACACCTATACTAAGTGAGAAGACCTTCAAAAAACTGAATTCAGTCTGTGTTCATTCAAAATTGGCAATAAACTTGGAAAACTATGTGTTTCTTGTAGCAAAAAAACCATAAGGAACGATGAAGTCTGAAAAATTTGCCCGAAGGAACAGTATAAAATTCTGCTATTTGATAAAGTGCTACCAGGAAACCATAGCAGGAAGCCAGCATTGTTTGGATTCAAATTTCCAAGTGAAAAAGTACTACAGAGCAGCAAAGACTTCATTGTGATATACCCTGAAGTCTTTATAGCTGTGTACCTGAAAAGATGAGAAATGACCTTTACTACAGGGTCAGATATACCAGCAGGTAAGAGAGAGAGGTGGGAGGTTTCTAGCTGACATTGTTCATACTTAATAACACTCCCTTTCCTTGAAACTGGCTGCAGAGACAGGCAGGTCAAACATTTTCTCTTGCAGCTGTTTTCAGTAGCTAGAATACTAAGGCATGTTTCTCAGTATTCACTGGGCTGCCATTTTTCCTCTTGTTCTAACATCTTGTTAAGTGGTGCAACTATCCAAAAGACAGGAATTTTTTGGCTTGAGCTTGGGACCAAATAAGAAAAATGCTGCCATTATAAGAAATAACATCACCAAAACAGCAATTTATCAGTAATGAGCATGTCCAGGCCTACCTTCCCAGGACTTAGCATTATTTCCAATGCCTTCTCACAGCGCTGCCTTGAGGAAATTAGTTTTCATTTCTCTGCCAGATACATATCTTTGTGTAGGGGTAGCCCCTTAGTCCCATGCAGGGGGGCATCGTGAATGACGGTCAGAAGAGCTCAGGCACAGCAGGTATCAGAAGGCTTACAAGATTTTATTCAAGATAGTTAACAAACAGTTTCTCATAGCTCATAGTAGTAGTAGTAGTAGAAGAAGTAGTTCCTAGTAGTTACCATTAGATCTAATTCTCACAGAGTAACATCCACACCTTTTATATCTTCTCACATCCTACATGCCATGACATTATTGGTTAACGAATTCACCTTACATACACCAAAGTCTCTCATTGTCTACAAGTCACCACACACACTCCAGGTAGCTCTCTTTTCTTTAAGGGAGAACTCTAATGCACTTGCACTCACCCCTACATCTTTGGACATCAATATCTGTGTTGACAGATTTTTATGAATGTGATTCTGAGCCCTTTTGTGCAAGTGTGTTGTTTAGTCTTCCACCAGTGTACCCAGCTGCAAAGATGAAGACCTAAAAGATATTTCAAATTTTCTGTTATGGAGGGACAATATGATTTCTGCTTTGCCAGCAATAAATAAGACAGTGGTTTCATCTCCAGTCCTTGTCTGCTATTCTTTAATACTTCATTACCATCTGTATATACAGCAAGAGCATTTAGTTTTGATCAAGAACCCAGGTCCCACTGTAATAAGGGCTGGATAGACAGTCAGGAGAATCATAATTTTCGCAGGTATTGGCCTTTAATGGGAGCACCATTTTGTTTGTTTGTTTCTTTTTTAATGTCAAAGAATTTAAAGAGGTCCTTAAATAAGGATTTAAAAGCCAAACTTCAAGCTTGATAGATAATTTGCTAATAGCTTTTATCAAAACCGCTGTGTGTGAAATAAGAGAGCATGCACAGACACACTGCAGTTTTCCCTTTCTCTTCAAATTAAATTACATTTGCCATAAAATTCAGTTTTACTGCCCTGGCCCAATTTTCCTACACTGCTAGAAAGCCCTAAGCACAGCCTTTCAAAGGCTTGTGTCTTTCTTGCAACCTTCTTCAGGTTTTCCTTGGAAGGATCAGAGCTACTTCCACAAAGAGTATGAGTCACATAAATATACACAAACCTGCACTCTTACCTGCAGAGGCACTAACAAGGGAGACCCCTTACCCACCTCAGCCCTGAAGGCAAAATATTTTCCATGTATGGCCCACTGTAGGTTCACAGTCTGTAGGATGTTGGCTTGGCCCTGCTGCAACACCTAATTTCCTGCAAGGTTATCTGGAAGAAACAGGCATCAAGAAAAAAAATATTTTCTCTGTTAGCTTGGACACAGAGCAGAATTGAAATACAAACTCTAATTAAGGCGTTCCTGTCCACATTTTTGTGCTTACTTTTTGTCTTTGGGTGTATTTTTAATGGATTCGTTCCCTAATGCTGCCTTTTCAGCTCTCCCTTAGCAGGAGCAGAGATTGCAACATCCTTATCTCTGCAAGGTGAGGGAGAAAGTGCCCAACAGTGCCTGTCTATTGAAAGAATTAAATCAAAGTCTCTGAGAGAAGAAGGAAGAGTAAATGAAATATCAAAGTGATGGAAAAGAAATGGAGGGAAAATCTCTGAACATTTTCAAGAACCAGTAAAGAACTGGTTGTCCTGCCCAAAGGCTTTTCTGTCCTGCTTCATATGCTGCTCAAAGGTTTAAGGAAAAGTGAAAACCTGTGTTAACCTCATACCTGATGCATGAGAGTGAATGTGTTTGTCTTTTGTCTGACCTATTTGTCTTTTTCTTCATATGCTTCCCTGTGTCTGCCTTATAATTCATATGCAGAAAAGTAACTTTAAAAAATATTTAGGTGCAAAATCAAACACTGTAAAGTTAGGACATGCCAGGATTATTGATGCACAAGAATTCTTAATTCAGGGCATTTTATGTATAAACTTGGTTTTTAATTACAAGCTCATGTACTATTTCTTCAGCAGGGTAATCTGCCTTGTTCAGTGAAGACTTCTTTTTATCCACAGCATTCAGTGAGTGGCCTGCAGGCCTTACTTAAACTACCCTGTGCTGAATACAAAATCATATCATTTGTCCCTAGTGCTGCACAAAATTTGAATATATGCATCTTTGTGACACTTCTATGAGCAAAACTGATAGCACTCCCCTTACAGAAGGGGAATTAAAACATTAACCACTGGTTTCTGAGCCTCCCTAGTGAACACAGGTCCTTGGCTTCTATAGCTTTATTTCTCCTCAGACACTGTTTCTTTTTACCTGCATAATTTAACTAAGTTTGTAAGCAACACAGAGATGTCTGATGTGAAAAAAATAGAGTTACAGCTTCTTGAGATAGACTAGTACCTATCTTCCCTGCTTGACTTTCCTCTCCACCAACCTTTCCACATTTGCCAGTCCAGCTGTGGCACTGCCCCTGCTGTTGCCTCCCAGTTCCCTCTTCTCACATCTCTCTCAGTAGTTTTCAATTTAAAACTCAGTGTAACACTGGAATGTCTCATCATAATTTTTGTTTTAACATCACAAAATGACACATCTTCCCCTAAACTGCATCTTGAAATCAGAGAAACCATTCTGGCTGTCACACAGGGGAAAAAATACCAAATGGACACAGATGAGACTTCAGCTGAACCTGTTAGTCAGGTACAGTTACTATGGATAGACAAGGTGGTCTATAAATACCTCACATAACATGATCTTGAGGAGCCACTGCTGTGGCTGGAAAACCAAGTATTTTTAAGTTAGGAAATGCCAGAATGCAGTAGTTGTGTACAAACTTAAGTCAGCCTCCCCCAGACAAATCTGCTCCAAAAGCCTCTCTAATTGATCTAATGCTTTTATTTACCTGGATGTGACAACTGGAGATACATGCTCAACCACACCATTTTTTCTAATGCAATACAGCAGGCTGTGTGAAGGTTTTCACCTTAAAACCAAGTATTGAGGATTTTGTCATCATTTACCACCTGCCCTCCTTTTAGCTGCCCCATTTCCTCATTTGGTGATTCCTGTGGGACACACAGGCTCCTGTGCTTTGCTGATGGGGGAGGCCAGTGGGAAAAGCCAGCCCTAACCTGCCAAGTGTCATGGTCCCTGCACAGCTCAGCAGCCAACTAGGCAGGAGGGAAGCAAAAATGAATCCAAACGGTTTGTTCCTTTCATGTGCTGCAAAAGCATCTTGAACCTTTTCAACTCTGCCACCTGCAAAATGAAATGTTTCATTTATAAAGTCTTTTAAGAATTATTTTTAAAAATAAACACCAGGGGAAGTGCAGTAGATTGCCTGCTGTTATTGACTCTGGAAGGACTGCTGACTGAAGCGCTACACACCAACAGAGCAATAGCAATTTAATGTTCATTAGTGTTTAGAGCAGTTTCTCAGTGAGAAGATTAAGAGGCCAGGAAATCCACTGAATTTCTTTTCTTTGTTTGAGTTTCAAGGTAAGAAAATGTACTCAGCATTTGCCTGCTCAAATTCTTCAGGAGATGTACCTACAATGGGAGATAAGACGTCCCCTTCATTCTCACAAATTCTTTTAAAGGATGAGTTAAAAATAAAATATTGGTCTGTGAGGGTGAATCTTGATAATGCAGCCTCACAATAACTTTGAGAGGAAACGAAAGGAAAGGTGCAATGCTGCTACAGCTCAGAAATTGCTTTATTATCTGACTCACACTTGGAGCAGAGAAGTCTCCACTCCTGGCATCTATCACAAAGCATCAGAAGAACAGCACAGAGTTACAATTTTAAAATTACAATGGAAAGAGGTTATTATTTCCACTTTGTAGGACTATGCCAGAAGCCAGCTCTCTGCTATCTAGAATAGCTATTTCCCCCCTCAGTCTCAGAATGAGCCTGTTTGGGGCTCATTAGAGCACTATTTTTGTGTCCAAATATTTTTGCTTTCCTATAATCACAAGGAACAGGACTGAAAAAAAAATCAGCACTTTTTTTTTCTGTTGGTTTCCCTACTGATATACTTTCTAATACAGTAATTAAAAGCAAATTACACTTCTCTAAAACTACGGAAGTAATTATGGGCCATGCCTAATAACAGTTGCCAAAACAACTTACAACTCTGAAACTATCTCATAGTTCGCTTTCTCCCCTGTGGGTCTCTAACAAGCTCAGCAGCTTCTTTCCTTTCCCAGATTCTGGCACAGCACTAAATGTAAAAATTCAAATATCGTCCTCAAAACGTATACAGCTTCATTGCAGATGAAACTCCTTACAGATCAATTCTTGGCTGATAACAGAGATGATTTGCCCCAGAGCACAGGGGCAGGCCAGAACGACAAAGCAGCAGAGTAAAGCCTTGGACTTCACAGCAAACTGCTGTCTCCCTGTATTTATCCAGCTCCATGGCTTCACTCCTGCTCCTCTCTAACTGCTGCCTCTCTTTACGAACTCCATACACTGACACAACCTCCTTTTTCCTGGCCAGGCAGGCTAGCCAATGCACAGATCCCCATTCTTGAAAAGTTCAGTCGTCTCACATTATAGCCACACTTAGTAAGAGACACCAAACTGGTAACCAGGCTATACCATGATGTTACTGCAATCCTGCTCTGTAACAGTACTGAGGGACAATGAAAAAGCACCTTCCTAAGCTTCCTCACACTTTTCCAAGAAACTCACCATTCAGCTTGGGTCCCTTCTACATTTCTGACCCCAGAGACCCAAGTGCTGCAAGTAGCTACAAGGGAGCACTGCCATATCTGCAGAGAAACAGCAGTTATTTGTGGTTATAAAATGCAGCGTGTCCCAGCACATCCACAGACTAAAGGGACTATCTCCCCTCCTGTGATGGAAACACTGCCTCTGGAACAATTGAGATCCTACTCTCTGTTTCTCACGTTCATGACATAAAAATCTCTTTTTATGTTTTCCTTAGTGCCTTTTAGCCTAGGCACTAAACATTATGGTCATTTGTTTACTTATAGCAGATGCGAGTCATTACTCAACACATGCAATAAGAATATGGCAAAGAGAGAAGCTATAAAACATTTCTGATGCTGTATTAACACTGAGAAAACCAAAGAAGTAAAAAGCAGACAGAGATACAGGTTTTTTAAACCAGATTTACTAGATACAATATCAACTTTCTTTACAGTCAACATTTAAAGAGAACAAAAAGCTGCATTTGGGCATCTCACAGTCTTTCTTTATCTCCAGCTTGTACCATCTTTCATCTCACATCTGATTAAGCCACTTAATTCAAAGAAGATGAACTCTTAGGCCACATTTAGTGCAGTGAAATGTGTCAACAACAGCCTCAGAGAGGGTCTAACTCTTTGTGCATCCAACCTGTTAAGGAGCCAAAGAATGCTGAAGAAAACAATAAGAAATTTAAAAAAGAAAAGCACTTTTGCATTACTCTCCCTCTAATTTTTTAAGAATAGAAGGTATTGAAAATATATGCCTACGTTGTTTTTTGGATTTCCTCTGTAATAACGAGCTATGCAGACCCATTCAGGTTTGTTTTTTCTCCAGCAATGCACGACTTCATTTTAAAGCAGGAAAAATAAAGTTATTTTTCTGGAATAAGGCTGGAGTGACAGAAAACCAAATCAAATCATCACCTGGGCACTTTATTCTTTTATGGATTAGCTATTATTATAACATGTGATACAGTTCTTGCCTCTTTGAAGTTCAGGGAACTCTGCCATTTATTGCAAGAAAATAAAAAATGTTCTTTCTCTCTCCATATCACCATTTTTTCTAATTAATATTGCCACATATTTTTAAGTACATCTAATATTTCTGCCAAGGGAGCAGAGTGATCTATCTCAATGAGGCCGTATGTGTAGTAATTTTCAGAGCTCAGTAAGGTAACAGGTTTCCTATTTTCATAAGGATTTAATTTATTTTACATTTTATACTCTGAGTATGTATTATTTGTTGTAGTGCCTTCTTTCATGACCCATCTTCCCTATTTAGTAAAATTTAGTACAATTCCTCAATTTATTTGGCTCCAGAGTCAAATTTATGTCATGTGTTTTGCCAGACAGTAAAAACACAGTCTCATACAGGCATTTAAATCACTCAGATCTTAAGATCTCTGTCCTGAGGTGTCACTCTATTAAAAAGAATTTATTACCAAAATACAAAAACACATATCTGTAGAAATAAATCTGTAGCTGCAGTGCACATATCAGCAAAGGAAAAAAGATCCAGTAACAGTAGTACAGTGTGAACCAATGCTTTGAATTAATGCTTTTGATATCCAAAATACATTTTATAGCACTTCTGAAAAGAGGGTCCAAAACATTCTTTTTATAGTCACTATTATATTTTTGTTGGTTTCCTTCTACCTTACTATGACTGCAGTCAGAGGTATGATGCATCTGTAAGAACTCATCACCGTATCAGGTTGTTTTTCCACCCTAACACTTTAAAAGCCTTTAGAGATGGACTACGAGACTTCTGTGACTCAGGAGTCTGAAAGTTTCATGGTTCTCATCTATGACCTTGGTGCTTACTGAAACTCTCCAATTGCAGTCTTAAAAATGTACCCTGTTATTGCCACCCCATTCATTGCCCATCCTTAGATCTCAACACCAGCAGTGGAAGAACTGACCTTCTGTCACAGCACAAGGCTGTAGCATCACCTTTGCTTGGGTGCAGGGGAGCAGGGAAGAGCCATCCAGGAGAGGTACACAGGGACTGAAGTCTGTCCAGAGACCCTGGAGAACAGTCCACAGTGGAAACCTGACTCTGGCACTTGTGCTGTTCAAATCCAGATTCACCTAGCAGGTATTTTTCCATTTAGATATTCATAAGACTTAAGCTGTAGTCCACATTTGAGGGAGAGTCCCAGCAACACCTAGAAACTTAGCATGACCTTATGTTCTGGATGAGTCGAGCAAGACTGAGGGCTCTGCCCATCTGCAGACATCCTGAGCCTCTGCACAGCACCATTGCTCTGAATCTAAGCAACTGTAGAGCTAAAAGCTAGAAATAACCA
Source organism: Pithys albifrons albifrons (assembly GCF_047495875.1). Lineage (NCBI taxonomy): Eukaryota > Metazoa > Chordata > Aves > Passeriformes > Thamnophilidae > Pithys > Pithys albifrons. The sequence goes on along the minus strand of NC_092464.1, from coordinate 39,803,769 downwards.
GGAGAAATAGAGCTCAGCTGGCTAAAGCCTGTTGACAAGCCACTCTTAACTTTGCAAGAGAGACAAGAACAATAATTACAGAACTGGACACCACTTGCTTGCATAAAACTACACATGCATACAGGCATTGGCATTTGTATTACTTTTCACTTTGTCTCTTTTGCAGCAATAAAAGACTCCACAGCAAAGGTAAACTGGAAGAGGTGAAGCGAAAAGCTTGTAGGACCATTTGAAGATGCTAGAAGAACTTGGCATACATATCAGCAAAAGGAAGACTGTGCAGGGATACAAGAGAATAAACCTCAGTAATTATGCATCTAATGGAGCTACAAGGCTATACTGGCTGAAGAACAAAAGTATATAAAACAAGCCTGTCTGGCATGGGCTGCAGATTAGGAAAAGGTTTTAGACTCTCTCAGCAGTGCAGTTCTGGAAGGGCTTTTAAAAGGAAAAGTGCATGCACAACATGCTGGGACTAAGAAAACACCTGTGTCATGTAGGGCATGTGGGAGTGCTCACTTCAGACTGCTCTGTGTAGGGATCTAACTGCTCACCACAGGGGACAGCTATCTGTACCAAACCCTGCTGAACAAAACGTTGATGGTCCAGTGCTGAAGTCATCTCAGTTGTTGCTAAAGTCAGGAGCACAAAAGAGTCAAGGTGAAAGCTTTACTAAGAATGTCTATATCAGGGTTCAATTTATAGTTTACAACCTTTTTTTTTTTACTTAATTAAGCTGAATAATTAGCATACAGCCTGACAATGTGTGTGCCAGCCAAGTGATTTAACTTCAAAACACAGTTACTGCTTTTATAATGTTGAGGAAACAAAGCAAGAAATAAATTCCGTACAGTATTTCATTAAAAGGGCACCTGTGAAGATGCATTTTTATTGATACAGGACTCAACTCAGTCTTGGCATTAACCAGGTGTAACACCACGGCTGGATTTGGTCAACTCTGTTAACTATTCAATGGTAATTGGTTTAATATCTGCACTGAATATGACTGAATTATATTTTAAACCTATGAGTTCATGTCAAGCTTGAGCAGACAATCAAGACAGGGAAAGAGATGCCTAGTCATCATGTGTCATCTAATAGCAGCGCTACATTGCAGAAGAAAATTGTTGACCTTGTAATCAACCTCTCAGATCTGACAAAAACCACAGTAGATGCAGATCAACACAAACATTTTTAATTATACTACAGAATGACAAGGAGTGTTTCTGCTTAAAGCCATCCATCTTTCAGCTGCATGTGTATGGATAGGAACCAATGGAATCCTTCCAGGTTTACATCAGTGTAAATGACAGCAGAATATGGACACTAAAGTAAGCACATTCAGCATGTTAAAAGTAATAAACACATGAGGGCAAAGATGTGTTTGAGGCACTCTGGAAGACTTTCTGAATGAAACATGTCTGGAAGAGAAAAAACTGCAGTTTTATGAGGAAATAATTTTTTTTAAAAATACCAGTACAAAGAACAGATATATGCAGGATTAGGACCTAGAAGAAAAAGCAGCCAGCTTAGGAAAGATTTAGCTGGCCTGAGCTCCTGACAACAGGACTTTGATGGAAATTGCAGAAGAAAGGGAAAGGATGAATGGTCCATGAGTGAGATGACAGTCCACCCCAGCTTTGTGACATTCAGGTTTCTCTGTGGGTGAAGAGCCACATGTCAGAAGATGCCCCTTCAATAACCTACTAACCTACCCCAGGAATCTGAAGTTCTGTACCACTAGGGAGGTTTCCAGGATGCTGGTCACATATCTCACCCCAGTCTCACAGTAGTAACTAAAGCACAGAGACAAAAACCTTGTCATTCTCTGACTTAAGACATGGGATCTGACGCTGCAGGAGCTCACTTGGTATCTGACCCTCTCCCATAAGCACCCTCATTCACAGGAACCAGCAAGTAAGGTGAAAGGTCAGTCTATGAGATGGACCACCAGAACACATTTGGGTTTGTTTAGCCTGGAGGTATCACAGAACCTCTTTTGTGTTTGTGTGCAAACAGTAAATTATAGTCTCTTGTGGCCTGAGCAGGACCCAGGTCAGAGAGGAGATAAGACAGTACAGACTGTGCCTTTGTGATTTATAGGTGAAGTGTTCCGTGCCGGTACAGTGAGGAGGCAGCTTTGCACCACACATTGTGATGCACCGGCATGAGCCAGGGTGGAGATTGGCAAGGGGAAAGCAGAAAGCTATTATTTTTGAGATTGTACTGTTCTGGGACTACAGTTACTCTGCAAATTGAATTCATATTGATAATATGTAGTAAGCAAACTATTTTTCAGAAACAGAAAATTTCCAGTCTGTTCTCAGCTATGTAGAGAACAGTGCCATATTTCAGAACAAACAGTATTAATTTTCCTTCTCCACCCTTAGATTAAAATAGGATTTAATTCCACGACCAAAAAAAAAAACATTAATAACTGGCTGATTCCTTGACACTGTAACTAATAAAAATATACTGGCTGATTTTTTGCTTTCATTCTGTCTGTACCACAAGGACCTTTGAGAACCAGAGAAAAAACCTCTTCTGATATTGATCAAACAAAGTCATGCTATTTTACAGTTATTGCATGCCATAAAATAACAAAAAACTCCACCCAAAATAAACAAAACCAAAACACAAACTCCAAACCTAAAGGTGCACTTAACATCTACCCAGATGATTTTATTTTCAAGGGCTGACTTAGGAAACCACTTTCCTGGGTCTCTGGAGAATTTCTGCTGGCCAGAGTAGGGAATTAATACAAAGTTAATGTGTAAAGAGAAGAAATGAAAGTTTTCATTCCATAATAGGATGATTATTGTGAATGCAAACATTGCCAGTGACTGTAGCTCCTGGGACTAGAGATAGCAGGGTTTGAAACACAGGTTGAAATTACTGATTCTTTGGGGGGGGGGGGGGGGGGGGAGGAAAAAATAAGAAAACAAAGAGAGATGTAATGACTCTGTATTATCCAAAGTAAATTTGCAGTAATGACTCTGATTCTATCTGCTTAGCGTTAGTTCCTTTGCCACCACAAATAGTGCCACAGTCCAATTAAATTCTGCAGGGGAAGATTTGTGACTTCAGCACAGCCAAATGCAAGGTGGGCTAAATGATGTTCACTAAAGCCATGGAGAGAAATCACTCCATGCAGAAAGAGGCAAGATTATGAAATGCTAGAAATTTGAATGGAGTTCATATTTGTTGATACATACATATATGTTTTATAAAAATTTTGAACATTAGCAGAGTCAAGCTTACAGGATTTCTAATGAGGCTGTGACATAACTCTACATATCCAAGACTGGATGTTCCAACTGGACCTATGGCAGTGAAGAGCTATACTGATAAGAGAGCTCCCAAACAGATAAAACTGTTCTTACAGGGACAGGCATTGGCATGGCTTTGGAGAAAGAAAGTCTTACGAGAAAATGGCATTTACCTGTTAATTCATTGTCCTGGAAGTGGAAACTCCTACCTTGTAGGTTTGGAAGCATGTGACGACAAAAAAAAAAAAAAAAGAGCCCTACAAAAGGTAAAAAATGTTATTCTTAACAATAATTGCATCAGGTTATACTAAGAAATTTAGAAATAATAATTCTCTGTTTAGGGGTCATATGAGAGAAAAGATGGAGTAAGTGTTTGTTTGGAGCTCTGAACTGCAGTTTTAGAAGGTTTCAAAACATCAGAAGCACAGCTTGATCTAATCAAGGACAGCTGTTCCTTTGAGAATCAGCATCCTTTCTAGATCAGAAAGCTAAAATTGAAGAGCTAGACAAAAAACAATTGGTCCAGTTGAAGAAAACTTTACATTACAATCAATTGTAATTTTTTTATCTTCATTGTAAAAGGCTAAAATGTCTTGTATTGTTTTTTTTTCACTCTGCATTGGATTCAAACATAGATGAAAAAATTGAAAAATCATTAAAAGCATTTTAAATTGAATATAAAATATGACAATATATCCTCTGATAATTTGTGACAGGGAATCCTAGGAAATATGAAAAAAACCAATCCTTTATCAAGGCAGGCTTCAATATTTATAAAATAAACTAAAAATTTAAAATTAAAGTTTTTAGTTTTAATAAAAAATACTGTTGGTAAATGTCCAGGTAATTTTATTTTAGACGAAGAAGTTTTGTTGAAATAAAATAAAAAATCCTTGTTTTAAAGAAATCTTTTTCTAAAATTTAATGTTAAAAACATTCATATTTCACATTTGGTATATACTTCATATTTATAATTTCCATTATAATGGTAAATGTCTTGAGATATTTTTCAATTGAAATTTAACTGAAATTTAATTTGGAATATATTTTTAATGAAATTCTTTAGAAATAAATACTAAAACTTGAGTTATATACAGTGAAATCAGTCTTGAAGTTACAAAATATATAAGTACAGTTTTAGTTTAACTGTAACCAAAATTCTCCCTTTTAAAGTCGTCAGTGTAAAATTTCCATGAAACAGACTAGATTTTATTTCTTTCATGTTTCAGATGTATATAAAGAGTGCTGAAACAATGGTCTTAGATGGAGTTCCTTAGACTAGAGATTTAAAGTTTATCAGTGCATATGTTGTATTTTCAATCTTTATCTAGGTACATCCTATTTTAATTTTGTCCCAGTTTAATGATACAGCAAAGCAAAACCAATTCCCATTTCAGTGCTGTATTGAGGAAGCAAGTTAATTTAACATAAAATCATAATTAAAACTCATACTAAAGCACAGCGGTTTTTTTAGTGATACCCTTGTGCCTTAATTGGAATTTCAGGATGATAGTTAGCCATGGAAGTGACACAGCACAGCAAAGCTGTGAAATTTCTTGCAGAGCTGTTGTGTTTGGTGGGTCCCTGAATTATTGTACCACAAAAATAATGAGACCTTTTTCACAAAGCCATGGGAGATCATTCTAAATGCTGTGTAAAATCACAGCTGGAGTCACGCCACATCAGGTAGGTCAGGTCTCCTGCACTGATGATAAATAGACACTGCAATGTTTCCCCAGCAGAAGGACATAGTTACCACACTCCTCCCCTAAGGTTCAGGAAAGTTTCTGCATTGAGATCATTCTCTTCTCCTTCCAGATGTGAGAATCAGTAGTTACAGAGCGATGTAAGCAGCAGCTGGATTTTAGCAATATCAATCAGGACAGCAGGCCAAGCTTCCTCCTGGCGTAACTCCATTACCTAGCATGATTTTGCCTTTTATTTAAAACAGAATTGGCCCTGTCACCATGTTTTCGAGGCAATGCTGCAAGTTCATGCAGAGACCAGAAAAGGAGAAGATGAAAAGCAAAAACAAGCAATAAATATACAAATGATTGACATGATCAACTAAATAAATCAGAGACAGTGAAACAGAAGGATGACATCGCCAAGGAAAAGACAACAATGTCAGAGAAAGTCAAAAGGCATCCTGGTACTGTGCTTTTATTTCCTTTGTAGATGCAAAGAACTCTAAATATTTTGGGGTTCTCAAAAACCTTATTTTTTAAAAGAAAGTTTCTCTTCAGGTCACCATATAAACTGCTAGATGTACTGGAAAGCAATCCAAGACTTAAGGAACAAGGAATGGAAGGAGTCCTGGCTTCTCTCCTCCCAGTCAATAGCCAACATAGTACAGTAAGGAATTTATTTCTGGTCTTTTCCCATATTTCCAGAGGGCAATGGTGTAATAGGGTGGGTTCTACAGATGCTGGAAAAGTGAGGCTGAGCACCGTAGAGAGTTCAGAAAGCAGTAACTTTATTAACAGGAGTGACCGAATAGCAGGAACCCAAAGAGAAGGGAGAGAGAAGGAGGAGACTAAAGCAATAAGCCCAAACATGTAAGCACTCCAGTCACCAAACAGTTACTCACCTAAGGTTGTCTTACCAACTCAGAACACTCCCCCGAAGTGAGAGGCTACATCTTCTAAACACTGGCAGACAGCAGGCATCCCTGCTGTCTTTTGGGGGAAAGAGCCACCAAGATCACGAGCCTTCTCACCTTTTTTTGAGCCTGCTGAAGACACCTGCCTGGGGAGGTGAGGCCATCACCCCTCAGGAAGAGGTCACAGACTCAGCTGCTCTCTTTCTCTCTCTTCCTCCTTGCCCTCACCACCTCAGCTCTCCTCCCAAGGCTGTCAAACCAACAGGAGAGAATCAAGTAACTTTAGTTTATGCAAAGTCTGTCTTCAAGAATGAAGCCTTCACTCTATCAGATTTTGCTCCCTAGAACTTGGCAGAAAAAGGATAAATCTTTTCACAGGTGGCATTAGCAAAAACACAGACCAAAATGTCAACAGTTTTAATTCCCAACACAAATGGCAAACTGCTAACATGTAGTACATCTCATCAACTTAGCCACCAATGAGACTGAGACACAGGATTACCCTGTCTGTGGCTTACAGGTAACATATGGAACCTGGGAATGTGATTAAAGACACAACCAGCACATAAACTCACAGAAGAGATGGGAATAAGAGCATTCCTGGCAACATCTTGTCAAGCCTTGAGTAGTTTGTGGTGCTGTGGATGGGCACTGTGAACCCTCCAGATACACAGAAATGCAGGCTCGCACCTGGACATATACCTGAGTCCTCTCACCATAACCGCAGTAAATAAGAGAATGAGTACCGTTTTCTTCAGAACAGTGCGATAACCCAGTAATTCTGTGCTCTTTTACAAAGATTCTTATTTTCAGTGGAAGGATGTATTCACCTGAGGTTTTTTTTTGCTTTTAGATTTCATAAGGCTTCCCATTGCTTAAATTTCCTACTGCTTACAAGAATTTTTAGTTTACCACGTAAAGAGATATTTCTATATCCTTGGACTCCCTTGAAGTTTGTAGGTGGTCTCCTGCTACCTCTGGTAGTCATGACTTAACCAAAAAATCTCCCAGTTCTATGTTTTCCACAAAAATAATCCTGCCAAGCCTCAATCATCATTTTACTATTCTTCTCTGAACTATTGGTTTGATTTTAGTCATCCGATTTCCAAAATAAATAACCTCTCTTTGACCATGGCCAGCAACAAACTAGTTCTCTAAGAGGGTTTTTCATCTCAATACTAAATAAATCTCTAGTGAGGCTAGATAGAGATGTATGTATATTTAGAAATCCCAATCAATGTAAATGTTGCATCATGCCAAGTAAAATTTTATTTGCAAAAAATACATATTCTACCTGCTGATCAGTGACAATTTGTGGAATCAGTGTTTAAGCAGGTATCACTTCTACTGGTATTTCTGAAACCTGCCAGGAGTGATAGTAAATACCTGTTTAATCTGCTCTCCTCATTTTGTTAGTACCTTTACCACTATCTTTCCCATCTATTATCAATCAGACCTGTAGCTCTGACAGAAAAGGATGAAGACAACACACAACTGTCTGTCCAAGAGCTGTGTGCTGATCACAGCATGGCAGTGGCTGACTTTATCAAGTACCTCCAAACAAGGGAGCGGGATGCAGAAAACACAAGAGCTAAGAAGAAATGTCTTTGCATAGTTCAGCTCATGACAGGTTAACATGGCATGACACAGGGGAAAAAAAATCTGCATTTTGCCACACAGAATCAGATTAAATAAATCCTAGGGTTTAAGGAATAGTCTAGGGAGGCCATATTTAGTGTTTTTTCACCAGTCTTTTTCTTTAGCCACAGGGTAGACTTCAAAGATTGCCCAGACTGTCCATTTCCAAAATGTAATCCCAAACACAAAATATATGGAAGTGAAAGAATCGGGGAGGAAATAAAAAAGGGAAAAAGGTTTTTCTGCTGCTTCAAATTTTGTAAGTCATCTAAAGGAAAATCTCAGAATTTTTGTGTCTTTGCTCATTAAGTTGCTACTACAAAAATATATACTAGATCTGATTTTCACATACTAGTATGAGCTCACTCCCAGCAAAAGAGGATCTGGAAGACCAAGTCTCAGAGCAGCTCTCAGCCCAGCATCTCTCCTGTTTTTCTCTCTCTTGAACACAGCTGTTTCATAGGCAGCCAATTCCCTAGAATTTCCAGGAGGTCCCCGTGGCATCTTGTCACACCGGGAGTGCAAAGACCTCCAGGATTTTGGGAGCTCCATCGGGTATGCATTAGCTATGATGGAAGCCGTTATTTAAGAGTCTGTTTCACACTATTAGAGTGGCCATTAATCATCTTCAGTAGTCACATACATATGCCCTTGGATTCATGCCTCTGTACCACTACTGTTTATGAAAGAAACTGAGAAATGCTTCATAAGTTAATACCATAATGACATGATAAAACTGCATGAAGACTGACTATGCCACTCTCTGACTTAATGCCCTACAAAAATTGTAATGAGAAATTCTAAAGGGGAGATACAATAATCACACAAAACTGAGAAAAATAAAATTACCCAGGCTCATTGAAATACTTGTTTTATTATTTTTTCTGAACATTGTCAATTTGAAATTAAATAAACAGTAAAACCTTTCATGCCACATATGTCTATCTCTTCAATAAAAATCTCTGTTGCCTTTCTACATGTCACTGAACCTATATTTTTTTAATAATTTTGCTTTTTTAAAACCTGACATAAAAAGATTCGGCTGAAATTTACCAACCAGTCTCTTTCCAGGTGATGCTGAAAGAACATAGTAAATAAAATTTTAAGAAATCAGAGCACTTACAGGTGGAACCTGTACAGGAACCACAGGCATGAGAAAACCATCAAATACACAGGCTGTTATCTGCCACAGAGCACTAAATGCCCACATCTGGGAAAAGATCAGTTTAGGAACCCTGATGTGTTCATGCTTCTCTGCAGTATCAGTATCATCATCATCATCATGGCTAGGCTTCGCGAATGAAGATTTGGGAAGGGTCCTACCCACATGGGCGAACCCTTCCAGCCTGAGCAGTGGATTGTTTAGGTGAGGCACAGCATGCGCAGAACTGGCCCCACCGTTTAAGTCTTAAGGTTCATCTGCCATGGCCGAGTGAGCTTGGACAGTGACAGTGAAGTAGTCAGGACTAGAACCTACATCCGGTATTGCCAGGAGGTCTCCCATCCAAATACTAACCAGGCCAGACCCTGCTTAGCTTCCAAGATCTGACAGGATTGGACATCAGGATGGCATTTAACTGCCCTTCTCTGCAATATAATTAAGCACAAAAGCCATGACAGCCTTAATCAGATGACTGCAGCAAATTTAGGTTTGGCCTTGCATGACGAAAATTCTGTTAGCAATACTTTTTTAGGAGAAAAAGAGACTAAAAAGACCTGGCCATAATTATCCATGCTTAAATGAACGGAGTTCATAGATCAATATAATTGCCAAACAAAATATACATTTTGATCTGCCTGTGTGATGGAGTCTCCTGTGAAAAGATTTATTGCATGCATTGCAATTGCAAGCTGCAATGGCACTGGTGTTCTTCTGCAGATGGACTCCCCCTACACTCTCACCTAAGGATGTTTCTCTCCCTTTCTGTGCACAGCTTCTTGCAGCCCTGGTAAGGGCACAGGGTCAGTAATGTCATGCCAAAGCCCACAGAAACAGCCACAGAGCAGCTGCCTTCCCGCTCATCTGTTGGACCAGCAACAGAGTGGTCAGCTCAGCTTCCCACTGCTCCTGCACTGGCAGAGTAGAATGGTCAGGCAGGAAAATTGTTTTTCTGCTGCTCTAGAAGCAATTTGGCAAGCCTAGACTCCAGAATATTTCGGAGGTATAACTAATCATCTGGTGTATCTAGATAATGTCCTTACATTTCCTTACCTTTCTTCATCCTAAAGTTTCACTTTCCTGTGTGAGGGGGAGAGAAAAGATGACACCAAACCCAGAGTGCCAACTCAAGGAAAAGCTGCAGCTTGGCAAGTACATGACAGGAAAGATAATCTTGTCCTAACACGCTCACCTTGGCAAACTGCAGTATCTTCTTTTCCCCCGCCGTGACCAGCCGTGTCCTCCAACATCCCTTTGTGCTTTTATGTTCTTATTAGGATTCAGATGGGTGAACCCAATGATCCCAATGTATTTAGTCATCACCTCTAGCTGTAAGCACTTCTGATGGTAACCTTTTTAAAAAAATAAAAAAAAAGTTTTTTTCAATATTCTCCATTCCTTCTAATCAGTCAGCTGCAGAGTCATAAAAATTCAACTGTTTGCCTGTCTAACTCATTCCAAATATTTTTGCTAGGTCTCGAATGAAACAGCAGCACAACAAGACTAAAAGGGAAGATAGACTCCCAATATTGATCAATTTTTCTAATGTTTAAAAATTGAGTGGGGACCCAGAAGAAATTTGACAAAGTCTCACTCTTGCCAACAGTCTGTGAGTGGAAAACAATAAATTTCTGGGTGCTTCTTTGGATGAAGAATCCATCACATTTAGAATGGGTACCCCAAGCACTGGTGGTTATGCTTTCATTTCCAGCTGTGAATAAAAACAAAGTGTTCCTAGGGGAGGAGAAGTACCAGAGGCTGAACCCAAATTTATCAGCACAGAAAAGTGCCTAGTAAGAGCAGGTGCAGAGCTGTACTTCCTTTCTGAGAATAGCCCAGCTACCTTAGCAAGCTGAACACCTACAAGGGGCAGAGTACCAGCCAGACGGCTCTGGCCATGTTTGCTAGGGCAAGCAGCATGTGATGAACAAAGATGAAAGGCGAGGGCTGCACATTTTCCAAAGGACAGAACAGCAGTGTTAACCGCATTTGGGAAACAAAGCAAGCAAGGGAGCAGGGATCAGACCTCAATGTGAAAGAGCACTGCCTCTTACCCAGGAACTCTTGTCCCTCCCTCCCTTCCTATCCTATCCAGGAGCCACAACTCCTTTGCCTAAGCAGCCATAGGGAAACCTTCAGGCTGCAGAGCCAGATGAAGGAGAAAGGCAGTGTCCCACCTGCTTTACTGAAAATACAGGAGGCTCTGAGTCTGTCAGGCTTAACCATCTTACTGCAGGATGAGGCATTGCTGGCATTCAGGAGTTTAATCTTGCTAAGGATGTTTAAACATAATCTTTGCCATCCAATGATGAAGAGAAGGTAAAGCAATTCCAGTACAAAGCTTTCTCTACCCAGCAGAGAAGGAGATATGGTTTGGACTAAACAGCTGGGAGTAATCTTTAAGTATTTGTCAGCTACCCCTGTTGTCTCCCAGATTTTCAGTTGCAGCTGTTGTAACCAGTAGTGCCATCTGCCTTGGAGAGACTGGCCAAGATCCCACTCATTTTGTAGACCTTTTTGCTTGTAATTCTTTTTCTCCCTGATTTTTCTCACCCATTCCTCTGGCACTGGCTTGTGGCTCTCCTTTCTCCTCACAATGAGAGGAGATTCAGCAGCATCCTCCCCTCAGGAAGGAATGGTTTTCCTGCAGCCACCTGTTCTTTACAGCCTCTAATTTTAGCTTGGAAACTAAGTTGCTATTTCATAGACTCTGCTTGTCTTTTGGTGGCTTTCCTAGTGGCTCCTCTCCAGCACACAATATCAGTTTGGAGAGATTTTGAATTTCATTTCTTCCAATCCAAGCAGCTCATACTGGTGAAGTTGTCAGCTCAAAGCAAAAGAACTGCTGCCCCAAACCCACTGTAAATGTCTGTGACCCCTTCCCTAAGGAGCACTGACCAGTCTCCAGGCAGGATAAAAACACAGAGTCTGGTCTCACGTGGCTGCAACACAGGTTTGAAAAAGAAGGTGTTATCTCATTATTTCAACATGGAGGAAAGCATGCAAGACCCTGACTGAGACAGCTCGGATTGTCATGTAATGCCATCATTACATTATTCTTTCAGATATAAAGATTCACTGTAGGCTACAGAGATAAGTGATCACTGTGGCATACACATAATCAGCCTGATACAGCAAGTTCTGTAAGCATGAGTTTAATGCTTCTGAAAACCAGGTGTGACACTGCTCAGAACAAAATCTGCATCAGTAGCAGGTATTTCCTGGGCAGTGAGTGTCATGTGATCAGAGCTTTCACCCTGACTTTGGCACATCTGCTGAGGGGAACAAAACCAATCTGAACTCCACACCACTGGAATGTCAGTGCTTGTTACCTCAAAGAGCTAAATCTAGTGGCAGTGATTTAAAGAAAACCACAAAGAAGCTCTTTATTATTTTGCTGGGACATTTGGGTTGAGTTTTAGAACATCAAGAACTGATTTTTAGACTAGGAATTGAAAAAAAAAATTACATGGGGCCAGATTAACATTCAAGGGAAGAGTAAAAACATCATCATACATTATAAAATCCTCTCAAACTCATGTCTCTAAAAACCAAGCACTCAGATACAATAGTCCACCATAAAAATCCCATCAGATTTAGGAGCCTGGGGCTCCAGTTTCAGTTTCACAATAATGAAGTAACCTGTGGCTAACCTAAAATGAACATTTCTGAGCACTTTCCCCAATTATCAGCTGTGTGTTACCATAAAAGCTACAATAAAAAAATTCAGAACTAATCCTGATAGGACAATGGCTAGAATTGGCAGCAGGCATACACAACACTATTTTCAATTAGAAGTAACCAAGCTAATGGAAAAAAGCTTCCAGACCACATGTGAACATAGGAAAACTAAGTTACTGACTCATCCTTGTTAATTTTTATTATGACAGTATGTGTGCACAGTTGACACATGTACTAAAAGTAATTCAACTTTGAAGTCAGAAGATCTAGTTCATAGCTTCCAAAGAAAGAATCATCTACTCAAAACCATGTTCTGAGGGAGGAAAGCAAAGAGCCTCTGGAATTGTACAGAGCAAACCCACAGAGCCTTGTGTGACCTAGTGCTTGCACTTCTTTAAGAAGAGGGCAGGCTGCTAACTTTCCATCCAGCAGGAAGGCAGACAGGAGACAGAGCATCTCCCCTGGAAAATTCAACAGAGCAACAGATCTTAGCCAACATCTCCCTGCAAGTTTTTTGCCCAGCTCCAGGCATGCTTGCTGACAACCTCTCCCATTTCATATTATCAAGTCACTGGCTGTCACATCTCCTACTGTCTTGTTCACACTGTCCTCTTCTCGTGTAGGGCTGAAGTGGCATTAACTTTCTGGATGGATTGTTTCCACCCAACATATGACAGAGAGCTGTCAGCACAGATTTAGCTGAGAAAGTCCCTGGGGATCACTGTCCATTCAGAGACCACAACCCTAAGAAAGTTTGTTTGTATAGGGAGAATCTGATTTATCTCTCTAATACCGTAAGGTGTTCTGCACCTTTTACCGTGACTGTTTTTACTGACTCAAATGTTTCTAAAAGAAAATAAGTAATTAAATAAAAGCAGCCTGCTATCAGGAATCACAGAATAATTTATAAACAGTCACCAAAACTTGAACTGATTCTGACACTTCTGTCAGATATTTACAGGGGAGAGAAATTCATATCAAATGTTCTCTGGAATGTATAAGGGCAAGTGAGAGACAGAGAATCTAAAACACAGAAACATTTCATGGTAACTCCAAGTGGGTATAAAAGTCTTTCCAGTACTCTCTATATTGCATTTTAACAACAGTAAATAGAAAATACAGTTTTGCTTAAACAAATCAGTTTAACATACATTTCCTCAGAACTAAACAGTGCCAAGTTATGAGAACTTGATTCATGTTCTATTTGTATAGATTTAGGCATAGACTCAAAAATGAACTAGTAATAATAAGCAGAGATTTGAATACTGGTATAGCTTCATTACATGAGCAATAATGCATAAGACAATTACCTGAATTGCAAACAATTGATTTTTACATTGGACATTTTCTGATGAATTTTTGCTGCTCATCAGTAATACTGTAAGTCAGTTACTCTCCAAAAGACTTGATTATTAGTTAAGAACTAGGAACAACTGCCTAGATGTAGCAGAGCAGCTGCATTATTCTTTCAATTAGGCAAGCATTCCTCTGTCACCCCTGGTAGTTTAGAATAGTCTGCTAGTAGGACAGAGCAGTTATCGAATAAATTCAGTTTTTAAAAGAAATAATTCATTTCTAATAGTTAAACAAATGCTTTTTGTCATCTCTCACACAGTAGGTTTTATAGCACAGCAAATGTCTCTCTTCCCTTGCCCACAACTGCAAACAAAAATTGCCACTTGATTGCAGAATAGTTTATGTAGTTTATAAATACACTAATGTGCCTCATATGATATATATGCATAATGCACATTAGAAACACCTTAACTGGTAATCATAAATTTCTTTATAAAACTAATAATAGTCTGTTATGTTAAGTACTTATATATAAAAATGTATCTATTTCCTATCAATATTAACATAAGAAAAACATAACCTAAATTACAAATAGCTGACATCTATAATAAAATATAGATCGAATTAATATATTTAACATTCATAAACCCTTGTTAATCCCAGATTCAGCAAAAGGACAGTTTCAGAGCCCAACCACACAAATCAACAGCCAGTATCATGGCTTCAAAAGAGGAAGTCAAAGACCTACCTGAACTTACTAGACTTTCATCTCCACATATAGCTGTGAGCTATTGCACATGAAAAGCAGGTAAAGAAGAAAGGAATACAGGGTTTGGAGTGGCATTTTTCAAAGAGACTCTCCATAGTTCTGGCGTACATTGGTTGGTGTGGTAAACTGCAATGGCTGTGTGTGTCTCTTGCTCCCCTCCATGTAGAGGACAACATCCCACAAGGACAACTGGGCAGCACATTAGCCTACTCCAAAGCCTGCTCCACAAGTGTGGTCATCCTTGATCTGGTTGTTCTTCATCTCTGCATCCCATTTCCTATGTTAATCTTTTATCATTTGGTTTGCTCTCACAGTCTGGTCACAAGTAGGCACTGGTAACATTCACTTTCAAAGGCCAACAGCAACCTGTGTTGGCCTTACACAGGGTCTGTATTACCACTGCATCACAGAAGCAGAACTGAGAAAAGAGACCTTGAATAGCCTGATTTATACCCATATGAATATTTGTCCTTCTTCTCACACTTGTTTGAGGTTACATAGCCCTGCTGTGGTTCTTCCACCTCTGTCAGGCCTCCTCAGAGAAACTATTTCTCAGACAGAGCATGTTGGGTTACCTCTTTTGCTGCCAGCTACTGCCAGCTGTATACAATTCTTTTTCTTACTGTTTTTCCTGTGGTATCCCCTTTGGTGTGTAGTTTCTGGTCTTCATCCTTTAAGTGTATGCTCTTGCTGTAGCTCAATAAAATGCTGCTTTCCATGTGCAGTGAGAGCACACACCTTAGAAAAAAGTCCTTTGAGGAGCAGTGGTTGATGCAAGTCTTTTCTATTTCTACTTTGATATGATTCTCCCTTTCTTAGACATTTCTACTCTCTATGCCACATAGTTAATCCAGAGTTTAAAGATGCAAGATAGCCCAAGAAACCAAAAGCAATTTTCATGCATCAACAGAAGCAGGATTTTTTATTTTTTCTGACATTTTGACCTGAAATCAGCTAGAATGTAAGAGTTTGATCAAATGGGTATTAAAGATAATCCTGAAACCTGTGATGAGATATGGAGCAAAACAAGAACAGAAAACTTCAAAGACTAAGAAACTAAAGCTATCAGTGTAGCAGCAGCCACATGTTCCTTTCCTGAGATCTACTCTTATCTTAGTAGAGTTAATGGAAAAATCAATATCAACTTTATCAGGATCAGGATTTCTCCCCCTTGACTTGGCCTACTGTGGGTGTGCCATGATATTAAAACAGGATTAGATCCTTAGCACCAGCTTTTCTGTTGACAGCCTTCAGCATTGCAGGTTACTGCAGCTACAGGACATGATGATTTTCCACTTCTGGACTGCCTTATTTAATGGCTCATTAGGTATACTTAAGAAGCTGGAAAACAAGAGAAAGCTTTTACATTCTAAAACAGGATCTCTTTGAAAGCTTCCACCAGCTGACCATGGTGCTTCTCCATTTCACTACTCAACACCAAGATGGTGTCAGAGACTAAGTATCTCAGGATGTACCACAGAAATATGATATTTATTCATGTTAGATCTCATTTTGTACCAGAATCTTTACTATGTAAGCTCTAAAGGAAAATAAATTTTATAAGAGCCATCTGTGACATAAAACTGCAGAAAAAATAATTAAGATTAGTAGCAGACTTGGTTTCTGAATGAAGATATACAATGTATAACCCAAGTTTATGAATTCACTTTATCTAAATGATTAGTAGTTCACTTTTTTGTTAATGGCATTTAGGGCATGAAAAATCATGCTGTGTATTAACCATTTGATCAGCAACTTGTATGATTTAAAAATGGAAGCACTATTCAGTGCTCTGACTCAGACATATTATCAATATCACAACGCTGGGCTCTACAAATAAATACTTATAAGAATTTTGATGTGATAAATGGACAGAGGGAAATCTTAACATTCATGCAGCTAATTTAAACCTTGTTCTCTGGAGTCTTGCAGAGTATATTTAGCTTTTTATTTTCCTTTTGGAAATTTTATTTCAGATGCACCTTAGGAACTGCTATTTTAAGCCTACACATACCATTGCAGGGATGCCAGTGCTAACCTACTGACAAAGCTGTGAAGGATGCCCTGAAATCAAGCTCAGCAGCTGAGAAAGGGAAGACAGAAGTTTAAGTCTGTGCTCTTCAGTGAGTGCTTGCAAACAGTCCATACCAACTCCACTACCTCAAAAATCTTTTATTATATACAATCTTCCATGTCTATTTAAACACCTTTTAGTGTTTATCAGTATACTTTCCATATGACAAGCTGCCAATGAAATTCAATAGAGACGGACTTTAAAAAATGTTTAGTCTGCAAGTATTTGCTTAAAGATCTTCATTCTTTAGGGAGGTTCAGAAATGTGTTTGCCCTTCATATGTCCTGTTATTAGACAATAATATAATTTTGACATAATTTTAAGCTCCAAAAACTTCTGGAAGCAGTAGTGAACAAAAGACCTTGTAATTGACTTTTAAGAATAGTAGAATTATAATACTGTTTTACATACAAAAAATGAAGGATATTCTTCAAGGCATGTATTTCATTCTACACTTTATTAACATGCTGTAATCAGCATTGGCACCCCAAAAAGAATGGTTCAAAATGTTCTTTTGTTGCATAACGCAGCTCACTCAAATTGATCAAACATCATAAGCTACACATGATTTTCATGCTACTTAAGAAGCTCAATTATTTAAACATTCCCAAATCTAATAGCTGACTAGGTGCCTGCAGCTCCTCATTCTTATTTATATTCATTTACATCTAGTGGTGGGATGAAATGCAAACTGTTCAAATCCAGCAAACATGTTCCAGAATAACTCTCCTATTTTCAAATACTATACAAATTATGTTCATCTGAAAGTTACATAAAACTTCCCTCCACCAATTATTTTATCATTCACATTTGTAGCTTAGACGTCTAAAGGTTTTAATTCAAGGCTGTTACTGCATATTATCAGTAAAGCCAGAAGGCAAAGAAGTTGATGCAGACTCTGTAGGATGGCAGATACATAAATTAAGCTACATTTCAACAGTTCTGGAGTTTGGAAGGATCACCTGTTCTGTGAATGAAGTTGTGTTAAAACAAACTTGATAAATCACAGGGTAAATATCTGTGAATATGTAGCTTAAGAGAAATATCTAAACTTACAGCTCAGTATCCAACGCGATTAGCCTGAAAAGAATCTTCTTCAATAAAATTTTAAAAATCTTTATCATATCAATTGAAATATTTTGTTATGCCACCAATCAGCATAAGCAACAGAAATTAAGAAGAAAAAAAAAAGTAATTCTGGATTCAGTGACGTGTTTTCTCATTTTTTTAACTTATTTTCTTATGGTAGTGTTTCCACAGCATATCTACTAATCAATCAGTCTCTTTGCAGTAGATTTATTTAGATTACTAGTATTTGAGCAATGCTCTGAATTCTCTTTTAGACCCCCAGTGTGGTCCAAGTGAAAGTACTCCAGGCTGGATCTCAGCAAGCACACATTTTACCACTGACTTTGTCACTGATCATGATTATTTTCATTTATCTCTCTGTGTCCCTATTTTCCTCCTTTTTATGATTAGAAGGTCAAAACATTTGGAGAGAAGCTGTCACATTTTCTGTGTCCTCTTCCCACTAGGCTCTTCAGTAATACCAATCTATGTAGTAAAAACTTGTCTTTTCCCTGAATTACTAGTGCCTGAGTGCAAGATTGTGTTTCCAGAGAGCAGCCAGTTCAAGATTAAGCTTTTAAGAACAAAATAGGGCTTTTTAGGTCACTGCTATATCAAGTATGAACCATTGTGGTCTATCAAGTTGTAAGTGTAATATACAGCATTTTGCTCCTATTTATTTTTTTTATATTCACTCTCTTTTAACATGTCCTTACCAACTACACTGAGTTTTATTTTCCATGATGCAACAGTTTGCACAGTCTCTCACAAGTAAGAGTTCTTGCCTTGCACCTTACCCAGGAGAGCATTAATATTTGATTTCTCTAGCATGGATCATAGCACCCTTATTTTGAAATCAGTCACCCAAGCCAGTCTTGCAAAACAGAAGACAGGAAAACTCATTATGTGAGGATCTAGGAGCTTTGAACTGCAGTTGCCCAACTCAAATGCATAACCTCTGTGTATTTACACTGAAGCCTGTGGCAACTCTAGAAAATTTATCCTTGGCATTAGTCCTTCTTACATTGATCCTTAGCCTTGATCCTTGTTACCAGTGGGAAGGTGAGGGGAGGGAAGGGGTGGAAAGGGAAGGGGAGGGGAGGGCAGAGAATATCCTGAGTGGGAAGGGACCCACTAAGATCACTGAAGTCCAACTCCTGGCCCTGCCTAGGACCATCTCCAAAAGTCGTACCATGTACCTGAGAGTATTGCCCAATGCTCTTTGAACTCTAGCAAGTTTGCTGCTGTGATCACTTCCCCTGGGAGCCTGTACCAGTGCCCATATGCCCTCTGGAAGAAGAACCTTTTCCTAATATCCAGCCTAAACCTGCTTCCTTAATGCAGCTTGTTTCCACAGTAAATGGATGTGCATTTGCTCCTGGCTTTTAAAAGTCCTACCATGCTCTTTGACAGAATGGCACCTGTGAGAACCTTAATGGAAATCACAGCTTTGAGCAGCTCTTGGTATTTGGTTGGTTTTAAATCTGGGATTGAACTTAACTGTACTAGTCCATCAACAATACTGACAATTTTCATTTATTCAATTCAAAAAATGCAAGTTTAAGAAAAATTCAGTATTTGAACCTCTGCATTCCTACAAAGCCAGGAGGTAGCAACAGAGAAAACAAATGCACTGAAGTCAAATGGATTTTTCCTATGGCAGAAGGTCAGGTTTTCTCTTTTGTTAAGCTATATTTCTCATCCCTCCACAGTTTATATCTGTATCTAGCAGATATGCCTACCTTATTTTGCAGATCTTCTTCCTCCTCTGTTTTCACACTGGTCATCTGGTGGTTCCTCTTGTGCAATTGAATCTGTCAGGTGCAAGGCAGGGGAATGCTATTTTGACAGCTGATAATTCTGCAGCATCCTTGGAGACTTTTAAAAGCACATTGAAAACTTCTTTATTTACAAAGCTTTACAGCTGGGAAGCACAAATCACCCATGACCAACTTGTCAAAAGAATATTTGACTCAATTTTTAGATATCCACCTTGTATAGGCTTTGTACAAACAAAGAAAGATATTTTGTCTCATTGTGCTATTTTGGGAACTTTAAAACACACATTCCTTCATTATTCCTCTATGCTTGACTTTCTTTTTCATTGGGTGATTTGAGGAAGACGGTGCAGGTTGTTGGTTTTTTTGTTTTGTTTGGCCATTTCCTCTGTTTTGGTCACTGCAGCGGATGCAAGTTGAAATCTGGGGTTTCTTCAGCTCCATGCAGCATCAGAAGACAGTCACAGAGTGGTCATGATCCTCTGAACATGTCCAGGACGTTGTGTCATATTCCAGCCTTTCTTTTTGTGCTTGCAAAACCAGTTTTTCCAAGGCTTTAGCAGCATGATTCGTATTACTTTTAAGCTCTATTTGCCCTTGACTATTATCATCTCAGCTGATGCTACTTCTTGTTCTTCTTCCTCTTTCCCAGTCAAACAACATTTTATGTTGAGATATGTGCAGTTTCCTATGTTTTCACTTTTTCTCCGTTCCCCTCATCTCCTTTAGCTTAGGAGAATCATTAGGCACTGATTTTTAGCACACACCCACAGCCCATATACAAATCAGCAGGAGTAGCAAGTGTTCAGCAGGTTTGAACATCAGGCCCTATGCATATTTATGCCTTGCTCATTGACCAAGGAGCTGACCGCACCAACGAGACTGGTGTTGCCAATTCTGTTGATTTTATTTTCAGTTTGAGGTTCTGTGGGATTTTAACCAGTAATAAGCCCATCACTTGGCAATCTCAGCATTCATCAGAGAACTCTGACCCTCAGGAAACCAGAGAGAAACACAAAAATACAATCTAGGTGTCAAGGCAGGTAAAAAATGTATTCCAAAATTCTTTATTTTTTGAAGTATTAATCTAAGCCATTTTTTGACTAAGGAGGACAGAAACCATGATGCTTAAGACTTGCAGTAAAGCAAAACTTCAAAGCTATTTTCACTTTGTTCTCTAAGCTAATGGAAAGTATACAAGGTTTCTATTTTAGAAACTGGAAAAATACTCATAATGAGTGGTGACTTGGTTTATTTAATGTTCACTTAAAATAAGCCCATAATACTTCAGTAATCAAATGCTCCATAATACTCTAGTAAGCTAAGATACTGACAGGAATGTTCACTGGTTTCTTCTGAAGGTTCTATTATTTGTCATCATATAAATCCTCCCAAAAAGCCTGATTCTCATCCAGCCAGGAAACAAGTATGCTGTCTGATGTACAGACCCAGACAGAAAATATGAGCTCTTGAGTGTGGTATATTCTTAATAACTTGGGCATATATAAAATACAGATAGTATTAACCTAGTATTACTCTTATAAATTACTTGGAAATTAGTTTTGGGCATTGAAGGTGTCAGGTTTGTAATATGTTTGCAGACAACTTGTAAACAGAAAGAGATTGCACTCACCAGATATTTATTTGCTCAGCTCAATTTTGTCTTAAATAAATACTGGATTTTCTTCTCTATAGAGTTCTTATTGGATATAAGTAGGTTTCACAAAGTTAATCTAACTGCAAAATAAATCATAGGAGAATGAAGAACCTTCAGCAGTTTCCTTAACAACATGATAATGGCGCAAACATGGCAGTGACGTTTCTGGCATGTTCTATTTTGAGACATTTTCATCTTTCTCGAAATGAAGAACCCAGTGGGAAACAATAAAGCAAAGGTTTCTTGTGGACAAATGTCAGTGCTGCAAGTGGAGAGGAGCTTCACCATTCCTTGAAGAAGCATGCATCAGCTTCATGCATATCACATTCGTGATCTGCCTTGTCCTGGGCTTCTCCTGGGGCTGCTGCTGCCAAAAGCAGCTACTGGGACTTGGCAGAGCAATCAAAGTTTGTCCCACTTTACTTCTCCTTGTTACTGTGAGTGGGATAGCACTCAGGAAGGAGAAACAAACATGATGCTTTATTGCATCCGTCACCTTCACTGGGAAGGCATGAGAAAAGGAGAGCTGGGAAGGGCTTCTCTCCTATAGTGCCACACGGTTGTGCTGACACCTGGCCCATGTCTAATGTCTGATTACATCTTTTGGGTTGATGCTAGGAACAGCCTCAGGCAAATATTTCAGATACAAATGTTTAGATAATGCACCTGAAACCACACTATGTGGAAACACCTTTTTTTCTTGGACTTTTGTTATTGCTGCTAAGGACAATGCAAAGACTAAGAAGGTATAGAGGGGTGGGGCTTTTATCCTGTTGTGTGGTATGCAAGGCTCCTTTGTCTATTTGACCTGAAGATTACTGATTGTATGTAAGACTGTATCTGTTCTGATTCAGTTATGGGTTCCAAATCACAGCTGGTGTAAATAGTAGCTCCTGTAAAAGAAAAAATTAATAATTTTCTAAAATGCTTCTCTGGGCTTACAGTGGATAAACTTCAAGCTATGGTTTTGTAAATCAAAATTTCCTAACTTTGTCTCCTGTAAGGAACAATCTTGCAGAAATAAATGCAGATTCAATGGGAAACAATTGTAATCATTTGCTAACCATCCCATCATGATGGAAAAGAAGGTATATATCACAAAATATAATATCTTGTTTTCCTCCTCTTCTTTTGTTTTTCTAAGTCAAACACAGACTGTTCCCCACTTATGAACAACAAGACTGACTCTCCCATTTCCCTTGAGGTAGCAACTTTGCTTCTTGGATCATCACGTTCCTGCATTATCTTCATCCCAGTCATCCTTAAAGGACTCCAGAAGCAGGCAGGAGAGAAATGCAAACTCCTCATCCTGCCTTAGTAATATTATATTTTTTTACTACTATGAGTAAAGAATAAACAAAAAAAAAAAAAAGAGAGAGAGAGAGAGAGAAAATCCTTTGCAAGAAGCAATTGTTTTTTTCAGTTGATTTTGGCTGAGAAGGGATTGCATTTTCAACACTTCTTCATTTCTATTTTGGTTGCTGTTTCTTTCTGTATTGATTTTTTTTAAACATTTTGACTTGTAGCAATTAGTGGCACTTGCCTGGAAGCAATGAACATTCAAACAGGTATTTTCTGAAATACAGTGGGTGGGGAGAATTGGTAAATGTTATCCATGAGGAACACAGCCCAGGTTTTAACAGAGAGACTGTATAAATGAACTGAGTTTGATCATAGCAATGAATTTATACTTTTTCCTGTTCCACGGCAAGAAATGCATGAGTAGCCAACGGACTCATGGGAAGAAACATTCTCCTCAAACAGTGTTCCAGAGTCATGTTCTGCAAGGGACACTTTCAGGCGAAGCTCTTCCTGCAAACAGGCTGCATGTTACACTGGGCTGGATATCAAGTTCTGTGACCTTCAAAACAGGGTAAGGAACCTGGATATGAGTGTAGGTACAGCAAACCTGATAAATACTGCAGGGATAAACTCCTATGGAGTCCCAGTGACAAGTGAACTGGATTTTATTGAGACTGGGATTTAGATGTCTACAAATGACCAAATACCAGATCAGAACTCTTAATCCCTTTACCAGATCAGAATCTTGATCCACCTCACTCAGCTCCTGTCTCCTGA
Organism: Pithys albifrons albifrons; assembly: GCF_047495875.1. NCBI lineage: Eukaryota > Metazoa > Chordata > Aves > Passeriformes > Thamnophilidae > Pithys > Pithys albifrons. The sequence continues at coordinate 39,780,699 of NC_092464.1, read as the reverse complement.
GAAGGACTAAAGTTGAGTAGCCAAATCCATGGAATGGAAGAATAAATTTACTTAGTATGCTTTAGAGAACTACAAGCACATTTACTACTGCACAGAAGATTTAGATAAAGTATCCCTTGAAGGTATTTCTGGGAATGGATATGTTAATATTCAAGCACATTTTAGGCTGTGACCACTTAAGTTATATAGAAAAGTTAGTTTATGCAGAACAAGGAGGTTTCTGAAGAAAATGGAGTATCTATCTGTGGTGATAGCTGGAGGAAGCAAGTCTGCAGTGCAGCTGATCACTGCCATGCAGTGCATGAGTCTGCTACCTGGTTAGACAGGCACGATAGCCTTTAGCTGTCTGTGGTTACAATGCTCCAAGTTGCCACTGAGTACCTATTATCTGCTGTTAAGAGGGCTTTGAGTATCATGTACACTGAAAGAGGTATAAAAACATTAGGTTGACCTGCATATGGTGCTTATTCTGCTGGATCACAGAACCACAGATTCATAGAATCAATCACAGAATACCCTCAGTTGGAAGGGGTGCACTAGGATCATCAAAGTCCAACTCTTAGCCCCGCACAGGACAGCCCCAAGAGTTATGTCATGTACTGAGAGCACCATCCCAATGCTTATTGAACTCAGTGAGGCTTGGTGCTGCAAATATTTCCCTGTTCCAGTCTGTTCCAGTGCCCAATCCCATTCAAGGTGAAGAACCTTTTTCTAATATCCAACCTAAATCTCTCCCTGTGTTTGACTTCACCTCTGGAATGTGGGAGACAGCTGCTAAGCAGAGGGGGAAGAACAACCAAACAAAGTAAGGAGTATTTTCTATTTTCACAGATGCATTGGATGGGGGAAAAAAAGGCCGAAAACCTTGTTTGTAGCCTGCTGTGCTCCCCCGTAAGCATCACCACTCTGCGGGGGAAGAGTTACTGTGAGCCGGCTGTAAAGCATCCTGCACATCAGCCATCTAATCCCCAAGGGGACAAAAAACTGACTCAGCATATCTTCCCCTGTCAGCCAGGAGAGGGAGTTCAGAGAAAGAAAATTAAAAAATTTAAAAACCAGCTTTCAAAACTGTCTCTACAGCAAGCAATCAAAGGCAGCTCTTCTGAAAGGATTTCCACTTGGGAACACAGAGAGGAAGTAGCAGTGAGTGCACACCAGCAAAGCCAACCCCCAGTGCTGCTGCAGCCATGGTGGATGCAGCTCTGTAGTACCTGCCTGGTAAAGACCCATTCTCTGGTGTTGCTCTTCAACATTTGACAAAAATGCCGGGAAGAAGAAGAAAGCGGCGGGGGGGAGGGGGGGAAGCAATGTGACCCTCCAAAACATGGGTGGTACAAATTGGGTTTGTTGTACCTGCAGGCACCCTTTCACCTTAAAAAGACAGCAGATTGATAGAAAACAAACACAACTGTATTTCTGCTTGTGTTTATAAATAAAACACACCTTATGTACATGTATAGCCTGTAAATACCAGATAACAACATACTGTAAAGTGAGCCAAATTCTTTATTTCTGTCAACAATTTTTATTTGCCAAACTCAATGAAATGGAACTTCAACCTTGCTTATGTGGACCTCTACAAAACTTACAGTGGAGCTGCTGCCCCCAGAAAATTGAGTTAAGCCTTTCTGAAATTGATTCGTTTTCCTTCTGTACTTTCCATCACTCCCTTAGAAGCAATTTTGGAACCATCAAGGGTCAGTGGACCACAGATTAAAAAACACTGGCCCAGAAAACCTGATCACAATCTGAGACGTGCTGTGCTGAGAGCTTCCAAACACCAGAGATCATATCTCACCTCAAAGTCTTCACGATAAATAAATGAGATGGAGAGAAAAGACACTGAGAGGAAAGCACTGAGAAGCATTTCCACTTGTCTGAAGCCATATGGGTCACTGGCAGACCCCCAGTTTGCTTTGATGGTGTGCAACTCTCCTTGGAGTTAAAAAAGCCCTTTTCCATCCTGGTGTGGAGCAGCAGTTGAACTGAAGGAAAGAAAATGATATTCACCAAGCAGAAGCAGCACTGCAGGTTTTAGTGGACTTCCATCTCTATCTGCCCAACCTTTCAGGTTTCACACACCCAACTATTGACCACACCTGCCACATCCATGTAAAAGCACTTTTATGTCTTCTGGGGTCTCCTGTCAATCATTTTCTCTTCAGCAGTCCTTGAGGAAACTCAGGCAATGCAGTCTGCCAACTGCATTATCAGAGTGCTGCACTTCTGTAAGATGTGCCCACACTGAGGGGACGCCCACACAGAGAAAATGAGGTTTCTACTGCTGTCAGGCCACTGTTATTAGATAGTGCTAAAAGAGAAAGGCACTCCAGATACCCAGGACCAGCTGGATACACAGTCTTTTCTCCAGCCCAACAATTCTGTGTAAGGCAGGAATGCAATTTGGTAGTAACTGAAGTAGATTATATCATGTCCCCCAGAGCTGGCTTTGTGTCTTAATGCCACATTTCTTTCAAATGCTTTCTTGAGTTGCCTGAGAATTGTGTTTATATGAGTATTTTCACGTGCACATGAAAAGCCAAATTATATGCAAATTATGTACAGATGTCACCTGTGTAATTTCATTTTGGACTATCACAATATGACAAATGCACACAGAATCATCAGCTGTGGAGGAGCTGTGCAGAGGGCAGCTTGCTGGGCATCTGCAGAGCAGGGATCTAGTGAAGTTGTAGGAAGAATTAGCTCAAGCAGCAGGAAATGGTAACAGCAATAGAAGCATAGAATCATAGAATCAGCTGGGTTGGAAGAGACCTGTGAGATCATCAAGTCCAATTCTGATCCAACTCCACTTTGATTGCAGTAGGCTGCATTTAGGGATGGAGTGACCTCGGATGTGAGGGAGGTAGCTGTCACCTGAAACACATGGAACATAAGGAATAATATTTACAAATATTCTGAAACAGCAAGCAGAAGCAACAATGAAATACAGAAAAGACTCTGATTTCTACTGAGAGTTGCCAGGGCTGAAAAAGTCTGGGTGCCATCCTGAGAGCATGGCAGGTGATACCCACAGAGCCCCACTGGGTCCAAACAAAGAGGGAGAGATGTGTTTCTCTGACTGCTAAGGACAGCCAGCAAGTGAAGCAGGAAGTTACCCACAGCAAGAATTTAATTGTGACCTCTGTCCAACCTTTTCTGGGTTTGATCTACAGTAGAGCCTTTGTTTGATTCTAAGTTTCATACAGCTCAAACATACACACTTCATAATATACTCAGTCATTCAGCAGTTACCTGACACAGCTCACTTCTAAAGGAATTTAAGCCAAAATGCATTTGCGTTACATGATACATTTATCTCAGAAGGACAAGTTGATGCTAAGGACAGGGTTTTTTTCAATTACATTGTGAAGTTTCTTCAATGACAGCATGGAAAACTAGATTATGCTTTTGCAAGATACAGAAAAAAATAATCAAATATTTTAGTTGTATTATAAAACACAGAGATTTTTTGTGCGTTTTTAAAACTGCAGCATACAAATATCAGAGAAACATTTTTAAAACCTACATGCCAAAAAGAATCTCCCGGGTCATTCTTGGTAATAAAATGTGGATTGTTTTAAGTTCCCGAGATTCATACTTATTTACTGATGATCATGAAGAGATGTAGCAGTTATTTGTTAAGGAGTCAAGTTTTAACACTTAGCTATTTAGACTGATCTCTATATTTCTGAAGACATTATTTTCCATTTCATTTTCTGGTGCTTATCTTTGAATAAGCTGTTAGGAAAACATGCTTAATTTTATAAAACTAGATTCATTGAGAAAGACACATTATTAGATATGCCTTCCTTTTTAGCGTGAAGTACATCTGACTGGAGATGAACTGTGTAGTTAAATAAAAAAGATCACAAAATTACTACCTGAATGTATTTTAGTTCACAAAGCAATTTGCCATACAATATCCAGGAACACAAACATAATATTTTACTATAGGAACTCTATCAGAGTCCACAAAAGAGTGGGAGCAGCTGAAAGAATCCTACAAGTTCTTGTCATGGTTATTTTTTACAGTTCCTAGTAAGTTTTTTCATTCTACTATTATCTCAAATATAAGAAAAATTGCTAGGAATATAAAATATAGTATTAACTGATATAGAACAGGAAAACCTGTGGCAGGAATGCATCAAATATCCTACAAATAAATGCTAAAGTAAATTAGAACATTTCTCATATGTTATATTAGTATGCCATGAACATTTTGGCACAAGAAAGCAGGAAGAAGGGCTTTGCAGCGTTCTTTCCACTGTAAAACTATTCGGTTATTTTAGGACACTCCATGAAAAAAAAATTGTTTTGTGGACTATACTACTGAATGGTCTCTGATTCTGCACTTGCTGCAACTGCAGCACAGCTAAATAGCTGCACACAGAAACCACAGCAGCACCCACGGGAGGCATCAAATCACGGGAAATCAGAGCAGCATCACAGAATCACCTCAAGAACAAGGAGGTGCAGACCTGGAGAAATGCAGCAATAAACAAGTTTTCTTCTGTAAAGGAATAGTTAAAACTGAAGATGTTGGCCATCACACCCGCAAGATTGTTTCTAGAATTACCTATGGTAATCAATGTACATGAACAAACTAAGGGCAGGTTATTATATTCATGTTATTGAACCTGTCAAGTAACAAGTACCCTAATAATTAAGACAAATAAATTCAGCTACTTATGGGAATATATCATTGACTTGGTTTTGATCCTGCTATCCACTTTTTTAAGTCTCACATATTAAACTAAATAGACTGTAAGCCTATATATAGAACAGTTAAGGCTTATTTTCACGTATTATTCAAATTGTTTCTTCAGTTGAATTAGTAATGTGAATGAGTTGAATCTGCTACCCTGGTAACACATAGAAAAATGGTGAAGTTTCTGTCTTTTCATTCTTAAAATAAAAAAAGATGTATTCTTACCCAAGTGGGAGATAAAACACTATTTATGTTAATGTTCAGTCATTGTTCAGATACAATACTACAAAACTCTGTACCCTATACTTTCCACAGTTTTAATTTCAAATATTGAATATTAAATACCTACAGCTATTAGTATTAGATTAAAAACTGAACTCCAACAAAAACATTCAGACATCTATTATTTTTTCTAAATCTGCATTTAAAGTGAGAATGAAAAATTTTCACAGTCCTCTTGCACACACATCTGTGCAGCCATGTGAAAGATCATCCTCCTGCCCAGATTTTAGAGAATTATTTCATATGTCTATGATCACTGTGTATTAAACAGCCAGAAGATATCTCCTAGAGGTCTACCCATATTTCTTGTGAATATCTGTTTTTTCTTACCTTGCATTTGGATTTTATATATTTTGAGGCAAGAGTTAAGATTTTGAGGTAAGACTTAATCTGCCCTCCAACCCAGATTGTGTATTTATAACTGCATGAGTATATATTATATTTTGATCTGCATTTTGACCTATGGACTCTATCCATCCCAAGCATATGTGAGATATGATTACTAGTGCTGTATATTTCCAAAAATTTCACAAAAAAAAAATTCCAACTTTTTCCATAATCTCTTGTCTCTTCATATATGTGTTCTGTGTGGGGCTAATGGCTTTCAAGTTACCAAACCAGCTTCTGATGCGAGGAGGGCAACACCTTGTTCTTTTCTGTATAGCACACTGAGGTTCCAGTCTGTGACTGTCTCTTTTGGATAATGTCTGTGAATAGTTTTGACAGAAAAACTATTGTAAAATATTACCATTGTATTTTGACAGATAAATCAAATGTGAATCTGACTTGCAAAACTGTACACACATAAAGAGGCAGCTTTAAAGCAAGAGGAAAACTGACAGTAACTTTTGCTTCTTATAAAGCTAGAAAATATCCAGTCACCTCTTAGTATTGAAATATTACATAGCCAATATAGATGCTTCAAATTACAAAGATGTTGCCCTGTAGTGAGCAGCCAGCTCACTCAGAGAGTAGATCATAAAGCTGTTGGGATTTATCTCAATCCCTCACAGTCCATCCTTCATTTTTGTAAGTAGCAAGAATGGTCTCTTGAAGCAAGGAAGAGAAGAATTTCTAGTATCTTCATAATATAAAATGAAAAATGCTGATAATAAATATTTGCACAAAGTAACTTTATATGAGTGATTTGAGGACCAGAGAAATTTCAAAGACCAATATATTTCAGTGTCTGAGAGAGGCTGAAGATTAGCTGAGAATGGACATTACCCAATTAACAGGTCTACTTGCAAAGATACATCATGATTTAGCAAACAGTAAATTGGGTTTTAAAGCTGCTCATGCAAGATGAGAAGTGTGACCCCTACATGAGGCAAAGCACAAATCCACTAAGGACATGTCCTTCATGATCAAATGCATTCAAAGGATGCCATAGGTGAAGTTTTTTACAGGATGCTTCATGGCTGAGAGTGTCTCCAGCAACTAGTATGAAGTAGATATAAAAAAATCCTCAAAGTCAACACTAACTGTCATGTATCTTACCTGAGTCAAAAGAAACGTGGTCATGTACCAGAAATTGAGTCAAATGTATCCTGCTGCATCTCAGAGGCCAGAGCTGCTACTGATGATTGTGGAGCCTTGACTCCAGAAGGATGGCACTTTGTAAGGTATGGTATGAACACAGAACCAAGAAAACACCAAGGTCCCAAAACTCATCTCTATGAAAACATGGAGAGCTACAGACAGTTGCACAATTACAATCATAATGGCTCTTTCCAGCCAGAGAATTTTCCCTATGGTTTTATGAAAAAGTAATTGATTTAATTAATTTAATTTCCTAATTTAATTTAAGAAGTAGTTAATAAGGGCAGCTCATTTGTTATTATTTCTAGAATTAATTAATTCCTGTAGTAATTTTAAGAAAATCTGTATGGTAAATTATTAAAAGAGTATGTACCAGAGGCATTGCATAATCACAAAATGGTTTAACTGTTGTTTTATAACACAGTATTTCTGGCATCAGAAAGGAATGAAAGGACTGAAAGGAAGACTTGAGAATTCCTGTTTTGGCTATTATACAGAAGAGTAATTTATTGTCTTTTATAGAGAGCAATGTCCCTGACTTCAGCCAACAGACAAAGCAATTGAAGTATACTACTGAAATTTTACTACAACAGTTGACTTAGCCATTACTGCACTTCTTCCCTGCCAAAAAAAATCTTTGGGAATTCAGATCAGGAAAAAAAACCAACTAAACTAAACCAATCTAAACAAAAAGCACCAAACAAGCAAACCCCCCACAACAATGCAGGTCACCTCTTCCTTAAAGCCAAAATGAAATTACAAGTTATGAAAGCAATCCTTATGGAATGTGAATGACATACGAGCCGCATTATCATATCTTTCCATTAGAGAAGAGAGCAGCATCTTTCTGATGGTACAGAAACTATATTCTAAATTGATTTGTGAATGTGCTTTATTCTCTTCTACTATTTACTTCAGTAGGTGGGAATATTATTACTAGTTTTATGTGATTTTCTCAGCAGATTTGCAACTTTAAACATAATATCAAAATACAGCATATTATATATCATATATAACAATGCTCAGAGCTACAGAACACTACACAATAAGTTACCATGAATAAAAGTAACACCTCTTATTTTAAATCTGAGAACATAAGAAGCACTGAGTACCTGAAGAGTATATTTCATATTCAATTTATACAGCCTTTCGAGGATGGTTTCTTGACTTCATCTTTATGATGCTTTTTACTGTATACATTCCTGTAAACTCATTGCACTTTCAATAATCTCTAAGGATTCCCTGAGGGACCCCACTAAAGAAAATCCAAGGCCTGGGAAGTCCCTGGCTGATACAAGTCCAACCACTTCAGAATTGGGAGACCTTCTGCTATTTCATATACAAAGTTAGGTTAGTTCTCCAAAAATTGTTGTTTCAAGATACCTTGATGAGTCATGATAGAATCAAAGTGTAAATTTCTGTGTAACGAAAGGGAAAATTCTTAGGTATCTTAGTTCAGAATCAAACTGATATTTTAGTATTTGTTGTACACTGTGCAAACCCTGCACTATTCCAGAAAGCATGTTAAATTCAACACATTTCTCAGTATCAATGCCACATTCTCTCTTTTGCCACATTGCCATGTCTAAAACACTTAACTGAAAGTACAGCACTGATCTCTCTGATAATCTGAGACAAGAGTTTAAACTGGTTTCCATCCTACCCTGTTAACATATTATTGCAAAAATAGCACATGAGTTTGCACTTCATATTTTACATGGGTATGGTCTTCTTCCTGTTTGGATTGCAGAAGAAATAGAAAATTTGTGAAGTAAATGTATTTAATTGTGGTAGGGAAAGTGCAACGTCCAAGACAGTGGGACCAGGAATACCAGACACATCTGTCTGGGTTGCTGCCTTCTGTGAAAGGGATAAATGAGAATTTAAATCAGCACTGATGGGGGAAAGATTTGATACTGAGAGGTCTGGGCTGCTAACTGGTGGGATATCAGAAGAAATGAAGCGTTTCCTTTTCAGGAGACCAATTTTTGCATCAAGGAATACTCAGGTTACATGAAGTGCACAAACATTTGAAAAGCACTGGCGGCTCTGCTCAGCACTGTGGCACTCAGTAGTGCTCAACAGAGCATGGGAACTTATTCAGAAGTCCTTTTCCTTGTCAGTAGATAGTCAGCTAAATACAGCATTACTTTAACTGCCAGTCACTACTTTGATGTTGGCTTCTATATAAGCAATGAGGTTGTTTGCTCAAAGATTTTTATTTGTTGTTTTCAGATCACTTATCTAGAATCCTGGTCATGGAGAGAACCCATAATACAATTGCTTTCTCACAGAGCTCACAGTACCAACAGATTTTGGCATCTTTACTTTGGTATATGGAAACTTCATGCAACTACCCCATAACCAAATGTCAATATGGCCATGACTGAGATTCTAGGCAAGCTACAAGGTGAAAAAAGAAGTTCTCTCTGATGAATTTGTATTTCCTTCCTTATTCTCTTTATAAAGTTAGAATACAGACGTACTGATTTCTCCAGAGCCCACCTCCTTCAGCAGCAAAAAAAAAGCCTTTGGGGAAGCTCAGCTCATCTGGGGAAACCAAGGAACTGGCAGTTCTGCCATATGTCCTTGAAGACTTGTCTGAAGTTGACAGCGTTGCAGCTGGGTTTTCTGCTGTGACTATACATGTTCTTTGCAGATGATGAAAAAGGAGACTAAAATTACAGATGAAGATAAATTCCCTAGGGGTCCAAGTCCATTCAGTTCTGTCTAATGCATTTTTCACTTTAGCAGTTTTATATGTAAATAAAACTGGGATGATATTTAAACACAAATTACTTTGGATTCCTTAAAAAGATGTGCCAAACTACTATGAAAGTTGGAAATAGAAACTGAATAACTCTGCTAAGTGGGTTCCAAGGGGGAATCCGGTAACAAAGAAATGCAGACTTACTTGTTATTCCAATATTGCAAAGGGATGTTTTTAATCCACTGACAGCCAAACCTATCAGGACTTGGGGCCAGTCACAAAGGAAATACAGTGCTGTCTGGAAGCTCATATTTGTATTCTTCCTGTACTGGTGTTTTGGTTTGAGAGGAAAAAACCAAAATGTTTACCCACAAGCGGGGGAGGGGGCCTCCTCCACAATAATCACGCCACTCTTTATCAAATTTAAGAAAAAGGGAATTTTAATATAAGGATAACTGTTCTTAACTGATATATATATATATAAACAGACTAGTGCAAACCACTTCCCCAACACCACTAGAGAGAGAAAAAAACAACAACAACAACAAAACCCAGCAGGTTTTTCCTCCGGGAGAAAAGTTATACTTAAGCAGTGTCAAATGTCACAGTCCGGCTGGCTGCAGAGTGAGTTCCCAGTAGTTCCCAGTCACTCTCCAGTGAGACAGACGAGTGGTTAGCTCTCAGATGAACTCTGTGCCTCTTGTCCCAGATGAAGGAAAAAGAAAGCTGAAAGTGGGGAACCACCACGTGTCCTGCAAAAGCAGCTGCACACCTCTCTCTCCTGGGTCACTGCCCCAGCCGGGGCGGGCAGGCCGTGACAGTGCAGGCGGTGGTGAGACTGCAACAGAGACTGGGATCCCAGATGCAGGAAACCAGGAGAAACAGCCGCGGTGAGGAGAAAAACAGCATCTCAGCCAGAAGCCCTAGCAGTAGCCAGCAGAGCAGCTTCCCTCCTCGTCAGCCACCGCTCCCACGTTCAGTGGCGCTAAGAAAGGAAAGATGTCCCCAAAAACAAAAGAGACAAACCTGCCCCCATCCAAGTGATCAGCAGTTAACTACTTCCTTTGTTAACTACTGGCATGGGCAGTTAGTGGCAGGGGAGAGAATTTACATAATAATCCCAAACTACAACAACTGGAGACAGCATGGGTTACCCTATCTGCTCCAGTTACAACAGGCTGTCCTGTTCAGCCACTGCCTCACAGGATCAGAACAGCATCTGAAAATTGATGTGGAGGAAGACTGTAGCAGCACAGGGAGCAAATAGAACTGGCTGTACTGATTCCTTTTATGAACACTGGGTACTGAAGTTTTATTTGATTAGAAACAGGAAACAAAACAAAAATAGAAATAAGATACCTGAGATAAAGAGTGTCTGGAGACATACAGTAAAAAGACTGAGGTTTGTGATAGGGAATTTCTATGTTCTGGGAGCCATGCCACAGTGCACTGCAAGGGATCAGATTGTCAAAGCCACGGCAATCAGGAACAGAATTAAAGAATTAAAATAATACATGAAGTAGGAAAGCAGTCTTTCAGAAAGTCTTTCAGCTGGAAGAGGCTGGTCAAGATGCAACAAGGGTGAAAGAGCAACAAACAGCTTCCTCTCCCAAACAGAGATGGCGATAACTTAGCTAAGAGAATATTACTGAGGCATACAGTGAAAGACTGGCATTATAACAAAAGCATCTGTGGAGATGCTCCCTTAGGCTCAGCCTACAAAAGGGGTACAGGTACTTTGGCCCCTCTTTAGCATCTACATCTCTGCACAGCAGGTACCTCTCAATGAGTAATGATTGCTTACTTCTGAATATGTAATTTCTGAGTCTCTTTAATCAGCTGCTGCCAGAGTCTCCCAGACCAAAGAGTTTGCAGGTGGCAAGCACAGCTGGGCCTGTCATGTTAATGTGATTGGTATTGTGTCTCTCTCTAGATGGAGCCACTTGGTCTTCCCAGTTCTGGATGATTTGAGCTGCAGCAACTTAACTACAGTTAACATAGGTCAAAAACATCCATTTTATGGTTGAACCACAATCATCCTGTAATGGTGATAAATGAAGACATTTCCTGTGCCAAGAGCAAGAGCTTTGACACAGTAGCATTTATATTTCCTCTTTGCCGCTGGAGGGTCCCCCTTGAGCATGAGTCACCCTTCCAGCACTGGTGCCTCCAGTTGGGCAACCAGACCATGTCCCCAGAGCAGCACACATGCCACACTGGACACACTGGTCCAAGGTCTTCCATCAATGTCTACATAACAAGAACTTGGAGGGAATTTCATATTATATCAAATTAAGTTAATATTGCCTGCTGAATGCCCTTACACCCAAGCTAATGAGTGCTCTCATTGCTAGGTTTAATTCAGTTTTCACTGTACTTAGAGTTCAGCCTGAAAGCCTCTTTTATTAAATTCTTGCTCTGCTAGTTCACCAGCGAGCCAGCAAAACCAAGGTAGTGTAAAGTTCTAGGTCAAATTGCATAGAAGGCAAGAACTGTTCTTCTGTAAATCCACATAATAAATTCTAGTGGAAAACTAGCATATTAGTCCTTGTCAAGATAATGGCTGCTGAAGAAATGCTGTGCTGGTCATTTTAAATAGAAGAGAGATTCCAATTCCTCACCAGCCTGTACTTCTTCTCTGTTATGTCAAGCTGCATTTGTGTCCCACTGCTTTAACTATTCCATTTTATAAATTGCATTCTTCAATGAAGTAGCCTTCTAGGTAAAATGTTTTACTATGCCACTACACAGAACACTTCTATAAAGCAATAGGCATTTTATATAAACTCATGAGATGAAAAAACAATTAACTCTCTCACAATGCCAGCTGCAATTAAACAGCAGATTTCCATTGAAACTCAGCTAGCTCACTAGCTCTCAGATACAAATCTACAGCTTTAAGAAATGGATCATTTTTCCTACTCAGTAACTGCTAAGTTCTCACAGGATGTTGAATATTCAGGGATGCCTGAGGTAGCCAGCCAGCTGAGAGATGACCTTTATCCTCAGGTGAAACCCTTGATCTGTGGTGAGGTTCTCACTAAAGGAACAAAGACCAAGCACATAAAAAAATATATGAGCCTCTGTTTATACACTGCTTTTTTTACAGCACAATTCAACTCTATCACCATGCACAATAACTTCTCTACTGTTAAGCTCAGTAGAATATTTATTTTATTCTCCACTGCATGAAAGACTGTTTGAAGCCTGAATAGCTAATAAAACTTTTAGCCTTTATTAAGCAACACTAAGTTCTTCCCCAAAAATATGTAAGCACAGACAAACATTCATGTGTTTTAGGATGAAAATAAAGCTATTAGGGTTCTTATAGCTAATGGGATCCTCTCTCCATCCAGGTTATAGCAATGTGTCTGTAGGACAGACAGCAGAACCAAATCGGGCTTAAACTTACTTGTACCCTTACTTTTTCTAGATCAATAAAATTCGTTTGCCAAAATCAAAGGCAAACACAGAAGCGGGAGTTTAAATTTTGATTTGTGCTCTTACAGGTAGTTCAAGGAAAGACAGCACTCTATTTCTTGTCTCATTCCTATTTACTAGAAAAATTTTACTCATTTGGCATCATTAGCAAAATACCACACAGCTTTTTTACCACTGGTCCTGTAGTTTCTCCTTATAGTTCTGGTGTCAAATACAAATGGGGGAGGGGGGGGGCAGGGGGGGGCGGAGGGGAAGCGCAGAAGAAGTAAATTTTATTCCACAAAGATCAAAAATTTTAACTCTGTCATGAATTTTTGACTCTGCTATTGAACATCATTATTTCATAGGAACCAGCATATAAAGATATTTTCACCCAAAGGTGGCTGGTTTTCCGTATGACAAAGACATAGTATATGATACATAAACACAGACTTTACTTAAGACAAAGAATGCAACTTGCATCCCTGGACAAACTGCTGTTTTCATCAGAGGGGTGATAGCCTTGTGTGAAATATGGTAAAGAACAAAAAGTATTAACTGGAACAGTAACTTAAGTATTTTTTTTCTATCTCTTCTGCATACTAGGCACACACACCATGACTCCTTCAATTGGCTAACTCCTGCACACTGAGTCTAAATATTGCCACCCTGTGGTCTGACAGCACTCTCTGCCAGCCCTGCAAACAGGGAGACAAAACACTTCTGGGCTGGGCACGGTATTTTCCATTCCCCACATGCTGTTTCCATTCTACATCCAGTTTGGGTTTTTTCACAGACCCCTACCAGCAAAAAGAAATGGTTCCCTAATGACCCCACTTCTGTCTTCATACCTTTTCTTTTAGGTGCCAGGGTCTGCCTTCTCCCCCCGTGTAGCCCAGCACAAAGACAGACACATGAAGCAGCAGAACTCAGCTGCAAATACATGTTCCTAATAAAACTTTCACTGTAACATGACATAGCTGGTGCAAATTCCCTTTTGTGTGGACAGAAAGCAAAAACAGGACAAATCCTTTACCCAAACCAAACCTTATTCCCTTTCACGCCAGCAAGATTTCCACTGAACTTTGTGTATGAAGCAGTTTCTACAACAAACATGTGGAGCTACACCTTTGTTTGCTTGTGATGGAGGAGGGCAGAATTCTCCACAGGCTTAAAACTTTGCATATCTGTTCGGCCTGCAGATATGAGCAAGTGCAAATAGCAAGAGCAGGGAGCCTGACCCTGGCAAGGGCATGAAACTCAAAGACTTTTCCCAAGTATAAGCCTTCTGTGTCTGGCCAGCTCCCCACACCAGTGAAACATGCTTCCTAAAGGGGAAAACTGAAATGAAACTCAGCAAAGTCAGGTTTTATGTTTGCAGTTTTACTGAGTCAGAGAGTCAAAGCATCAGGTAGGGATCCCAGACCTAGATGTGACTATTAGGACTGGCTGGTCTTAACCACGTAACACAAAATCCTCAAGTAGTGGCTGAATGAATCAAAGTATATTTTCAAGGAGAAAACTTCCAAACCCTACGTAAGGGTGGAGAACCGACAATTTCACAAACTGCTCCAGTGTCCAGCTGCTGTCACTATCAGTGTTTTGCCTATTTTGAACTTACTATGTCTAGCATCTCCCCACTAGTGGGCGTCTTTCATATCTCAGCTTGCTAGACTGGAGTATCAGCAAGCCTCAATTTCCCGTATAGCTGCTTACAGAGAGGTTAACCGCTTTGTGTCTCTCCCTTTCTAGTTAAACTCAAATGTCCTCCACAGACTGGCTCCTATTCCATCACCTACTTCAAAGCAACAAGAGACAATGCAGGAGGCCCCAGATGAGCTGTTCCAGCAGACACCATCAGAGCACAGCAGCAGCTGTCCCAAGGAGTCAGACCTGAGTTATAGTCAGAAAATGGGACTGGGCACCTTCAGGGCTGCTATTACATGCCTCAAAGAGTGTGGGATAATGTGCCCAGTCTAACATTAGGTCTGGTCTCCAGGAGATTTTGGTTTAACCATTGAAGCTAATTATCCTTCTGTACTGCTTGACAATCTTTCCAAAGTTATACTGTTATTACTGAAATCTCTAGGAACAGAGGTCTGATGTCTTAACTTGGCTTATTCTTGGCATTAACAGTACCCTGTGACAGACTAATGTGGGTGTTGTAAAACAATTTTTTTAGCACAGCAATGGTATTGCTGTGTATCTGCATCGCCTAAAGGACCATTATTTTTGTAAAGAAACTAGGCTGCATTAATAAAACAATAGTTGTGTTTTTCAGAAATGATGTGTTAAAGGCTGCTGAGAAAGACCAGAGAGTCTTGAGAGTACAAGTTGACAGATGTCAAAACTGCAGGAGACCCCAAGGATGTAAACGCAAATGGTCAGCTATTGGTCACTAAACAAATCTACCTTTGAGAACAGGATAGAATTGGTTCTAGGACACAACTTGAAAGTGTAGACACTTGTGTAGCAACCTATTGCAGTTGCTCAAGCTTGGTAGCCTAGGCAGAATTGTCTTCAGATTATCTATGACTGCAATGAAAGCAACTGGCTGTGCAGGATGAATCTTTCAGAAGAGAGCTATTTGCTATTCTGTATTGATATGGATGGATTACTTCTTAATTATTAAAGGCAAAAATCATCCCTATGGCTTTTGTTTTTATTTTACTGCTTGTATTTGGTCTGGTACCCACCTCCTCCCCTTGAGGTTTCATTGTAATTTGAATGAAATAAAAATACAAAGAAAAACTCTTAAATTTTTTTAAACTCCCCTCTCTAAATGGTTGTCCCTTAGGTTTCCTGATAGTGAAAAAGGAGAACAGACATGCACAGTTGTCTTCTTTTCTGTCTGTTATCATGACCACTCCTTCTTTTCCTTAGAAAGGAAACAATTTTGTACTTAAGACCAGACAGAGATGCCAGAACTGTAAAGGACCATTAACCTAACAGAAATCAAAAGAACCTTTAAAATTTGACCTGTTTATTCCAGATTCTGTACTGTTTCTTGAACATGTTCCATTTCTTAAACATCCTGTGGAGACAGAGTGGCCAGTGCTATCCAGAACAACTGATATCTCATCTGGATCTGATCCCTCCACTGATTCCTTGAAAAGCATAGGAATGCATCTTTATTGCTGACTATCTTATACAATGGAAGTCATAGCATTTTACTTATTGTCCTGGCACCCTGAGGTGTCTGTGTTCCTTCTGGGGTAACAGGAATGATTTAGAGCCCATTAAACTCTGTTTCTAAAAAGGGGGAGTTTTGCCACCCAGTGTTTATTCTTTCACCTCAAAGCAGGAGCAGCAAAGGCTGCAGTGGGAGGGAAGGCAAGAGCTCAACTCTGCCATCTTTCCACAGCAAGGCAAGAAAGCTAAAGCTCTGCAAACAGAGCAGTTCTGACCCAGTATTTCTTGCAGCTGCAGTGAACAGTGTGGCTTACCAGGGGAGAGAAACTGTGACCCAGGAAACAAATGTTATTAATAACCTAACAGCAAAAAGAAGGCTTGTGGAAAGCTCCCATGTATTTTCTCCAAGATTTCTTGTGGACAAACAGCTTTTCAAAAGTCCTCAACTGGCTGCTCATAAGCAGAGCTCATGCTGAAAAGAATTATGGTCCCCTGCCAATCTTGTCCTAATTAAGCCTGTTTATGTTCTGGTTGAATGGATGACAGCATGTCTTCCTGGGAATCTAGCAAACCTGGGAAGGAACACCACATACCTGAATTTTGTTTCAGCCCACTTGTGTTACTCTTGCTGCTTGGGGTAAAGGCCTAGTTATATTGCAATAACCTTCACCCGAAAGATGACCACCCCTGTGTCCCTGCTGATATTTGGCAGAAATAGGATGCATTTTTCAAGGTGAGAATGCACCAGTGTGATTTTGGTAAAAATGTTCTTTGAAAACACAAACCAGGCCCTAGAGATTCAAAAGTATTTGACAAAACACTTCTGTCCCTTTGGGGAATCTTCTGCTAGAGCCATCAAAATGCAGTGAGGCACCTTGCAGAAATAAATGGGAAAGTTCTTGACAGCCTTCCTAGACCAAATGTGTTCCCTCAAGAGGTTAGGACTCTAAATAGACATCTGACTTAAAACTTCAAAGCACATCTCTTTATCCATCTTACTATTTCTTTTTAAGAACAGTACAAAATGGATAGAAAGGAGGCCTAATTTTGTGTCACTGCCATATAAATACAAATCCTTCAGTTGTTTTTTTAGAGTTCCATAAGCTGACCCACTACTTGGATAGCTCTGCAAAGGTCAGTGGTAATCAGATGAAGATTTTGAAAGGAGGCTTACAAAACACAACACACCTTTCCCTGTTTGAACGTCTCAACAAGATCATATGAATATCCATTCACTTAACTCTTAATCACTAAGAGGAAACCTGTTTAGCTTTTTTCTGTGTTTCCAATGAGAGTCCAAATTAAACAGTCAGGAAAAAAATGGTCTTTGGGTTTAAAGTTCCTTCTCTCTTTCTCACAAAGCGCACATGCTGTACAATATGTGGGCTTTCATCCATGATGGGTTAATATGGAATATATGCACAGGAAATTATGTTATCTAGTCTGGCAAAATCCTTATGTTACAGCCTGGCCTATACTTCAACACAGGTATTCATTTTGACTTAGCAGGTTTGGGTGCTGCTCTCACATCTTTTCAATAGCACAGTCTACATAATAGAGGATAAAACAGTCAGATTTGAAAGAAAAAGATTACCTTGTGCTGCAAACTCAGACCCCCAGAAGTCCAGCTAATGGCTCATGGGACAATTTCATTCACCAATGTCTTGGTTTGAGATAAGCAACTGCCAACCCCCCCCAAGCACAGAGAGAAAAACCTCCCTCCTAACACCAGGGAAAGGGAGGAAAAGAGAGGGGAAAGAAAAAAAACACTTCAAACTGCATTCATACTAAATCTACATATATTTTTTACAGAAAGAAAGAGACAATTAGAAAAGAGTACAAATATACACTCACACAAGTCTGCAACAACAAGTTCCCCACCTCAACTTCATAACGAACACACAAATTCTACTATCTTAACTACACATTACTTAAGAAAAGACTTATTCCCCAGGGAGACAAACTCAAGCAGAAAGGAAAGACCCAGAACAACACATTTTAATTTCCTGAGATACCCTGTGAGCCAGTGGTGGGCCTGGTCCTCTCCATCCCCCCTGGGACAGCATCATGCATCCTCCCAAGAGGAAGGCTGAGAAGCGACTGACTTAACCACTCCCACACTGGTTTCTACTTCCCTGGAGATGATGTCATAATGTGGTATGGAATACAAACTTACTGGCTAGCAGAGGTCAGCTGTTAGCTCAGCCCAGCTCAAGTCAGCTGACAGCTTCGGCCTAGTCCACACTTCAGAGCCCAAATCTAGGCCCACCTAGTGAACCCATAACAACTGCCCTCACACAAAACCTAAGATACACAGCCTAAACTCTAACTTGTCCTGTAACAGATTTTCGATGAAGAAAGTAAGAGGACAGGAGTAGGGAATATTATTGCCCTCAAAGTCTACCACCTGTGTAGGCTTCTGCAGTTAGTCCAAAAGGTCTCAGCTTGGCATCACAGAGCTGCTGAGAGCAGAGGTATATGCATGATCAGGAGTGACTGAAACTGCAGTTACACTCAGCAGACTGGATTACCCAGTCCAGCTCCAGTTGCTATGCAGGCTGCTTCTGGCCAGGGGCAGTGTGTGTGTGGCTCGACTTCACGAACGAAGATTTCAGTAGTGCATAGCTGATGACCCAGCACAGTACTCAAGCTGGGGCAGCTTTCAGCAAATCCTTCTCCTCTCTACAACCTTAATGTCCCAGCAGAAAACTTGTGCAGTGGCTTCCAATCTTGCAAAACTTTTTCCAACCCTTCTCTGCAAACAAACTGAGGTCTAATGGAAAATGAACAAGTTGTAATGCAATTGGGTGGATTTGTCCCTGCACACAGTCTTACCAGGCTTATCACTGTGGTATCTAAGCTGCAGTCCTAATCCTTTTAGAATTTTTGTACATAAACCCAGAGCTTAGGGTGGATATATTTAAAACAACAAACCAAACACACTAGGAAGGAACAAAAATTCCAAGTCAAGGCTTTCAAAATAGCCTGTGAGTTCACAGTTTAATTAGCCATTTTAAGGGGATACAAAATGTGCTTCAGAAAACATACCAAATTAATTTCCCAGGGTTTAATATACAGCTTTAAATTAACAGCTAATGCAAAATACTGGACTCAGTATAACAAAATTTGTGGGCACGTGATACATAAGCTTTCAAAAACATTTAAAAAGCAGAGGTGAGCGTGGTCCAAGTGTCAAGAGATATGGCCAGCATGGTATGGTCTCAGATTTTACTGGTACAGTAGTCCATAGAGTCAATACTATCATTTTAAGCTATTGAGAGTACTTATTGCAATTCATGTCTTGATGAAAAAGTACACCAGGATGAAGATGATTTTTAGAATTCTTCTTCTACCCAACCCAACAATACTTACAGCCTTTGCTATTGCAAAATCAGAAGCCTGGGAGCAGAAACAGATGAGAGATGAAATGTGCATTAAAGGTTCTTCAAGTTGGTTTTATTTCTATGACTCGCAGATGCATGATTACTGCTTGGTTTCTCTGCCTGGGAGGCAGATAGTTTCACTTTATGGATGACTACTTTGTGTATGGAAAATTCAGAATAGTATCTTATACCCCTGTATTTAAATTCAGTACAAATATTCCTATAATATACACTAGCTGATAAACACAGAGCCAGATTCTTTCCATGGGATCTCAGAAAAAGTCTGGGGCACATAATGAAGACTCTAATACATGTTACATTATTTATTAGAATGGCATATTTTTTCTTTCTCTCTTATAAATATTATAATACAGAGTTTTACAAAGCTGCCTTATAACATATTTTTTTTGCAAAGGAAAATAATTTTTGTCTTAGGAATTAAACCCCAAAACAAAACAGGTCATAGACAAAAGCCACATGCTGCAGCATAAAGATACATCCTGGATAAATGGAGCTCTATCAGCAAAAAAAGAAAATTTGTATTCTATTAAAAAAACACAAACAAACAAAAAACCCAAAGTCAACAAAAAAAGAAACAAAAACCTCAAAACAAAACACACAAAAAAACCAAAAAAAATCAAAACTAAAAACTAAAACAAAAAAAAATCCTCACTCTAGAGATGAATGCTGAACCCATTTTGCCAAGCAGCTGAAGGTCACGAGTCCAGCCCAGCAGCAGCACTTAACTCTAATGGATGCTATTTGTTTCACGCAAGGGTGGTGTCATTCTGCTGAAGAATGAACCCCATGCTGGGAAAGTCAGCCCATGCAATGGACTCTGCCTAAACCACTTCTGGTTAAATGCACATTGTGCATAAGGCGAAATCTGCTCTGCTGACTGCCTTCAAATGCAGTATCCACAACTTGCAGAGCTGACATACAGAATTCCCTCTAGAATGCAGCTCCAGCAGTGGGATCATCTCTACAAGTCAGCTGAATTCATTCTCCAACCCAGTAGGAAGAAGGTTTCCTTTCAGATTTGTTCTCTTAGCTTCTAAGTTACCCATTCCCCATGCAAAAATACAGTATCAATCACTGACACCTCTCTCCAGCATCCCGAAATACACATCATATTCTGAACTTTCAACACTCCTCTACCTCTCCATTTCTGAACATCAGGGAGCCACAAGGGGTCTGTCAAGCTGTGTCTGACGAAAACCATGCCCATGTGTATTTGCAGCTGTATGTTCATACCTCCCAACACCACTCTTAAAAAGATTTGCTATTCAAGCACTCAAAAAAATTAATATGCATCATGTTTAAAGAGATGGCATGTGAGAACATATTGTCTTAGGAGCTAGACACTTAGAAAAGCTTTAGTTGTAAGTACACTGAACAACCATATCAGGCCAAGTAAAAAGTTCTGTCTGGCTTCCAGCAGTGCATTAGGAGGAAGCCCTAAAGAACGGCCTTTTCATCCAAGTTTTAAAGTAAGAATTTTTTCCACTTAGATTTTTTAAATTTATTTAATTTTCTTCTCAAGAAATTGTCTTTTACTTGTTCTATGATGTGCTGGTTTAAAGGTGAACCAGCAGGGAAAATGAACTCACCAGGAGAGAGATTATAAGTCAGAGGCTAAAATTTAATAATAATATTACAATAAATACAGTGACACAAAGAGAAATTGCTTTCAACTCACAAAACCCAGCAGTATAACCCAGTGCCCTGGGGCACAAACCCAAAGGGGTTTGTTAGCCCTGGTGCTGAGACCCGCCTGGTTCCCCCCCAAGTCCAAAGCAAAAAGAAGTGAGAAACCTCTTGGTACAGATGATGGCTGTAGTCTGGTCGAGAACGGTGATCTCCTCCTGTTGAGGTCCTGCTGCTCCTCTGGATCCAATGAGAAGTTCCCGAGGTCTTCTTACCCACCACTTATGTACCCTCAGGGAGCACCCAGTCCCTCCCCATGGGCGGGGACTCACACAATGGATGATTAACTCTGGGAGCCAGGGGGTATTGTTGAACCATTGATGGCCCATTAGCAGCCACACCCACTCAGGCTGGGTGTGAAGGTGGTAATGGCTCCCTGGGCAGCTGCTGCTAATTGTCCATTGTCCTTGGGGAATGAATAAAGGGGGTAGAATACACAGCTTTGATCACCCCCACACAGTGTTAACTGGTCCCTCCTGCTGAACTAGGACATATGATTACATTCTCACCCATAGAAAAAAGTATCCAAACACCTACATCCTAACCTTTTCTTACTTTCTTGTAATTTCACCTTCTGATCATACCTACCAGTGTTATCACTTTGGAAAAGCCAAACATAATTTGAGCAAATTTCTACTAATATTTTCTTCACAGTTTTTCAATAAAAAGTTTTTCAACTAGTTCTGTCCTTCATCAGCAAGATCATGGTCTTATTTATTAAAATATCAGCTCTGAATGAAATAAGTTGAAGTTCTGGTAGCGTTGTGTCCTAGCAACAGAATTTTGCACGGTCAATGCAATGCA
The DNA here is from genome assembly GCF_047495875.1 of Pithys albifrons albifrons. NCBI lineage: Eukaryota > Metazoa > Chordata > Aves > Passeriformes > Thamnophilidae > Pithys > Pithys albifrons. The sequence continues at coordinate 39,759,008 of NC_092464.1, read as the reverse complement.
ATGAAAGCGTTCATTTGCAAAGGAGGTCTTTGGTCCAAATGTGTCATTACTGCAAGACATAAAATAATTTCAAAATAGCTTAAGTTCGACTGCTCACTAATAAATTAGAGTTGTTATATAGTCACACCTCTTTCAGAATAGTAGTATTCAGGCTATTCTTAATTACCCACAGTTCACAGCTTTTCTAATTTATGTTAACATAGTCTTTCTACAATTTTTTGTTTATAGCTTGTGCAGTTACTTTTGACTGGAGTGAAACTATGAAACGTCTGAGTACATTCCTAAAGCTCCTTGTTTTTGCTGTATTATTGTAGTTCCTGGGTGGCACTGAGTATGTAGGTTATTTTAACTTATAGCTCAGCTCTTTCTTCAGGAGAAAACAAAAAAGTCCATCCCAACTGTGTTTTGAAAGCTAGGTAAAAAGAAGTTGAGTTAGCACCCTCTAAACTAGAAAAACAAGAAGCCACAGAAATAGGAATTTTGTTACACCACTTCACACTACTCATCTTTGAAAGCTTAGGATTATGAAGAAAGAAAAGTTCAGAATACACAAGAAAATCCAGCGCAGCATATCAAAAAAATGTGAGGGCATAAAACAATTTAAGATGAGAAAAGGGGGAATGACTCCTCTGAATGCTATGAGAGAAAGTTTAAAACATGAAGTCTTCTCAATTCAGCAACAAGGAAATATGCTGAGACCTCAAGCACCCAGCCCAGAACCTGCCTGCCCTTCTTACCAACTGTTCACTGCAGGCAGTATGCAGCCAAGGCAACCCCATCCAGCAAGGGGGACTAACCTGCACTGAGGTCAGGGCAGTTTGTGCCACAGGAACACACATACGTCTCCAGAAAAGCACCTCAAATACATATTGATGCCTGTATTCACTTCATAGAATAAAATAGGTTTTATCAGCACAGAGTATTTCAAGATAAATACAGCATATACACAGACATAGGATATCTATATATATCATGCAGAGACTCCAGAATGTATGTATAGATATATGTCTAAATATTGAAAAAACTTAGTGTTTATCTTTGTCTTTCAGGTGGATTGCTTTGGGGTTTTTTTCTGGTACAATTTTAGGTACCACAGCAAGAAAATTACTTCTGTCCCAGGCCCTTCATCTCACAACAGCAGAAAAGGCAAAAGTGCAAATTTCTTTTGAGTTGTTCCACACCTATAAAATGTTCTCAGTTCCCTAAAATAAAATTTTAAAAAATAGTAAGATTTTATATTTGTTGAAAATTAATTAACTGAATGAATCAATGACTATGTAGGGTCCCTTGTAAGAAGAATTCTGTAAAAAAGATCTCTTTGAGATTTTTAAGACATTTTTGCTTAGCCATGTAATGTGCAACAGACCTGCAAAATATTGCACCAAATTATTCTAGCTGTTCCACAGAAGCAGCAGGGAACTTGAGAATATGACTGATAAGCAGCTAGATAGTAGACTAATAGACACACACAGTTCATCAAAGGTCTAACAAGGGCTACACAATGTAATTCTGCTACTGTAAGAGGAAAATATTCATAGATGGCCTTTAAAATTTCATCATATCTAAAGAATGGCTAATGCTACCAGCTTCAGGAGTCTGAGTTCATGCTCAGTGGATAAGTTAATTAACCAATTTAATACATCATGATGGATGCATTAGGGACAACAATTGCTAAGAGGAGGTTGAGGAGAAAGTGTCTGAGGGCCCAATAGAAGGCTTGTAAAGAAGAGCTGCAATGCTACATTTGGTATGTCTGGCCTCTGCCACGAAAGGCCCCAGGTGAGCTGCTTGGCCCCAGTCACACAGCCTTGCATCTCTGACCTAACACATTACCCAGGTCAGAAATGCCCCCCTGAACCAGAGAGAGGCACAGTGGACTGATCCAAGAACTGAGGAAAATAGGCAGGAACTGTGCATGGCAACCATTGCATGTAAAAGATGCCTCAGCCAGGTGAGGTCCATGGCAACTCCAGTTACAGGGCAATCAGAAGCACTCTGTGAAACACAGTGTTCAGGCAGTGCACAGATACTGCCAGGCTTAGTAATCAACCTGTGAATGTAACAAATATGCAGAAAACCCTCCAACTCTACCTCCAGTACATATTCTGAAATTTTAGCTGTTGGTAAAAAATGCCATCAGTGGCTAATATATTGAACAAGGAAAAAAAATAGATATGAGGTAGCAGAACTACAGCCAAAAATGCTCTTTCAAGAGTCCATGGTTTCTCAGCCCTAACAATCATCTGATCCTGTTCAAGCCAGATGAAAACTGAGATACTGACCTGGCTGTAAGGAAAAGAAATGAGAGGTGACTGACTTGCAGTCACTTAGAAACAACAGATTGAATGCCAACTGAAAGAAGATAGAATAGGTAATGCTACTAGTATTATTTTCAATGCAGAAAATAATAAAGAAGTAAACAATAAAACACACAGCTAATTTTTGAAGGAAGCAGAATAAGAGGCTGCCAAAGAAGAGTGGTAAAGGCTAGAATATCATGAGGAGCTAGAAACTAGCACATTTATAAACATGCCCTATTGCAAAAACCAAGTATTGTAGATGTTATGGGGTTTTTTTGGAACCATTCAATCCTAAGCAGCACATGGAAAGAAACTGCAGGCATAAATATTCACACAGCCACAATGCCTGAATTTCTTTTTTATCAGGGAGTAACCCTGCCTTGAACTGTGCACATTTAGCAGAGACATAACAACCAAACAGCACTGCAGATCAATCATTGATATAAACAAATCTTTCTTCCACAGTTCTGCAGTTTTAGGAAAAAAAGAGTCTTCTGGTATTACTTAATGAAAAAGCTTCCTAAACTGTTAAATCTGAGACAGAATAAGCTGGAGGCTTAAATATGGTCCAGAAAAATAATTAACTCTTTTTTAAAGATTATTTTGTTTTCTCCATCCCAGCTTTTGCAGCAGACTTTCTGAAGACTTCTAGATTTCTGGTCAAAAGGACAAAATCCCTTGCCAGCTGAAAGATTAAATGTACCTTTAAATGTTCAATAACATTAAGCTTACTTTGAAAAAGTAGGCATTCTATCCAAAAAGCAGATAGCAATCTCTTAACTCCATTCAAACAAGAACTTCAAATTGATTACAAACAGAAAGTTAGCACCTTCTAGAAGCAGTCAGGCATCACCTCTCCCTGAATAGATTAAATATATTTTTATTAAAATTAGGGGAATGTGCCATTTGTTTCTCACTTTTCAGTAAGGGTCTTAGTATCCTGCCAATGGAGCAGAGCAACAGACCTAAAGACTCACAAAAACAAATGACTGCTACCAATGGAGGAAGAATTAAAGCAATATCACAATCTTGAAACGCAAGAGATAATTAATACTGGAAAATTATTTCTTCAATGCTGTAGCTGAAACCAAATAGGTACTTACATAGAAACCAAGAATAAACACTGAGATCAGAGTCATGGTCCACATCTTCTCTATTGAGCTACACCACTAAGCAGCTTGAACCACTTCATGGTGTTGGTTTCTATGATATTTATATTTCCCTGAAACAGACAAGACATACAGACAAGAGAGGACCATGGGAGCTTTTCCATGCCAATTTTTATCCATCTAAAATTTTCATTAAAAAACCAAGAGCTGTGTAAGGAAAGCTAGGTTGTTGTGTCATATCTACCATCTCTAGAGGAAAAGCCTTTCCAAAACAAGCATGAAATAAAGCAAGCCACTTCCAAAACATTAGTCTGCCCATAGCTGCAATTTGAAGTGTGCAAAGCAAGACTGTCCAAGGCCAGTGGGGATGCAACAGCTAAGAAAGTTAATGATGAGGTACAAAGCTTAAGCTACATCTAAACCCAGTACTACTACTTGCAGATCTGAGGCCCCTCTTCACACTGGTTCAGCCCTCCTGTGAACGAGCTCAAAGGCTCTGCTCCAAGAACTGCAGAAGTCCGGACCTGCCCCACAAAGGTTTTCTCAGCTCTTGCTCTCCTTATCCAAAAGCTGGAACAAAATTAAGTGAGGGATATTTATTTAGTTCATCTGTTGCACATTACAATAAAAATAGGCTTCTGTCCATCAGCCTGCTCAGTGGCACCTTTCTACCACTCCAAACTGTTTTTGAAACAGAAGCCAGTTATTAAACCACACTTGTCTCACCAAAAGCAAAATAACATCACAAGATCATTTTTTCTGAATGTGAATATACATGAATATGAAAGTGTTCCAACCACTGGGATGCAGCTGCTATTCTGATGCCCTTATTTAATAGTACATAAAAAGGATGGGTGGAAATCAGTTAATAAGATCAAAACTAGCTTCAAATGGAGGCAGAAGGAATTGAAGCAGAAGGAATGCCTTCACCTGCTGTCAAATGTGGCCTGTAAGAATCTGCTGCATAACCACATCACCATGTAGTACTTATTCTCCCTTCCATACGCTCTAGCTTGGCTGAAATAGTATGATGGAATCTTTACACGTATGGCTAAAATATCCAACTTAAAGTCAATATAAACCTACCAATTATATTATTCTGAGGCTTATGAATCAAAAACCAACAAAGTAGATGCAGTCTTAGAGAATTTAACATCCACATTTCTTACTGAAAGAAATCTGATTTTACTTCTTTGCTTAAATTTTATTAAAATAATTGAAATCAAACTACAACAAAAAAAATTGAAAATGTTACCATAGTTCAATTATTTCTAACTTAGATTAAGAAAAAACCCCAAAGTTGCTGCCAAATTTAAAATCAAATCAAAGGTCTAAACTGAGCAAATAATCAAGAGTCAGTTATAAAAAGTGTTAAATCAACAAAATTTCTTCAATAAATAACCTGTCTGTAAATTCTAGAAAGTAACTGATTGTGCAGCTGAAGCCAGAGTGATTTCAAGTGCATTCACACAGCAGTGAAGCCGAATTACCTGACCTGCAATCTGAGGCTACTCAGGCTTCCTTCTGGGAAGGCTGCCTTTTGGTAAGTGCAAGTTTACACCATATGGTTCTAAGGCTCCTGGAAGTTCCAATACAGATCCCAAATGTTAAAGTTTCCAAGGCTATGCTTTTAGAAATGTTTCCACTTGTGAAACTTTTCTTTTTTTTAAAATTTCTTTACCAATATGTGTTTTACAGGACCTCACAAAGACCCACATGCTTTCAAATGCACTGACAGCTTAAAGTTAAAGCTGGGATATCTCTTATCCTAATAAAATAAAAGTGATAAACATGGCAGTAAGCTAAAAAAATATGCTTTAAATTATCATGGATTTATAGATATACAGGCTAGAGTTTTCTGGGCTCTCATACAGGCAGTGCTGGGGCAGCATTGGGAGCACTGCACCCATGGTGATGGCACAAAGTTATGAAGCCACAAGATTGGTCACAAGCAGCAGTCAACTCTTAGTAATTTTGTCTCTCCTCCAGGGTTGCCCCAGATGAGGATTTTTGGAAGAGTGAAATTTTTTGCCCCCCAACTTCCCTTACTTCTTGAATTTTGTTTGTTGAGCCTCACAAGCTTCCCATTAAGGTCTTTAGACACACAGGTCAGCACACAGTCATGCACTATGGTCAAGTCTTGTTCAGATTATGTCATGAGTTCAATCAAAGAAATTTATCTGAGCATTTTTTAAAATTCAGGTAATGTTATCAAAGATTGAAAGCTTACAGCTCTTAAAATTTTCTAAGGTACCTTTGGATATAATTCAGGACTAACATCATTACATGAATAAATGTTTTCAAAGTACTTTCTCCTACTAATATATGAAAAGCATAATTGTTTTAAAGACTCCCTTAAAAAATAATCAATCAAAAAATCCCTAGACCATGAAAAACACTACAAGTAAACATTAAAGCTTGTGACAGTTTAGCAGGAACATTCCCATTTTAGAACACAGGTTTTCATTTCAAACAGAAGTGTAGGTCAAAAAAAAAAGAAAGAAAAAAAATGAAAAACAAAACTTAAACCCTGAAGTTTCTATTTGGCAATTCAGTTCAAAATAATGTAAACTAAACCTCAGAAAGAATATGAAATATCTTCCTTAGAATCTTTCCATTTCCCTAAGGAGCATCAGGGGACAATTGCATTTGCTCTTGAAAGATACAGGAAAGTACTGCCTTTGCTTCAGATGGTAGTTTTAGAACAAAAACAAATTGGTGATTTCAGGCAAACTGCAGATATGAATTTCTGGATATGAAGATAAATATCATTATGAAACCGAGTTACATGCTCAGGTTTATTGTTCCTCATCTCAGAGTAATTTAAAAGTAAATCAATAACGATAAGTGATCCCCAACTGCCAATTAAAAATGCATCATTTATGTCTTTTAGGCACTGTAATAGAGATGATTCAGGGAATGGATTTGAAGAGTGAATGAGGTAGTAACTCAAAGATCATTTAGAGATGGATATCCACTTGGGAAGACATTTCTGAAATTTAGTACTACCATGGAAACTAAAACTGCAAGTAAGGGATGAATAAAGAATAAAAAGTCTTTGAGAAAGGAATTGTCACAGAAATCTCCTCCTTTCAAATGAAGAAAATGCTCTCTTTTTTAGTGGCTTAAGGAGATCATATTTGTAAATGCAGACCAGAAGGAAAGATACACAGTTTTGTGATCTCCCAGTCAGGGCAGCCTGTTTTGGGGCCTGATCCTGCTTCTCCTCCCAAGCCCCACTGCTGCCAGGGAAGCAGGACAGGGGGAGAAAGGCACGGAGTGACAACCTCTGGAGCTGGGGAGCAGCAAAAAGCTCTGAGATCCAGCAGTGTAGGGCTGTCCTCAGTCACTGCAATGCAAAAGCGCTGGACTGCGACTTGGCACCATCACCCATAACTAATAGTTTTAAAGCATACTGGGGCTTGGCCAGGCCTTGAGCTTGACCACGATAAGCGGTTTAAATAGGGTCAATTTTCTTCAGGGCTTGGATTCCTTTCCGAGCTCCACTGGCTATTTCCTGAAGTTTGATATTCAAGCTGTTTATTTCAAGTAAGAAATGAGAGCTAAGCTATTTTTAAAATCAAAATCCCATAATTAATGTAGCATTCTTTCAAGTAACAGTTCTACTTTCAGCTCCAGCCAGCTCCATCTTTATTTTTGACCTAATCAGGATTCATCCCACCCTCCCAGATCCTTAGCAAGCACTCCAAGCATCAGAGCATGGGGCTTGAGAATAGGTCCTCTCCCTTCTCCTAGTTCCCACTGCTCCCTATTGTAGAAAGGAGGAAAAAAAAAAGGGAAAAAAAAGACATCAACACAAAACTGCATAACTAATCCACAACCAAGTTTAACTGCAACAACAACAGAGGACAAAAATGATCCACAGTGTTGCTTTTACCATAGCTGATGTTCAGGGGAAGCAGGACCTGCTGTGAGTGTGAATGATGCATCAAGCATCCAAGGCTCCCAAGAGGATAAAGCCTGCATTTCTGGTCTTTGGCTACATCTTCAGTTGGCCTGAGGTACCATGACCAAACTACTGTTGGGCAGGGGCAGAAACTTGGCATGAAGAAGTCCATAAAATTTCACTGTGCAAATTTTCTAAGGGGAGGCTTTGGGATGGGGCTGCTCAGTGAATCTTAGTTCAGATTGAACAAGTGGTACAGAATCCTTCTGAAGCTGGTGGAGGGGGGAAAAAAGAGGGGGATTTATACTCAAACACAGAAAGACATCATTATTTCATCCATAAAATGAGTAAATTTGAATCTGAGTTGGAGAGAAAACAACATTATATATTTCTATTTACCACAATTAAATATTACCCATTCCAAGGCCTCAGTGAACACTGCTGCAGGCCCTTCAAGAAAATCATATTATGCCATGGAGAGCAGCACAATGATCATATCCTCAAGCTAACAGAATACAACCACTGGTTGTGCATAATAGCATAATTAACTTTTAAATTCTATATCTATCTATATATATCTGTATATATATATCTTCAGTAGGCTCATTCTTAAAAACCTGACATTTCCATTCTTGATGATGTGAACAAGTATGTCATTCTCTCCTGTATGTGGTCAGCTAAGAGAGTTTTTCCTGCATCATTCTAACATTATAGCATTTTAGATTTATGGAAAAGAGGGGACAGAGGGAAAGAAAAGGGCAGTGGCTCCACTCAAAATGAATCTCAGCTAACATTCTCCCAGCACTACTAAACTGAATTAATTTAGTTTACCTAAAACAAGCAGACATCAGTGACATTTTAGGCCAGGGAATTAGATTTCAAAGTAACCATGAGAGTATTTATTAAATTCATGAAATGTTAATCTCCTAATAGTAATATATAACCTAATTTCAGTGGTATGAATTAGCCATGAATCACAATGGTAATAGCAGCACTAAATCAGACTGAGGCTATGTTCTGTAGGGCTGAGTAATTTCTTTATTATTTTTCTTGCTCTGTAAAAGTGGCTTAAATATGCAAATGAGACTACAGTCAAGTACTTGGACATCTTCCCCATGCACTATGGGTAAGGAGCTCAAATAAGTCTTGTTTTAGGCTCCACAGCCATGAGAAAGGACTAAACCTCAGAGTGATTCCTTTTGAAACAAAATGTACACCCATTTGAAAGGAATCTTAAGTGCTTCAAGACTGTTTATGAATGTTTACTCAATAAGTACCTTAAGCCAACTCATGTTCCAACTTGATCCTTGTGATGCATTCATAGAACAGGCAACAAAATCTTGTAGAAAGTAAATATATAATGCAGTAGTCTAAAAAAAAAAAAGTGTTGCTAAACATACCTTAACCAAGATGCAGTACAGCAAGACAGTAAGATCTTGACTGTTCTGCTGAAATTAGTAGGCACTGTGTAGCTAAAACCCTATGCATCCCTTTGCAAATGTGCTTATTACATTGTTTCACAGTAGGCAGCAAGAACAAGAATTAGTCACCAAGTCTTCAAACTAACAGAATCCAGAGCAGAAACTCTTGTTTAACATAATAGGCAGACAAGAGACATGATGACAGCCATACCAAATTGTGCTTCCAGTACAGGGAGGAAAACTCTGTCCCTAGTTAGCACATAACTCAGGCAGGGAGGTTGAACCTGAAGTATGTCCTGGGAGCGTCTATTGAGCTTAAGGGATCACACTGCTCCTGTGGCAGGGACAGACGGCACAATGGTAACCCCAACAGATTCATTGCCAAACGTGGGTTCGTGAGCTTGGTGAGAATGAAGAGTGTAAGGGAGTGAAAGTGGTGCCACTGCCATTTTGCAAGACAGATACAAGCCCTCCTTACAGGCTGTTTATCAAATTTATATAAAGTTTTATATGTTGATTTTATGGGTTAAGACAGATTATCCATCTAAGTAAAGACCAGTATTTGCTGCCTTTTGGCAGGATGGATGACACATCATGATTCTGAGTCCACTGTTGTTCTCACATACAATCAACACTCTCCTAGTCTAACCTTATAAAGGTAATTGACTTGGAGCAGTCAAGCATTCATAGGGTCATCAGTCTTCATTTAATAGATAAAAAAGATAAGTTTATGTACAATTCACAAATTCACACAATTACAATGTATTCAATAACACCTTATACCAGTTCAAGTTTGACTAGTAAACATGTACAAGTGTTTACCATAGTAGAACTGCATGATGTGGTAGACAACAACCAACTTTTTCCTGTCGGGAACTGCAGAGTCCATCAAATCAAGCATAGTTTCCTTGACACTACTTCCATGTGCTCACAAAGGAAATACTATGAATTTTATATTAGCAGCCTTTGTCAATTCTTGAACTTTATCTATAACATATTGATATTTCTTTATATGTCACTGCATCTTCCAAACATCATAGAATATGCTGAACTCCAATCCATGTTATTATTCTGGCTACTTTTCAGGACGACCAGGTTCAAATATATTGAAGAGGGTGCAGCCCATATAGGACAGTAATTGACATTGACAATAATATGATTCTTCAGTGGGCTTGATGTAAAAGCTATGGAGCTTTCCCTCTTGCATCTTGAGGTCAGTTAGTTCACGGAAGACATCCACAATTTCAATATTTTTTCTGCATTCCTTATCATGGTCTACTCAACAGAACCAGGTTGTCTGCAAAGATCAAGTTATATTTTTCAAGCTTTCAGTGTCGGAACCCATATCCTCCTCCAAGTTACACAGTGGACAGGGGGTCCACAGAAAAGTTAAATAAAATTGGAAACATTTAATTACCCCATATCATAGCAATCTGAATCCCAATACATCCACCTGTTCATTCTTCAGGTTAATATAAATACTGATGTTATCACAACTTCATTATCAGAGCAATGATGTGATTGTCCACACCCTTCTGTTCAATGGCTGTAATGATGTGAGAATGACTCTCAGCGTCAAAGGGTTTTGCCAAGTCAACAAAAACTACTCCCACGGGTCAGTATTCCTCCTTGGTGTTTCACACTAATAGTTGTAATAGTTTCAAGCTTTTCATATGTCCTAGAGATTTCATAAATCCTCTCAAATTACTGAAAAACCCAGGAAGCTGCTCAGATGGTTCAGTGCTCAGTTCTACATTTATAAGAAAGGACTTTTTACTTTATTCATACACTGGAGCCAAAAATTCCTTCAGGAATTTGGACAGTTGGCATATTTTCAAATCAGATATAACATCTATCCTACATCAACTTTTTTCTGGTCATATCCAGTAGAGCATTCAAAAATATTCTTAGCTTTAAGCACAGGTGTAAAGTGCAATTGCTAAATCAGGAGTCCTGATTTTACACGAATTTCCACATGAGCCTTCTGTAAATGTTAGTAAGCACAGGCTATTTTTGAAACATATTAAGAAAGTTACATTTAAGGAAAACTAAGAGGAAAGCATCAATTTTTATTTTTACCTAACATACCCTTCTTTTGCCCAGAAGTGCAAAGTGTCTGTATTTTAACAGCTTTTAAGGACATTCTCCATGCTTGGAGCTATTGAAAAAAAATGTTGATTGCTGCATCTATCTAATGTGTCTTTTAGATAATATAGTTCTTAATGCAGTGTTGCAAAAAATTATTTGCTCTATTGAGTTATCAGATTCAATTAGTCCTTTCAGAAAAACAATCTATACCCCACATGATTTAAGAAAGTTGCTACGCAAAGCTTTTATATAATGGCAGCAACCCATCTAGCTTTGGAAATCCAGCCCTGTCTCCATTGATGCCATGCTCCAGCTCTTGCATTACCGATCTCTGAGTAAAGACAAGGAAAGAGGGTGAAAAAAAGCAAAGGAAGAAGTACAAATTATACCTGATAGAACTGCTTCTGAGGAGCCCTCTAAAACCTGTTGAATATTTCTGATGGATACAGTGGTTCCTGCCCCAACTTCTAAGTCTGTAGACTTCTACATCTGTAGCCAACAGGCATTCACTTTCTCTGGCGATACTAAAAGGAACCACAGGCACATCCAGTCAGGAAGCAATGTAAGCTCTTGGCACACAATCTGAGCACAAACAGACAAATCAGGCTGAATGATCACTGAAGATGGGCATAAAAAAGCATAAGTATCCAAATTATTAAAGATTTTGGCCCCAATCCTGAAGCAGGATATTGATGCCGAAAGGGTTTTTGTTCTGATTTTCACATTTTGTAGATTTTCGGAACACAGTAGTTGTAGATTTTTAGAGGGTTAATATTTCTAACAGTTTAAGTTTAATGCCTTTCTATCACTACCCCTGTCCAGAACAGGGAGCTCAAATTCCTTTAGTTAATTAATCTTCTTTAGACTCCTTTCCAAGGTAAAGAGCCGAAGGATATCAGAAGGCTCACAGAATGAAACAAACACAGGTCAGAGTGACCCAAAAGCCAGAATTGGATGAGCTCCAAGAGACCTTTGTGTGCCTGAGGAAGAAGAGCTGATGAAGACAGAGGGTCTTGACGACCCCAGACCCAATTCCGGGGGGTTGGACCAGGGGTGGGACTGGGGCTGGACTGAGAAATGTGTAAAGCAATGATTGGAGGGATCTTATTATAAAAGCCATAGAAACAAGAACTGAGACACATGCATGTCATCCTGTATTCCTGTGGGCTGTAGGCCCTGTGTTATTAAAGGACCTTTACTTTTTATCTTACCCTGCACTAACGTGGCTCAAAGTCCTTTTTTTGGGGGAAGGGTCATTCACAGCATCAACATGAATCATTACTTGTTAGCATGGTGCCCTATGCTAAAGAACACTTGTTCAACTAATTCATTTTGGGGCCATCACGATGATTTGAGATCTAAAAAGAACACAAACAAAAACTGCAATGAAAGGGTGATGCACTGATTATGTGCATGAGCAACAAGTGGGAGGACATTGACAGACTGACTGCTTTGTTACTCAAAGAGGGTGTGCTATTGTAGTAAGACTTCTGTAACTTTATTAGACAAAATGTCATAGTTCTGCAATATTACTTTAATATTACTGCCTGTCCATTTAGGCAATAAGCATTTATGCGATCTTCCTACTGAAATTCAAAAGATTGTCTAATTAATCTGTATGAATAGGTGACTACATTTGTGTAGGCTAATGCTGATTTTTACTTTTTACAGAACTTATATAGCAAATGAAATCTTGAAACCATTAAAATGCAAAATCATGTTAGCATCCTGTACTCCATGGCTTTGGAGGAATTTTGAAAAACAGAAGTCAAAGATATGTACGCCTTTTATTTGGTTGTAATTACGGTGGTCATTTGCATAAACACAGAAATCCAGCCAACAGTTCCAAATAGCATTGCAAGGAAAGCTGAAAAGCATAAATAAGTGACTGATGCAGTGCAGTTTTCCGAAACATTTTCAGAATTCTTCTTCATTCAGAAATTCATTTGAGAATCTCTACAAGATTAAATTATGATATTAAACAATCTTTTGGTTAAAACTCCAATTCTGATATTCAGTAACACATCAGGAGAAATTATGTTAAATCAACTAATATGTGAGAAAGAGGTATCATCACTACACTGTGTATTATGGTACTGGTACAGAGAACTTGCAGGCTAGTCAGTTTAGCACCGTGTGACTGAAAAGTTCAACCTGTCCCTTACAGTGCCAGATCTCAGCAGGGGAGAGCATCAGATAGAAGCTGAGAGGTAATAACTTCTTAAGCCACACAAGCTTAGTCACAAGAGCACACTGGATTGTGCTCTGAAGTCCAAAACATTTAAGCTTCTAAGGTTCTGTGTTGATTGATGACTAGTGTTTAAAAATCATCATTAAAAAGGAGAGACTAATATAACACGGGCAAAAGTGACTTTGAAAGGAGCAAGATGGAGAGGGGGAAGGAAATCTCACAGGACAGAACTATGATGGGTGAAAAAAAAATCAGAGAAACAGCTGATTTTGCTTACAATGGTGTCAGTGCAGAGAACACCTACAAGGAGCTTCAAGAAGGGGTACCATACCATGGGAAAGCTTTGTAAGGGAACTGTTCAAGGGAACATTCTACTGCTGCGGCCTAGCAATGGGTAAATGCTTGTTTTTCACAAAGTTTAAATCCATATACATATATATTTGCTTACACTTTCTAGAGAGCCCTCACTACTCTGCAGAAATACATTCTTCAGTATTCTTCCCACCAGCATATACATTTCAGCAGCAATAACCTCTCTTCAGGGCAAACTTCTCTGCCCACTCTGAGAATGGCAAACATTTTCCTGTGGCTCATGAGCATCAACACATATCACATGGCTTCTGTGCACATTTCAGACTGGCAGTTAACACTGGATATTTGTTAAAAAGGCAAGTATCTCAGTGACAGGCATAGGTGAATAATAATGCCCACCCTGAGTGTTGGAGATACTGAATTGTGGAAAGCAAATGTCAACACATGAATAGTGTATAAGGGATGAGTTGACAGACTATACCACTTGGTTTTTATTTCCTAAGGCATGTCTTGGAGGGATATGTAATATAGCAACCTTCAGTCAAAGCTAAAGCTTTATCTGTCTGGGATTTGAAATAATGATCATTTGTGTTTCTTTCTACAGAACAACATAACTATTTTAAACCAAGAGCCAATGTAAGTGAAAAACACCTACTTATTCATGTCTAACTATTTTTGACAACATATCAAGATTCTTCTAAGTCTTCTTTCCTTTATTAACAGCTTTAAATACCAGACCTCCCATTGATCTGCTACAGGAAACTATAGGTTGTCTTCTATGAAAATTACATACCGCCCTTCCTTCCATTTTCTCAGGGTTATTTCTAAAATAACTCAAAATAGCCCTGATGTTTCCAAAATCCCTTTGAGCTGTATATTTCTCACAAAGTTCTTTTGTCCTTCAATAATGCCTCTAGTATAACCATTTATCTTCTAGTATGATCACTCACAGCCATTGCTTCAATATCTAGTTTCTTTAGAAGTTTTATCTTTGCACCTGATGATCACCAACGTGTATAATTCCACATTTACTTATTTCTAACAACAGAGTCAGCTTTTTTCAAGTCAAATTTCTTTTAGTCTCTTTTCTGACCAAGAGATCCTTGCCAGTGTTCTCCTTCACAGAGTGGAGGATGTTTAAACTCTTCATATGTTTTAAATGACCATAGTATTCTTTGCACGGAATTGGGAATTGTAGCCAATGTGTCATGACGTTAAATGTGTTCATCCCAAAAACTTCCATGCTGTTTTCCCAGCACTAATTGTCCAGACACTAATTGTTTAGTGCTATAAATGAACAAATATGAAGAAAAGATAAAATATTAAAAATATATTCAGAAGTAGTTTCTGACCAGTCTTCTCCAGGCATAAACTCCTACTGAACTTGATTCTAACACATCCCTCAGTGACTATCACAAATATATATTTCTGTATTGCAAAAGTGACTCCAACTAACAACAATATTTTTATTTTACCAGAGTAATCTGGCCTGCCAAATACTTTGGAACTCAGTTCAACAATAGGTTTTCATTGGATTTTTCTCTGTATTCAATAATACAGACACAGGAAATTTGCAATCCTTCTGTTTAGGCTGTAGACTTGGTTCATATTGCAAGAACTCTCTTAGACAAAAAGACTGTTGGTGGAATTCTTATTCAAAATCTGGCAGTGGGAATAACATTTTGATAATCCAAAAACTAAGTTGCAACACAAAGCACTGAAGCACATTAGAGTGCTTTGTCTCATTCTTCCTGTTGGTGCAAACAGTTTCATGACAGAGGAACAGAATTTACAAGGCTAAGGGAGAAGGCTCCACTTTCTCACATCCCTTTCTCCACAGTTACACATGGACATGTCCTTGAAGAGTTTGAAATAAGCCAATTGACCACAAGAACTGAGTATGGTATGTTCATTTTCTGTCATCTGCATCACCAGATTCATTACATACCCACTTAGGGTCTGTTAGTAAAATAAACTGGTAATGAATGAGGGAATATGTTTTTACCAAAGAAAACAGCATAATTTTTCCCTCTGTTCTTAAAGACAACATCTTTCAAGAACTTTAAGTAAGGCACTGCTTAATTCTCCATTGGTGGTACTTTGACTACTTTAAAGCAACTAATACCAGCCACTTGAGACTACAAATACTATCTTAAACAGCAGTTCTTTACATCAATTCTTTGTATTCTATGTAACCACCACAGTCTACCATAAGGTTTTCACTCAAAAAATAAGAAAATCAAAACCAAACAAATAAAGAAAAAATTAAAACCCCCTGAACTCCTTTGTAGTTCCACAGAAGATATTTTCAAATACTATGTATTTAAATGTAGATAAAATTATGTGAAAGTAAAGCAGCAGAACTACTACATATCTAATGCATGATTATCAGTTCCCAAAATGGGTATGTAGTAGATCATGAAAAAGTTATCACATATGAAAAAGATATTTGTCTTTTTATATAAGAAGACAGCAATGCTTATTTTTTCAGTTGATTTCCTGTGATAATTACCTACATCTTCCAGGCATGCAAACAAGGAACAATATAAATCAGCTGTGATTATGCCAGTTAGGAGGATGACTACCTGGAATGAATCTGGGTAGTGAAAATGTTCAGCTTTTTCTCCAAAATTGGTGTACACTTGCGTACAAATTCTGCCCAGATGTGTGAGAGTGTAAATTCAAGGTCTTGACCTCTCATCTTTAGATATACAGCCCTTTTTGAAAGATTACTAGTCTTGCTCTTCACTTTCTGGTCCATTGTAACTATGTTCTGACTGAATTTAGCACCCCATTTTAGAAACTGTAAACCTCACTACATCTTCCAGAGGCAGGGACATGATACACTGTATACTGGTGGGGTGGAGGTAGGAATATTACATTGATCTGGTCTCACTCAAAGCCTCTTCTGTTCCCAAAGGAGAAGTTATGTGCATTATTGCAGAAAAAGAGGGAAGCTACGAAAGTTCAGCATCAGATGTGTGCTCCTAACTTTGTTGTCAGTACTTCACTCTCTTGCTTACTAGAATAATACCTTTTACCGTGAAGTTTGTTAGCAGAAAATCCAGATAAAATTAATAAAAAATAGATACTATTACTCGGAATTTCAGAAGTAACATCAACCTGGGCTGCATGAGTTAGGAGATTTCTCCCACCAAACTGCAAGTATGTTTCAGGGTTCCTACGAGGAAGGCGCAGTTTTCAAAACGGCTTCCATGCCAAGCACAGATCCTCTGAAAAGGAGTGGGAAAGCAAGATACGGCTCCGCATAATCATCACATTGTCATGGCTGGCTTCTTCTTACTTGTTTGATTAAAAAAAAAAAGTTATGTAAGGTACTTTATTGAAGTTGCAAAGTCAGATACTCAAAACCCAAAGAAATGCCAAAAATGAAGTTTGCCTATAAAATGGAAGTAATAGTATCTCAGTATATCTCTAGGTGGCTATAAGAATAACTCATGTTTGTGAAACACACAGATAAAATAGTGACAAATGTTGTAGAAAAGGTCAGAGGAAATGAATTCTTCTGTCTTCAGAGCCGAGTTTGAATAGGATGTTACCTAACATAGCGATAAAGACCAGCACTGCACAGTGAACACTGAGGCAGTAAAACAACATTGAGTGGCTGCCCATTAAAGACAGGATATCTCTCACCTAAATTTAGCTGTATAGACAGCCCACTCTAATGTCATCACGTAGACTCTATTCTCACTGAAAGGTGCAGACCTCTCCAGGGGCAATTCATATGATCCCAAGAAAGTCTTCTGAGATGAGCAGGAAGGATAACCATCCATAGCTCCTTCTATTTCTCCCTGGACTCAAGAAGATAATTAGACATCTGGCTTAAGCCACATGCCTAATTGGTAGGCAGTTAAATTGAGGTGAAATTAATCTGTCCTAAATAAACATCATCTATCCTGTGTCCTAAAGGACTGGCAAAAAACCTCAAACAAACCAAACAAACAAAAAAACCCCAGAATAAAGCCTTGTAATTTCAGGTTATTTTATGGTGTGTGTCCAAAAGACATTTCCAAAGCACAGTTTAATTCTGAAAATTTTCTAATTTTTGAAAATCAATTTTGCAGACCCTACTGTGTTGTCTTCTTATACAGTGTGCAAGTGCACTTGCATGCTACTTAATCAAAAATATAAAAGCAACCCAGTGTTTAAGACTATAGGAATCCTCCAGTCAAGGTAAAATTCTGTGAATTATCTTCTAAAAGCCTATAAATATTTCATCTCAATCGGAATTAATTATGGAAGATGTGAAAACTAAACATTACTAAAAATCATTCTCATCATTAGTTTATTTGCAAAAAAACTCTCTAATGAAAAGAAAATTAGAAGCAAGTCCCCAAAAATATTTTCAAATATGTTTTTCATACTTTTTTCTGTTTCACCAACTCTGATTTCCTCACACATTCTATATGATAGAAGGGAATCTTAATATGCACATATTTCATTTTCCTTCCAACTTCTTCCATGCTACATGGAGAGATTTTCATATGTTAGTCATCAATATCATGGTAAATATTGCAGATTCACAGATGGAAGACCCAGTACCTGACAAACCCTTTCCATAGGCTCTGCTCTAAGGAGGCAGTAATCATTCTTGGTTTTGCACAAATAACATTAATTTGATAGCACAAAGTAGAACAGACACTGTATGATGGGATGAGAATTTTTCCCCAAAATACTTTAGAATTGAGTTATAAACAAGAGAAGATTCAAGTTCATTGAAGGCTCTGCTCTGAGTGGCCATTTCTAATCACTTGGAGAACAATAAAAGCAGAATTACTATTTAGCTTTCCAAATATCCCTGTTTTCCTTAAGATATCCTCAGATATTTCACTCTGCCAAAGAAAATAGAAAAAGTCATTCCATACTGTATCAAAATAAAAGTAGATTTTGAGTCAGTAGTTTGACCAAGAAAAATTATACTCCAGGAAGGGTTATGTTATACAAAGGCTGCTTTAGCTACAAAGAAATAATTGAGGCAAACCTCTGGAAAAGGAGACATTTCTGTCACCCTTCTGAGAAAGTATGACTGCTTTGTAATACAGGGAAATCAATCATTTTCAGCAGCACCTGAATCACGCTGACCTGTCACAAGTAGTACTGCTCCAAGGAACAGACTGATACACAGCTGCCAGAATTCCAAATACAACAGCTGCTTTATGTGGGAGCCCACCCACTCAGGGATACTCCAGGAGGAAAGGAGCTTGTCTGAAACACCAGACTGAGATGCTGCTCTTAGGTTTACCCATCACTGCCTGGGGCAGCTGGAAGAGAAGAAGGAGTGGTTAACCTGCCATTACCCTTCTCGTGGAGCTTGGAACATGACTGCAAAGTTTTCTTACTGCCCTTTATTTCCTTGGAAGACACCCCCTCAAACAGCCAAAAGGCTGAGTTATTCAGCTGCCATCACTAAGCAGATCCAAAACTTTTAATGGGGAAAGGAAGTTACTCAGATCCTTCTCAGCAGACCTCCATGTCTTCCTCTGGCAAAAATAAAGTTTCCCAAAGTCGTTGGCTTTCTCCCCTTCCCAAGGGATGGAAAGCAGAAGCAACACTGAGCAAGAGGAGATTCCTGTTGCTGGGAGGAAGCGTCAGTATATGCTGATTGAGGCAGCTTTTAGGAAACCACACCTTTCCAAAGAAGTGCTCCCCCTACCCATGTATCTGAGGTAGGGCTTCCAGACCAATACCTTGCTACTGGTTTCATTTAGTGTCATCCCATTTGTCCAGCACTTGAAAGAAGATCTAGAGGGCTAAACAAAACATAATTAGACCTGGACACAGAGTTTACCATCTGGAAAAGAGCTCAGAAACAGGCTCTGATCAAGGTTTAACACCCAGAGAAAGCTGACCTTAGACAGGAGGCGTTAAGAATGTCACAGACAAAAAGAAAAAAGGTCAATTATCTGAAAGCATACAAAAATAAAGGAGAATAAGATTTCTCTAATCTCAGTTAATTCTCTTCACTGAAGACACTGCTTGAGAGCTTCTGTGATATTGAAAGGCAATGAATTGTGACATTTAGTCACCAGTTATCACAAGAACAAACAGATGCTCAAAAGCCTGGGATTGTAGCACTCTGAGGTGCTTTAGTTCCTACATAATCTGCAATTTTTTATTTGTTTGTTTGGAGCTCCTCTAACCAGAAATTGCCAAACTTGTGCTACCAGCATCTACCTCAACTGGTCTGAGTATTAAAAATGCTGTCAGACTCCCACTGTCTGAAACCAGATCCTTAATTTCCAACTCCAGTGATTCACAAGACGTTCCAATTCCTATTGGAAATAAAACCGACTAACACAGCATGAAGTTGATAAAACTGATGTGATCTACAAGTCTGATATTTCACAGCTTCCCAAAAATAGAAACAAATTGAGAGAAGCAGTACATTTTTCCAATCACGTCTTATGAATCAAAATTTTTCAGTCACTGGTTATTCAAGTTTCACATAGATATGCACTGTACTGCTAGGATATACTCCAGGGATTAACTAACCTTTCCCTGGAAACAAAACTAACACCCATGCACATCAAAATTTAGCCATCAGATAGCAACCAATGGATTTAATTCCATGTTAGGAAGACCACTGTCAAATATACTTCAGATCTGTCTGCTGAACTTTCTGATTGATGTGCAATAATGCTGTTGAAGGCTAGTAGTTCATCTTTACATTTTGCATGAAAACAGGAACATGAGGAGCAACCAGTTCCCTCTTGCAACACCTTTCAAAATTTGGATACTTATTTCTGTTGTGCTCAAATCAGAATCAAAAACCTAAAAGAATTTTTTAAAGGATCTGCATAAGTAGGCTTTCAAATTCAACCTCAAAATTCACAGACGACCTGCCTGGATGAGGATAAGGATCTCTGTAAGCACACTGCAGGTGTGGGTTATAGTCTGAGGTTTGGGAGATCTGGTCAGGTTTCTGCACTGCCTGGTTCAAAGCAGACTTTTGGAGAAGCAAAAGATTAACTCCAATTTAGAGTTGGGAGATGAACTGCACCTCCAAATCTTAGAGTAGTGCCACAACCAGCACAGTTTCTAGAAAAATAAATTACCTTTGTGCCTCCACCATTCATCTCCACCCAACAATACATTGCCAAAGTTGTTAGAACTTCATGAAAATCTCCAGGTTCAATAAAAGAGAAGGGCACATTCTTCACATAGATCCTTAAAAACCTCCAAACAGCTCCATAAAAAAAGCCTATAAAATATGCCAACACAAATCAAGTAAGTTAATCTAGTTGACAAAGAAAAGTATGAGTGGGCCAACAGAGAAGCCGAACTAGAATATATTAATTTTCTTTAGAGATATTCAGGAAGGCTGCTCCTTCCAACCCAAGAGAAACCAGAAGAATGAGGATAGAACTGACAAAATGACTGCAAAACTCATAGCTCAAAATTCTGAAAATGCCAGCAAGGCTAGACACATCACAAGATCTGCAAGCATCCAGTCAGCATGGGACCACGGGAAAACTTTGGACAAGTTTATTTTTTCATGTTTATTTGTGAACCAGAAGGAATATCTCAAAACCACAGAGAGCTGGCTAGTAAGTTTTGAGCAAAGTCTGGTAAGACATTGTTAGGCAAAAGACAACAGTGGGATGAAAATCACGCAACAAGGTCAAAGCAGCATTTATTGAGCCAGAGAGATCTAAAGTCTGCTGCAGACATCATTTGTTTATAAGGAAAGAATCAGAAAGGACAAGTAGACATTTTCTGCAATTCTATGACCAACACAACTCCAAAAGATATCAAAGTAGTAACCATAACCTAAAGTAACATTCATTTGTATTACATAAGACCCAACCAGAAATAAACAAATATGGATTTTTTAGTACAGGGTATGCTGAAGGATATGACATTATGCCTAAGTTTTAATCCAAAATAAGATTCTTTTCCTTGAGATTATAAAAGACCAATTTGATCAGAAATTGGAATTTCTCTTCCATTAGGCAATTCTGATCCATGAGCATTTGTTTCCATCTCAAGGCAGAACAAGATGTTGCAAGCTATACCTGCAATTCTTACTGAATGTGAAGTTGTGCCCTCTCTCCCTAACAAATCTCAAGGTGTCAAAATGTATTGTCAGAGCTGAAGACTAAAATGCTTCTGTTTTATGTAATGTCTCCAGGGAGATGAATCATAGAATCATAGAATCGATTGGGTTGGAAAAGACCTCCAAGATCATCGAGTCCAACCCTTGATCCAACTCTAGTTCATTTACTAGATCATGGCACCCAGCACCACATCCAATCTGTGTTTAAAAATCTCTAGGGATGGTGAATCCACCACCTCTCTGGGCAGGCCATTCCAATGCCTGATTACTCTCTCTGTAAAGAATTTTTTTCTGATATCCAACTTAAATTTCCCCTGGCAGAACTTAAGCCCGGGGCCCCTTGTTCTATTGCTGAGTGCCTGGGAGAAGAGACCAGCCCCCACCTGGCTATAACTTCCCTTCAGGTAGTTCTAGACAGTGATGAGGTCACCTCTGAGCCTCCTCTTCTCCAGGCTAAACAACCCCAGCTCCCTCAGCCTCTCCCCATAGGACTTGTGCTCCAGTCCCTTCACCAGCCTTGTTGCTCTTCTCTGGACCCGCTCCAGCATCTCAATATCCTTTCTGAACTGAGGGGCCCAGAACTGAACACAGTACTCAAGGTGTGGCCTCACCAATGCAGAGTACAGGGGAAGGATCACTTCCCTGGTCCTGCTGGTCCCGCTATTTTTGATACAGGAGAGGATCCCATTGGCCTTCTTGGCCACCTGGGCACACTGTTGGCTCATGTTGAGCTTCCTGTCAATTAGTACTCCTTTCTGCCTGGCTGCTCTCCCTCACAGTCTGGACTTTCCAACCAGACTTTGTTTCCTGTGGCTGCTGCACTGACAACACTGCCATGATACAGCACCTGAACACAGGACAAAGCACTGCCTTGTTCTGTACAGAGGACAGAACACTTCAAATAGGGCAGATGTGCCCTTTCATAGTGTTCTACAGCATTTCAGGCAGATAGACAAAAACTGGATGAAAAATATTTTCTTTGTGAAAACTCAGTGTTTCAGCCTACCAACATTTTGCTATTGATTATTCCAGTTTTGTAGAAACTAAGTTCCAGGCACCCAGATTTACAATCTTTCCCCAATATTAGTATCTACTTGCTGGTTTTAATTAACCCAGTGGTTCCAGTTAGTGCATAACATAGCAGGTGCAATATCACAAATCACAGTGTGGAAATGCTGACACATTTGAATGCAGTGAGAATTTTACCAGGATTTCATGCACAGTTTGAAAAATCAAATAAAACCCATTTAAAAAATAAGAAGGGAAAAGGCACTGTTAGAGAAAGGAGGAACAATTCATCTGCTTCTGTGTCATTTTTATAATCCTAGCTTTTGAGCTTCTGTGGCCTTATATTGATTTCCTCTGTTCTTTCTCTCCTTTTTCTTTTTAAGTTATGGAAAGTGAACACATTTAATATAAAACAGATTTTGCTTTATTTTTTCAGGTAAGCCTGTTAAAAGTAGAAAATACTTCATCTACTGCACACAGAAAAAGCGTAACATTAGGCATTTGACATTAAATCTTGGTAGATAAATATCGTCTCTATTTAATTATCTGTTCAAAATTGATAAAAGGGTAGCATCAGCTTTTGAAAGTCTCAGTAGCAAAACTCCCACTGATATTGGTGGGTCTAGGATCTCTTAAAATTTTTCTTTTTTTTTTCTTTTTGAAGAAGCAGCATCTCTTTGTGCAATAATTGGCAGCTATTTGTGTCAGTTTGGCAGATACAAAGCTGCATGGGTCTGTGGGAAATTTATGCCTCCCAACATGCCAAGCTAAATTTAAACCTGTTGCATAATATGCAGATTCATTGCCATGCATGTAATGCAGCCAAGAATATCTAAAGTTCAAGGGAAGCCAACAGGTATACAGACTAAAAAGGAGGGGTTAAATGCATTTTGAGCTTTACCACCTGGAATGAAAAGCACTGATGACTCCCTTTAATAAAACTATCCCTTCTTGCAATCACTTCAGTGAACAGACATTTTGTTCACATACCACAGTGATAAAAAGCACCACTGACGAAAATAGGAAAACAAGAAAAGACAGACTTGCTTTTTAATTTTATTAAGCTGTCACTTCAGTCCTAGCTCTGGGGACACACTGCTCTTAAGCACCTCTGAGGAGCTCAGAAGTCTGCTTTTTCATCCAAAATTACTAACTGGAAGACTTATCTCCACAATGCCCTTTTGCATTCCTTTTTTTCCCGCATCACAATATCTGTAAGAGATAGATCTCCTTTCCTGCTTGATCTTGATGACTGAAAAACCTTTCTTGTAATTCACATTTTTACTTCTGCTCTGAGCCTGAATGCAAGAAAATACAGCATGGATAGCATGCATTATCTACATGCGTTCAGAAACTTAAAATAGCAGCTTAATCCCTACAGGAATGTTATAGAAAATTTTTATTATAAATCAATTTGAATAACACAAAAAACTAAGGTTTGGTGAGGTTCCATCTTTTTGGTCTTCATCTCTAGTGCACATTCGAAAGTGAAAACTTTGAGAAACCTTGGTAGATTAGAAAGGAGAAGGGTTCAAGGATCATTTCCACTGGTTGGGCTTTTTGTTGATCTGAGTTTTTTGGGCTTTTTTATCATCTAATTGTTATCACCAAATCTTTTGTGGAGTAATTCCCTGAAGCTAACGTAGTTCTTAACCTATAACCCGACTCTCAAGTAATTGTTCATGTTCCTATTTAATTTTGAACTTAAGCCATTAAAATGCCTTTAATATTAGCAGCCAGGATGTGTTTTTAATTCACACAAAAGTATTGCAGGCACCCCATCCAAATATCATGCTTCACACAAATTATTTCCCACAGAATATATGCTTAAAAACCTAGCCTCCTGATTTTCAGTTTCAGACAAAGACAAGTCTCCTTTTGCCCTTTCAGGGCAATATATGCACAAGTCCTCTGAACAGAATATTTCTTCTCACTTTTTTTGAGATATTCTAGCCTTTCAGAAACAACACACTGGAAGATATCCCTAGTCTGCACTAATACGAGAGAGTCCATAGTGACGAAGTCAAATAATTTATTGGTATCACAAGTGCAACATGGTTGGAGAAGACAGGAGATATGAGAAAATTTTTTCCATATTCTAAACCATTCCCCATGTTTCAGTGTAGTGTGGTGCTGATGTAAGTCTATTAAGCCCTCTGATCTTGAGATCATATCAGTTTGAGTCTAGTGCTCTCTTACTTGACTTTTTGGTACTACCTGTGTCTGCCTAGATTAAACAGAACACAGAATCACCAAATAAAATGCTCAAGTTTACTTTATTAAAAAAAACTTTTAAACAAATAAGTTAAGTATTTTAATAGCAGAAAAAAAACTCAGAGATTAAATATGAGTATTTTGAAAAAAAACATCAAAAAACCCATGGAAAAATCTGGTGATTGTTCTTATTTGTTGTTATTGTTAGTTACTTCAAACCAGAGACA
The DNA here is from genome assembly GCF_047495875.1 of Pithys albifrons albifrons. Taxonomy (NCBI): domain Eukaryota; kingdom Metazoa; phylum Chordata; class Aves; order Passeriformes; family Thamnophilidae; genus Pithys; species Pithys albifrons. The sequence continues at coordinate 39,734,154 of NC_092464.1, read as the reverse complement.
AGGTTGGCAGGAAAACCTAAGAGAATTAAGTCCATGGTAACATAGGTGGTGATTGGATCAAGATAAAAATAACCAGAGAGGAGGAAAAAGAGACAATTTGAAATATGAATAGTTCCAAGCACTGAGGGAGGATTCACCTGTAATTATGGTGTTTGTTCAGCCTTTTTTGAGTGTTTAGGCTTAATGTCTAGCATATCACTATATCCTTGCCATAATTAGTGTACCCATATTACTGAGCAAGAAGTTCTGACCAAAGGCAGTTTCTGCAAGTACACAACAATATGGTCTATCCATGAGCAGAGCTGGATCCAAGGAATCTGCAACTGTTTAGGACAACTTTGCAGGGCAAGCAGGCAAACGTAGGTGCATCAGCCCCTTGTTTAACTAATCAGCTGCCAAATACAACTATGGCCAACTTCAAAAATAGCTACACTAGGAAGCCTGGTGGAACGGTGACTTTGTCTCATGTAGATAAGCCCTGGAACAGACCACATGGCTGAAGTCCAGGTGTAGAAAACCCACTCAGGCACCAACATCACACAGCTAAAGCCTAACACAACACCTCCAGGAAGGCTGTAGAGGTAATTATTACGCTGCCCATGTTTTTCATAAGAGTAAGGATTCCAGAAGCCTCCTGAACAGAAACAAGATCCACCTGTTGACTTTTGCAATTTATTTCAGTTCTTTTGCTCAAGACCTGGAACAATTCAGCATTCCAGTTATTCTCTGCTCATGTTCTTCACTAACTTCCTTTGCTTTGCCCAAGATACTTGACTTGCTATTTGGTGTTCTTCCATGTGTTTGACCCACCTTTTACATGGATCAGTCAAGAAAACTTCCCTCCCAAGCAGTCCCTTATTAAAACATACCTTTCCACAGAGAAAACTCTTCTGAAACTCAAGGAACAAGTGCTTATAAAAACAACAGTCATGCAGCAAAATAGTGAAAATGTGAGACAAGTTTTTGTTTGGTACCTGCAGTTGCATTTTTCTCTCAGTAACAGCCTAGCTATCACAAAGCACAGAAGTATTTTAAGAAAAAAAATGTATCAAAGACAAAAATCCATCATAAACAGAAAGCAGGTTAAAGGAAATTAAAATTTCTCATATACTGCTATTAGGATTGCTATTTAATCACATATTTTATTCAGGTCCCTACATCTTGATCTCAGTGTCCTTCACTTGCTTCATTTTCCTGGCCTCCTGAATCAAAGCAGACAAGTTAACACCAAGTCAAGTAAGTATTCCTGACTTGTGTATCTGGCAAATAATTTATTTAACTGCTCACTAATAAGCAGAGAGAAGAGAATCTATCACTAAAATAATCTTGGAACCCTCCATCTGTTCTAGATAGCATGTTTCTGTTTAAGCAAATGCTGGGAATGAACAATTTATTTTTCTGTTTACTTGCTAACCCAAACTCTGCATATTTCATAATGATGGAAAAGCCTACCAATCTGTAACTAATCCCAGAGACCCAATAGAACATATATTTCCAAGTTGTCTACAACTTCAGAGCCAAAGCACCCTCAAAAAAACCAAGGATCAAATATCCTAAAGTGCTCTTGGTTGGGAACATCCACTGTTTTAAACTTCTAACCCTTGTGGGCAGAAAACAGAAAATTTGAGAGTCTCAACATTTGCTTTCTAGAGTTGAAGAGTTAATTACTGTGAAAAAAGTCAATAGCACAGTTTGGGTAAATGCCATCTCCTTAGTGGCTCCTTTATCAGTCCAGTTGTTTAGATTTCAGGAAAAGAAATACATGCTCAGCACCTAGCACAGTGGCCCTGACCTCCTCTGGGTCCTTTAGCACCATCCAAAAATAAATTACATATTTAATGAAATGTAGAAACTGACACAACATTCCTTAGATGTGGTCTACCTGAAAAGAATAACTGAATACAGGTTAGGGCTAAAATCAATTTTTCTCACATTTTACCAGGATATTTTGAAATTGCAAACATGAAACTATAGTATTATTGTAATTATTTACCTGTACAGTGAAGCCCACCATCTCTTAGCAAGAGTTTGCTTGTCTCCCTGATTAGATCTGCCATTTTTATGATCAGCAACAGGGACCATCAACCATCTGGTGATCTACAGCCAAAGGCGAGGAAATAAGGTGGGGTCTGCCATCAATGCAGGATGTACAGACACCACATCAGGGAGAGTAGGGAACTAGAATGGAGACACACACATAACTCACATCATCCCAGGCAAGCCCAGCTCCTGGATTTGGCTTAAATGGGCTTCTGGGCAGAGAGTAAGTATGTGGGTGGGGACACCAGCTGGGAGCCCTCAGGGCAATCACAGCCTACAGGTGCCTACAGGGTCCTGGTACTTACATAAGCATATGCATAGATGTGTAGCAGGTTGGTTAGAGTCAATAAAGACAGGATTGTGTTCTGGATGTATTGGTTTTGCATTAGCTCAGAGGGGTTTATGTGCTCCATAAATCAGGAAGAAAAAAAACCACTTTGCTCTCTCAGCTGACTGTTTTTCATTTGTTTTTTCTCTGAGAAAGACAAGCCACTGTGCAAACACACCTGCAGCAATAGGCAGGTTTCTTAGAGCACTGGGGCTCTTGAGAAGATTGACAGCCTTATTCCCACTGAAGGCAATGGCAGTTTTACAATTTAGGAAAGAAAGTCAGGAAAGCATCTGAAAGCCTTCTGAAGCTGATCTCCCTAACATTCCTAGAGTGCACTGGTTGTTCAAACAGCACCATCTCAGATAACTGTGAGTCATCCTGGGGATATTCATAGCATCATAGAATGATTTAGGTTTGAAAAGACCTCTAAGATCAACAAATCTGACTGCTAACCCAGCACTGCCAAGTTCGCCACAAAACTGTGTCCCCAAGTGCCACATCGGCCCTGAATCTCCTTTTCTCCAGGCTAAACACCCCCAGCTTTCTCAGCCACTTCTCATTGGCCTTGTGTTCCAGAGCCTTTACCAGTTCTGTTGCTCTTCTCTGGGCCCACTCCAGCAACTTCAATGTCTTTCTTACAGTGAGTGGCCCAAAACAATGTAAGATTTGAGGTGCAGTCTCATCAGTGCTGAGTACAAGGGGATGGTCACTGCACAAGTCCTGTTGGCCATGCTATTCATGGTGCAAGCCAGGACACCATTGGTCTTCCTGGCCAGGTGAGCACACTGCTGGCTCCTGTTCAGATGGCTGTCAAGCAGCATCCCCAGGTCCTTTTCCATGGCGCAGCTTTCCAGCCACTCTTCCCCAAGCCTGAAGCATTGGAGTTTTTGTGACCCAAGTACAGGACCCAGCAATTCCCCTTGTACTATGACCTCAGCCAAAAGCAGCTCCTTCAGGCAGAGGTCAGTCCTGGAGCCTCTTCCCTCCACAGGACTGGGCAGCCCCACTACCCCAGCTCAGAGCCAGCCCCAAGCCTCACAGCCAGGAGGTGGCTGCTCTTGGGGCCTGGCACTTCCATTAAAGAAACCATAGAAGAAAGTATCTCTCTCTGCCATCAGAGCAGTTCTGGAATTCAGTCTCAAACACCTAAAGTACCTTTGGGGACAAATTCCTGAATTTTTTTAATCTTTGTTTTACCTGTTCTAAGCATGAGTCTGGAACAATTACTGCCTTTGTGGTTTGTTTGGGTTTTTTATAATGTCTCCTTCTCTTTCCTATTTCCTCTAAACAAGTACTATGCAATAAATGTTATCATTTGCCAATTAATGCAATTTAGGAAATTCTTTTGAAACAGTTCCCTGGAGATTCTTCGTAGGCCACTCCACTCAGAATGGAAGTGTCAAGAGACAGAGTTAGAGGAGGAAAGGAATGAGCAGGAACAATGTCTGATTCACACTCAATATCTAGTTAAGTAAAGAGATTCTTAAGCTGCCTCAATTCACTTGCAAAATACTATAGGAAACAAGTAGTCCTATGACACTTAGGACATAACTAAACAATTTCTTTCTCTTAAATCTCATAGTTCCTTCCTTCCAGCAAATGTATAGATATGCTACTTAAGAAACACGGAATATAGAGCTGCTGACTCCTTCAAAGTCTGTGCCCTTCAGTAAGTCAGTGCAAACTCGAGATTTATTCACACAGAGGTTCTCAGATAAGCTCACTGCAAGGTAAAACCAAGGCTGGATGAATTGTGCTCAGTCTCTTTACCTTGCACTGCTCTGTTCCTTTTTAAGCAGTGGCTGTGTGGTAGTTAGAAAAGGAAAGCAATGACTCCGAGCAGCCTGGTCTGTGTAAAGCATCCCTGCTCATTGCCGGGGGTTGGAAGAAATTACCTTTAAATATCCCTTCCAAGCCAAACTATTCCATGATTCCGCGACTAAAAGCACCCCGGAGCTGCGGGCGGGTGCCCGAGCTGCTCAGATAGCTGAGAGTTTGCTGCCACCGCGTGGTCACCTCGGGATTGCCCACGATTTTCTCTGCCCGGGAGCCCCATCGCTGGACACCAGGGAAAAGGGTCCCTCTTCTGAGGCAGAGAAAGGAGGTCTGCCTGCAAAACTGCCCCTCAAATGGACGTGCCCTCGACCAAACCCTAATCTGCACCCTAATGCTAACCAGCCAAGCCCAACTGAGTTTGATGCACATTTGGTGAGCAGGAGTGGCAGCTCACGTTGGGTGGAGGCTCACCAGTTCCATCCAGGAGATGCTCTGTGGTGGTTTCTGATTGCTCTGTGCTAGTCCTCCAGTGTAACCCTTTACAGCTGAACAAACAGAGCTCAGGACAGAAAAATCTTCTTTGAAAGCAGCAGTTTCAAGCAGGTCTGTTCAATTTCCTCCCATGGGGTTGACAGTTGATGATAATGATTAAAAATGTTTAATATTCAAACTGTTCTACCACAGTCTTTTGGTTTCTAAGTATCACCGACACAAACAGCCTGCTATGTCTATCTCCACAAGAGCATGTACCAGCAGTGGAAATGCATCTGGAATTTGTTATACTGAGTGTGGCCAGAGGGACAAGCACACAGTTAGCAGGGCGTTTTTACGGTTTCCTCTGGAGACTTACTGGAGCTAAGTTGGAGAGATATTACAACTGTTTCCAGAAATCCTAAAGCACTTCTCTTCCTAAAACTATCCTATAGCATCCATCATGAAGCACAGACCCATTTGGCCCAGTGCAGGAATACGTAACATCCCAGTACAGCCCAGTGTGCTGGCAAATGAATCTGACTATCAGCCAGTAAACCCTGAGCTCACTGAGTGTGAACTACAATAATTTCTTTTTAAGCTGTTTCAGAAGAGGACATTGTTGTTTCACACAGTCCCAGCAGTCAAGGAACAAATCATTCAGAATTGAAATTATAATGTCCCTGTGACTTGGTGACCAGGGTGCTTTCTAGGAGCCCTGTAAAATTAGTGGGTCTAAACAGTAAATACAGCTAAGGTTTTCAGTAAGTGTGATTATTTCAGGCAAGGTTGACTCACAGGAGTGAGATTTTTGTGTCAGTCCATTTCCTGGCAGAAAGGCACTCACATTGAAAACATAGCCATCACAGCCATCACCATCATTGTCAGTCAGAGGAGGAACAAAGACTAATTAATTGAATAAAGGCCAAATTATTCACTCCTATCATAAGCATGCCATTGGCAAGAATCCCAAATGTATCCAGCGGTAACTTCACCTAGTGTCTTGGATATTGCAGTTGTCTCTAGGGTAGTGCGTTCTCTTATTTTCAAGGACTTCAAGCAATTGTCATTCTGTACACTCTCTTTCATACACATTTGAGCTACCTAACACAGTAGAGTGTCCTCTACTCTCATTCCCCTTTATATTGCTGAATTACAAAGAGAATGTCTCTGGAGAAGATGTGAATAGGGAAACTACTACTCCTTGACTTCATTGCTCTGTTAGACTCCCTGTACAAATTTTAATAGTCTCAGGAATCTGCTTTTCTTGCAGCTTCTTGCTTTCTTTTTTTTTTTAATTTCTAAATTCCTCTGAATCTTTCTCTCTCTGTTATTGAAAGAAATTCAGTGAGAGCTATTTCTATAAACTCCACCTCCATGTAGTCTGCTAAGAAGGGCATGTGTTGTGAGTAATTTGCCTACATTAATATGAAAAAAAACCTGACATAACTGACTTGCATCCATGACAAAGCTTATTATTCTCTTTCTCTTCGAAATGTGGAACAGAGGCAACTGCTTCATGTTCTGATACAAAGAGTAAAAATCAGTAACATACTCCATCTAGCACTTAAAGGTATGATTAAAATAACTTTTTAAGAAGAAATCAAAAGTTGACTTACAGAATACAGATCAGACTCAGTTTTACCCAAATTAATAAACATTGTATATCCTTATAAGCCAGTTTCAACTAAAAGGTAATGACCTTAGGCTCAGAAACACTAGTATGACAGGCAGTAAGATCTAATGGACTGCACATGGGCTAGAAAGATATAATTCCAGAATTATATTTCCAGCTCCAAAAGATCTTTCAATCTTCTACTGATTTCCAAACATTATCTCTGTACAATGAGGAGAATAATGTTAAGCTAGGATTGTGAGGAGAAAGCAATACAAATTTAATTCTTCATTATGTACTAGAATACACCAGAAAAGCACAGAAATCCCCCAACAGCCAGCAAACTTGCTGTTCAAAGACATCACGTTGTACAGAAAAACATGTGCTTCATACATTTCAATGTACTTTGCATTTAGCTAATAAATCAAGCACAAACTTTTGATCAAGCATAAAATTTTGATCGCACTTGTTCAAGTCCTTTGGTTTCTGATCTTCCCCTGCTACAGGTCCTCTAGGTTCTGTCATCTATGTCTGGACCTGCTTTCTGTCTCTTTCTAGCCTCTCCCCATCATTCTGTCTCAGAGAGGAATTAATGTGTTCCTCCATTCCTCTTCTATCTCGTGTGATGCAATAATTCCATCTGCCCAAATTCGCTCTCATTTTCCTTTGCCTGTCAGATGACCTGTGTGACCCATTTCTTTCAATTCCCACATCCCAACTCAAATTTGCACATGTGCCTGCTGTACACTCAGCTGGGAGAATGAGCAGGGACTTCATGGTTTCCCAGTGTCTTCCTCATCTTCCAGTCTCAGCACAGCTCTGGCCTTTACTTTCCACTCAAGAGAGGAGTCATTCTGTCCACTGATATTTCAATAGACAAAGCTGAGTCAAGACTTATCATTGCAATTAGTTAATTGATGTATCTAGGTAACTTTTAATGTGTAAGCAAGGGATGGCTAAAGGGCAGTGCTGGGACAAGCCTGTCTCCAGAGGCTAGTTTTGGTGCATTGCTCCAGAAACGCCGCAGTATTTCTCTTTATCCAGCCTGGGTTGGATGTATATTGAGCTTTATTAGATCAGGACTAGCAAAGTGCAAGCTCAGCTGTGCTACTCTGGCCTCCTGCACACATCTAAGAACTTTAGGGTGGTCACGAAGTTTAGAGAATTTGGCTGGTCCCAACAGAAACAATTATGGAGGTGACTGAACTTGCTGGTTCTGCTATCCAAACGTTATCCAGTTTTCTCAAGAGACAAGAGTATTCCCACCCCTGATATAAGAAATCCCTGAGCATTTCTAAGTGATTCAAGACATCATTAAAAAAAAATTCACATTAAATACAGGTAGATGATACTAAGTTGCATGTAAGCCTCCCTAGGACAGACACTATTCTTGGAAAAAAAGTCTCAAGGAAAAAAATCAAAATTGTAGATCTCCTTTTAAAAATACTTAGAAGATAGACTTATTATTTTCTGACATCCTTTCAGACCTTATTGTATACAAATATTCGATATCAAGCTCAATGTCAACAATCCATCTCTTTCCTTATTTCTCTTTTTCTTTCTTTCTTTCTTTTTCTTTCTTTCTTTCTTTCTTTCTTTCTTTCTTTCTTTCTTTCTTTCTTTCTTTCTTTCTTTCTTTCTTTCTTTCTTTCTTTCTTTCTTTCTTTCTTTCTTTCTTTCTTTCTTTCTTTCTTCTTTCTTTCCTTCCTTCCTTCCTTCCTTCCTTCCTTCCTTCCTTCCTTCCTTCCTTCCTTCCTTCCTTCCTTCCTTCCTTCCTTCCTTCCTTCCTTCCTTCCTTCCTTCCTTCCTTCCTTCCTTCCTTCCTTCCTTCCTTCCTTCCTTCCTTCCTTCCTTCCTTCCTTCCTTCCTTCCTTCCTTCCTTCCTTCCTTCCTTCCTTCCTTCCTTCCTTCCTTCCTTCCTTCCTTCCTTCCTTCCTTCCTTCCTTCCTTCCTTCCTTCCTTCCTTCCTTCCTTCCTTCCTTCCTTCCTTCCTTCCTCTCCTTTCCTCCCATCTTTCCTCTTGCATCAAACTGACAACATTATGAGAACTGATTTTTAAAGAAGCTCCTAGGATACATTTTATATCTTGTTTCAGTCCAGAGAACGCTTGATGGCATTCTGAACTCCAGGGAACAGTGCATTAGGCATGAAACAATTAATGGCTGCTTAGAGCAGTAACATTTAACACCAAAATTCTGACAGTGACAAAAAATGGAAACTAAAAAATTATATTAACTACCACAGGGATGTCCAGCTATTTAACATCTGATCTGCTTTACAGCACTCCAGGAGAACTACAAGACCCACACTAAAAATATTCATCTCCTTTTCAATTATAGTTCCTTTTTTTTTCCATTTCTTGTGCTTTCTGTGAACATAGGTCTTTTCCCAATCCTTCTCATTACTATTTTATTTCACTTCATTCCTATTGCATTTTGCCAGAGACCTTGGGTTGCAATAGCCTTATATGTCACCAGTTGGATATTCCTGTATATTAGCTGTCATATTAAAATTATTGCACCTCCTCCACAGAGGTACTGACTATAACCAATTGATATTGACATATTTCTTTACAGTTCAATAACTCCAGGTAGAAAACTTGCTTTCTACCAAGTTAAAATTAATCATCATTGTTACAACATTTCGAGTGCTGTCTACTGTCCAAGCAGAAACTAGTACATGTTTTGCTTAGGTTATAAAACTGCCTTCATTGTAGTTCTTACCGTCACTGCAGCTACCGTCAGAAATTCAGCAGGAGCCTGTCTTCTCAGGAGAAAAAAGGGAACTAAAGGTATATTCCTAAAATGTGATATATACAGAATTATTTCTATTCTCAGATTTACTAATCTATGGTGATTAAACTAAAGAGCTTATATGACCATTATAAAAGTATGCAGAAGGAAGAAATACTTTCACTATGCTCTTAGCTGTGATAAATGCTAATTCCAGCTTCAATTTCCTGTTTTCTGAGTGTTATCTAGTGAGTCTGGGCCAACATTACTACAGAATCCAAATCTTGAGGATAGTTACTCTCTGCACATTGTATGATACAGGGAAGTTTGACTGTGTCCAGATGAAGAGGAGAAGCCCTGAGAGATTTGCCCAAACTCACAGTGGTACTTAAGGATCAAAATGTCTTTCTGTTCCAGGTGAAATGTAACATATATTGAAAACGAAAGCAGATAAGAATATTTATAAATTAAGTTGCACACAGCGCCTGTGACAGAAAGAGGATGTAGTTTAGGTATTTCAACTACTATGAAGCCCGTTAGTCCATTTTTACCACTACCACAGAAGCTGAAGTGGTATATTTTCACAAGCCATTGACCAAAGACACCCAGGGAAAAGCAGAGAGATTAGGAGTTTTACATGTCCCTAAAAGCACTAATAATTTCCATTCTTCAGTATACTCCACTATATCAGCTGAATTTGAAACATTGCTTCTCTTCAAAATATATACTTTTATAAAGCAAGGTTAGTGCATTCCAAAGTTTGGGCTGTTTTCTGCTGTAATATTATGCATACTTCATGACTCAACCCAAAAAAATACAGCCAAAGCTAGATTTTTCTTTTTTCATATAGTCAAATCTAGTGGTTATGTATTATTTACATAAATTAGGAGATGAAAATGGAAAAAAAGGGGGAGGTGAAAAATTATCAACTCATTATACATTCTTTTCATTTTCTGATACAGCAACATCTATTTTTCACATCAGAATAAGAGGAGAGTAAGTCAGACCAAATCCTATGGGGGGGGTGGGGGGGGCAGGATGGTGTTTAGAAACCTTTTCTCAGAAATCATCCAAGTAGAAATGCTCCATACAGGCCTCAAAATGCCTTCTCTCCCAATTATGTTCAGATTTGGTCCCAGCTTGTTTTTAATAGAAAACCAGTATATAGCTGAAAATGTAAATATATTCAAATGCAGTTATTTCTAAAAATATTAAATTAAATCTTTAGTTCTAAACTAAACGATATTTCACCTAGCTGGAAAGTAGCTTGGCAGAAAAAGACCTGGTGGTCCTGATGGACCAGCTGCCTTCACAGTAAAGACCAAAAGCATCATGGGCTGCACTAGGAGGAGCAGCAGCAGTGCTCGTGGGAGATCATCCCTCCCCCTACTCAGCACTGGTGACACATACCTGCAGAGCTGTGCTCAGTTCTGGGCTCCTCAGTACATGAGAAACATGGATACAGTGCAGTAAGGTCAGTGCAGGGCCACAAAGATGATGAAGGAACTGGAGCATCTGACATACAAGGAGAGGATGAGAGAGCTGGGACTGTTCAGCCTGGAGCAGACAAGGCTCCAGGGGGTGTTATCCAGGTGTGTAAAAAATACCTGATGGGGGAATGAAGAAGACAGAACCCAGCTCTTCCCAGTAGTGTCGAGTGAAAGGATAAGAGGCAATGGGCACAAATTTAAATACAAGAAATTTTATTTAAATAAAAGAAACTTCTTGCAGTGACAGTGACCAAGCACTGGCACAGACTGCCTGGAGAGGTTGTGAAGTTTCCATACTGGGAGATGCTCAAAACAGGACTTGGCCCTGAGCAACCTGCTGTAGCTGGCCCTGCTTTCAGCAGTGGGTCTGGACTAGGTGTCTCCAGAGGCACCTTCCAGTCTCAGCCATTCTTATGATTCTGCCTGGAGCATTTGACTCTCACAAACATGTTGCACCACTGCAGAAACAGCCTTCAAAATAAACACTCTACCAGCATTTCCAAGTTTTGTTTATCAGGCCATAAGTCCAAACTTAGGAGACTACATACAAAGCTTTTTTAATCCAGAATCTGGACCCTTATATCTCTTGATCATTAAAGATGAAAGGAACATTTAAAAGGAAAGCATTATGTTTTAATACACTGGTCAATTTGCCCACTTCATAGTTTAGCAACACAGTCAGATATATTTTCCTTTTATGTTTGCAGCTACCATAACAAAGCAGTAATTAACAATAAGTAGTCTCTGATCAGCTCAGCGGGGCATGTGATAAAAAGAGATGATTCCAATCAAGTACATAAAAATGAAACCCATATAAACAAAATTCAAATAGACAAGTATTAAAGTTGGGCTGTATTCATTTTAAATAAATCTGAATTCCCTACAGGGCACACTACTACTGCACTTAGACTTGTTAAAATTATCCATAATCAAAACACCTAAAATAACTATTGTCACAAAGCTTTCATGGTTTAAAGGTTACCTGCAGCACATGATTAAATTGCAGTAGGCTGAAGTAAGGGACAAGATCTTTTCATCATTTCAGTTTATTTTTCTGTGTGACATTATCATCTCTCTTTTCATGGTGGGTACACTACAGTTTGCACCCAACACTCCTGGGGCCATGATCTCTGCTGTCAGAGGGAAAGGGAGGTATCTCTGTCACAGCATTAATCACAATTATGTAGCAAACCTGGGTGAGTTTACTTAGACTGTGCTTCAGGTCCACAATAATCCAGCACTACCTTATCTTTCTATATTCCAACCTGAATCACAATTAACTGAAAAAATACTGTCTCCAGAAGCCTGCTGGATGATTTCCTCTGAATTCACAACCCTGCTGCTAACTCTCTCCTGGAGTCTGAATTCTTTGAATCAATTTCTTTTTGCACATAATGTGTAGAGAGTATTGTTGAATTTTACATTCTACCTTTTATATAGCATGCAATCCACATCCTCATTCATTGTACTGCCACAGTTAATTATCATAAGCTAAGAGGTTTGTTGGTGTTTTTCCCGACATCAGACTCCCATACTCTGTCTTGCTTGCATGCTTTCCCATTTTCCCTTTGGTAATATATTATTTTACTATTCATTAATCTATTTTGCACTGCATTGTTCTGTATGAGCTTAGCTTCTGAGGTAGTCTTAATCATTTTCTGACTGTATTTTTCACATCAGCCTCTTTAACTTTCTATTCAGAAAAGAGAGTAAACGCAAAAATTATGCAGCTCGATTTCAGCATTCAGATCATTTGTAAAAATAATGAGAGTTTAGGGTACAGCTAAGCCTCATGATAGCCCATTAGTAAGCTCTTTCCAGAATGAAATTTACTTACAGTGGAACTACTTTTTACGTAATTTATTTTAAATCCAGTGAGTTACTTCGCCTCCACTTACACAGGTCAAAGGCTAACACTGACAATCTCAAAAAGAACCCTGGTAAAGTCTTTTAATGAACTAACCCACCAACACAGATATCCAGCTTCACTCATATCTGCACTATCAATCAAGCCACTACTTGGCTGAGATGCTGGCTGATGCCAGAAGGAAAAGCTGAAGTGCTTTACTTGTCCTTTGCAAGGGAAAACCTAAACCAGCATTAATATGTTAGCTTTAGGTACAGTTTAATTTCCTGTTCTCTTTCTTCCCCTTTCTCATCCTCAGCCCAAGACCCAGATTTGTTTCTTATATATGCTTTTTTTTTTCTCTCAGAAGATGCCTTATTTGTTTTCCTAAGTTTCTACCTGTGAGGAGGAACGTACATAAACCTATGATATTTGAGACAACTTACGACAAGGAAAAAGGCAGAACTATATTTAGAGTGGGTAACGAAGGGGAGCTCAACATGCAGTTAAGTCATCAAGAGCAGAGTTCTAGCTTGTTAGAAAGCCTTTCCTTTGGATATATGTTTTCAAATAATTTCTGTGTTACACACATATAAAAATCTATTCTAATGAAGTTTAACCACCATGTCTCCTATTCAAGAACAGAAACTTCTTCACTACACAAAGAATAGATCTTTTATTTATTTTATTTATTCTTTTATCCTAAAAGAATTACTGATGTAAATGCTAGAGTGAATAAAGTTTCTATGTATCAAATGAGCAATTCTCAATGCTGAGAAAGGATTACAGTACACACCAAGGTAGCAATACAGAAAATCATTGTTGGTGCCCTTTTTTCAAAACATGCACAGCAGAAGTTAAACACTTGCAAAGCACAAAGTTGCATTAGTACCACCAAAGCCAAATGAGTTTGTGAGGGCTATACGTCGTTTTTCCGTTTTCCACTCCTGAGCAGTTAACGGAACATAATTGAGATCAAACTCTGCCTCTGTTTTCTCTAAGTTTAGAGTAGGTGGCAAAATTCCATGGTAACAGGACAGTACAGTAAAAGCTGCTTCAATAGCTCCTGCAGCCCCCAAGAGATGTCCTGTCGCTCCCTTTGTTGAGGAAACTGCAATATTACGTGAATGCTCTTTAAAAAGTCTCTTGATTGCTTGATTCTCAGCAGCATCTCCTAGAGGTGTAGAAGTTGCATGTGCATTGACATATGTTATGTCTTCAGGTTTGATCCCAGAATCTTTGATTGCTGCAAACATACACCTAAGGGAAGAGACAAAACAGAATGCTGATTTTCCCACTATATTTTTGTCACAGGCACAAACCAAAAGAAAAACTACAGGATGTTTTTAAAAAAAAGATAGCACAGGCTTCTGGACAAACTGAAATGTCTCTAGGACAGCCTTCTACCCCTAGAAGCATCCAGCTTAGCTTACATTGGAGGCCACTGACACTCACTAGACAGTGAGCCAACATTCAGGCAAAAAAAAAGATTACTGATCAATCATGAGATACATTAATTTAGTTAAATAGGTCATCTGCAATGAACATATTTACTTAAGAAGATACTAGATTACTTGTGCAGGACAATCTTTGCCTGTACTCTCCTGAGTCCAGCTTTGCCTCTCCCTTCCTGCTGACTTATTCCAACATATTTATTAGCCTCCTGCTGAAGTAGTTAGTAGAAGATGACAAAAATATATTCCTCTGATTCTTTTTTATGTGGCAAATAAAATTCCTACAGAAGAGTAGGAGAAGCACATACACTTCTGATTTAATCCATATACCACAGCAGTAACGAAATATTGGCTTGAAGACAGTATTAAAATGTATTATCTCATCTCAAGGGTGGAAAAACTCAACATTTTGGAGATACCAAGATTAACTTTCAACTGCTTCTTCTGTGAATTTAATTTATATGCTACTGCAATCATAAAATATACAAAAATTCTGTTACAATATATGCCATATCATCTCCAGGGTAAGCAAGTCCGAAAATATGAGATAAGACACTCCTGATTACTCATCTCCTACATAAGTCTGCAGAACAAGTAAATATGAATCAAATAGCATAGGGGGAAACATCGTATATTACACTTCTGGAAAAATCTGTTAAACCGATAAAGATGCAAACCAATACCAACAATACCAGGCAGAAGTTTGATCTATTTGTGCAGTGATATATTGAATTTTGATCTTAAATATTCACATACATTTGGGAGAAGGCAAACTAAACCTTCACTAAAGATTCCAATGTCAGCAACAGTACTCAGCCTACACAAAGCTCACCAACTTACACATCTGATTTAGCTGACAATTTAATTAGGTTGAGGATAATGATTAGATGAAAATCATCTATTTGTGAACTGTTTCTGATGAGATAAACATTTATGAAGCTCTACCACCTCCCTAAGCAGTACTAAAGTGTATTTCTGCTTTGACCCTCCACCAACACTCTTAGCTGCATCAGAATGAAGTACTGAATATCCTAACAAAATAGATCCTCCAAGTGCTCTACAGCATTAATCACCTGAGACTCTGTGCAACAAATAATATGCTTTTGCAGGGGGGAGTCTCTCTTCTCCATGGACAAATGGTGAAGGAGAACCTGAAAAGGTTCTACTGCACCAAAAAAAAAACTTAAAAAAGAGGTTTCCATTGAAACTCATTTGTGTGAACAGCTGTATGCACCAAAGGCAAAATGTTTTCACATGAGAAAGTCTTTGTAACTCTATGATAAAAGGCTGATTTTAGCAGGAACAGGCCTTCACCTTGCTAGTAAAAAAAAAAAGTGTTGGGGAACAATAGTACCCCAAGCTCTTTTCTTTTTCAGATTTTCAAGGTTTTGTAATATTAATTCAAGATAGAATAGCCTTTCTCTACGAAAAGCATACAGTAACAGAAACAAATGTATCCACTATAATTAACATATGAAGAAACCATTATAATCAACATGGAGTTCTTACCTGAATGCACCATCTCCCTCTGGATTAGGTGCTGTTATGTGGCAAGCATCACCAGACAGTCCATAACCTAAAATTTCTGCATAGATCCTGGCACCTCTTTGTATGGCATGTCCATACTCTTCCAAGACCAGCACAGCAGCACCCTCTCCCATTACAAACCCTTCTCTCTGAGAATCAAATGGTCGACAGGCTGTTTTAGGACTTGAGTTAAAACTCGTGCTGAGGGCCCGAGCTCTTGCAAATCCAGCTAAGGACAAAGGACTAATGCAAGCCTCAGTCCCTCCAGCCAACATGACATCAGCATCACCAGCAGCAATAAACCTAAAGGAGTCTCCAACTGCATGTGCGCCTGTGGTACAAGCGGTTGACACAGCGTGATTCGGCCCTTTCAGCTGATATTTAATGCTGATATGTCCTGCTGCCATATTGACTAAAATCTTTGGGACAAAAAATGGGCTGACCTTATTGTAACCCTTCGTTTTAAATAAGGCAGCTGTATCAGAAATTTCTTCCAGTGGAACCATTCCCATCCCAATTGCCACACCAGCACTTAAGCGATCCTGTTCAGATTGGGGAGACCAGCTGGAGTCCTTCATTGCTAGCTCTGCTGCGCCGATGGCCATCACAGTGGCAGAACTCATAGATTTGATCTCTGACTTTGACACAAAGCTTTCTTCACTGAACTCACCCTCCTTGTTTCCCCTTGGCACACAAGCAGCCACTCTACAGGGGATGCCTGCATATTCTTCCCCATCTAGTGATCTAATTCCACTGCTTCCCTCAAGAAGGTGCTTCCACACAAACTGAGTTCCCACACCTAGAGGGGACACTAAGCCAATACCTGTAACAACTACTTTCCTTCGACATGCAGGCAGTGACTTGCTGAAAGCTCTTTTGTGCTTTTGTAAATGTAGATTTAAATTCAGACTCCGGAGATGAAGACTTGCAATCTTTAACAGATCCTGTGAGCACTGTGAGAACATGGTGGCAGTAATCACTTCAAGCACATTCCTGTAACTGGGAGGTGGGAAAGACACAAACACAATAAAACAGCCAATGTGTAAAACATTCCAAGTACATCAAATTAATAATGCCTCTAGTGGGCTCATCTACTTTAAGCTGCTAATGAATATGAGCTTGCACTACTATGGAGATAGAGTATATAATATATATAACATATATCTTTACATGTTATATATAGTATTTATATATACTATATAAAAATATGTATTATATATAATACATATAACAGAGCTCTGCAGTCGTATCTATATATATAATACAATGTAAAACGTGTTCTATATATACATATTTCATAGCATATACAACAGAATGTATATTACCTATATCATTATACATATGTATGTATAATAATGTATAGTATGATAGATATGTGTGTGTGAATATGCACAGACTGCAGAGCTCTGTCAGCAGCGCGGCCCACATGCCCACGCCGTACTCGGTGCCAGGTGTCTGGCCCAAGCAACTCCCGATACCTGCTTTGCGGGAAAACCAGGCGCAGAGTAATTTCCCCCCAGGAACAAGCGCTACCGGACACCCCCGGGTGTTTAAGAGGCAATGTCTGCCTTTAGTGTTTTGACCAGGAGTCACACGCTGGCTCCACAGCACTTCCCGGTGCCGCCATCGCTGCCCCGCCCCGCTCTCCACGGCCCCCGTGGCCCTCCGCCCCAGCCGCGGAGGTGCCTCCTTCAGCAGCTCCCCCCCCGCTCTGCGATGGTTTGCTCTGCCTCGCTCTCCCGTTCCGACGGCGAGGGACCGCACCATTCGGCAGGCGGGGGGGCGAGGAGGAGGTGTGCGAGTACGCGCGGCCCTGCGCTGCCTCCTCCCGTCCCGCCCCGCCGCTGTAGGCGGGGCGAGCGCGGCGGCCTGAATAACCCAGAGACTGGGAAAACGCGGGGTAAAAATTGTCCTCTTGGACCGCGTGATTAAAACACGCAGGGGAGGGGCAAGAAAAACCCTACTGCTCCCACCCCAAACAAACACGCGGTCTCCGGTGAAGTAAATACGTAAGACCTTATCTCTCTGTACAACTGTTTGAATGGAGGTTGTAGGCACGTGGGGGTCCGTCTCCTCTCCGGGGTAACAAGTGACAGAACCGGAGGAAACGGCCTCAAGTTATGCCAGGGGGTGTTTAGATTGGATATTAGGGACACTTTCTCTACTGGAAGGGTTGCCAAGCATTGGAACAGGCTGCCCAGGGAACTGGTGGAGCCACTGTCCCTGGGGATGTTTGAAAGATGTGTAGACATGGCACTTGGGGACATGGTTTAGTGGTGAACTTGACAGCACTGGAAGTGATACTAAAGATCTTTTTCAATTGAAATGATTTCATGTAAGCATCCTCCTCACAGATTCTGAAGTACTAGTAGAGAAGATGGAGGTAAACAAAGACTAAATGATCACTGGCTTAGCAGACGCGTCTTGAAAATACGTTTACAAATACGCCAACAGCTCCAATGCACACAAGTAAAGTATTTGTGGCTGCTGCTTCCAGCTGCAAGAACTTTAGTGGATGATCTGAACTGAGACCATGCTGCTAGCTGTGCCTCAGATGACATCTGGGAACAACAGTTTTCACTTAAGACAGTGGTATCTCACTCAAAATACATGAAGACGAAGAAGCTGCCATGACAAAGCAGTGTGTCAATGTCTCATCAAAAGAGACATGAATTAAATACATTGATTGGGAGTTGTTAGGTGATACCTTTATATAACTGTAGTGTACAGCAGTAAGAAAACTGATATCTATCTACACACAACACAACTTTGCTTATTAGCTGCAAACACAACTACTTACAATTACAAACTATAGCACAGGAATGAAGCATCTACTGCATTAAAAAGGGAAAAAAACCTCAGATGTCAAAAAGGAGGGAAACAGAATATTAAAGACAGAAAAAATAAACACTTATGTAGTTGTTTTGTTTGGTTGGGGGTTTTTTTAATGAAGCATCGGTATTTAATTTCTCTTTAGGAATAACATTCCTTGGACATTTAATATGTTAGTAATTTGTTGGAAGTTGGCACTTGGTTTTCTCAATTTTCACACTGCTTTCCATTGAGTACTTCCAAAGCATTATTTACAAATGCCATACTGAGATGCATCATATAATTATGTTGCATTTAGCAATATAATTGATCTTTGAATTTCAGAGGGCAGCCAACATTAAAAGCCACATGAAAGGCATGAAAAGAAAGTTAAAAGCCAAAGCAGTCACCAAGGAACATCAACTTAAATTAAAATCTTATTATTTTCGTACCAGTTCCATGATTCTGAGGGCTGAATTACTAACTTTTCAACTATGCTAATAGGAATAATAAGTGTAATCTCAGCAAAAGTGAATTGTCCTGTGTCAAATCTCAGCTTTTGTGAGGGATATATACCACTTTCTTAAAAAATCACAGAAGCTGAGTAGTGACCTGTCTGAAGCAGACAGCAGAGCTGGAGTGTAATGTCAGCCGGAAAATCAGGAGGCAGCCTGAATTTGAAAGACCTCTTTTGCTTGGAACTCCTTTACATCTGAATTCTTAAGAAATCAAAAGCCCCACAGGCCTTTTGTCTGACGTTCTTCCCTGCAGCTCTTTCACTGATAGCACAAACCAGGCGCCTGGAAGAGGTAGGCAGGGTATTGTCCCTTTGCTGGGACAGACTTTGGGTAGTGCCCCAAGGGTCGAGTCGCTGCAGTGGCATTGCCACTCAGGTAGCCCAGGTGAGGCTGAAGGTGTGGCACCATCACAGAGTGCTTCCAAATCAGGGCACTGCAAAAGGGGATTTATATCCTTGATGGTGTTACTGCCTGCTGAGGGGCTCAGAACGTTGTAAAGTGTGGAAGATGTAAAAATTTTCATAGGAAATGATGTTCTTTGACATTTGATCTTTGTCTACTTTCAAGCCAAATCAACAAGAAAGGAGATTTAATCAAGCTCTAAATTATGTCCAGATGTTAGAGAGATAAATTGCTTGTTGGAAGAATTGCCTTGTTAAGGTGTAGGGCTCGACATGTTTCAGTGATCTCAGAGCTAGGAGAAGTCTAACAAAGCTTGGGAAGAAGGATGTACCACTGATAGCAGACACAAAAAATGCAGAAGTTACTGGCCACAAGGGCATTTGGCAGAACCCCCAAGATAATGAAGAAACTCAATAACCAATAGAAGCCTAATTAATAAGAGAAGGGGGTAACTTGTAGCCCATGAACATCTTTGTTTGCTAAAACGAATAAATAGCAAAAAGTTTTGGTAGTCACTGTGCTGCCTTTGCAGATTGGCCACCCAGCAGCCCTTTCTGCGCGGAACTAGAAATAAATGAAATACCTTCACTCAGTGTGTGGATTGGCCTCTCGCACACGGGGGGAAAGAACCTGTCTGGGACCACCCCATGTGCGCGGGAGGTGCCGCCGAGCTGGGTGGGGCACGGGCTGGACCCGCTCTGGCCCTTTAAGGCTGTGTGGGCGCGGCTGTGCGGGGAGTGACCTCACCGCTCATACTGCGCATGCGTACTGAGCGCCCTGTTAACGGCTCTGACCTGTTCTCTCTCACTGCGCATGCGTACCGGCTGCCCTACTGATGGCGGTGACCTCGCCCCTTCCACCGCGCATGCGTGTGACGCAGCGGCAGGGGCGGGCGGTGCTGCTGGGCCGCGGGGGCAACGATGGCGGCCGCACTGGGTCCGGCGTCCGCGCCGGGCTCCGCCGCCGTGAGCGAGCTGTGTCAGAACGGCCGCGAGATCTTCCTGGAGGCCTCCCGGCTGCTCCTCACCTATGCGGACAACATCCTCCGGTGAGCCCGGGCGCCGCCTTCGTTCAGCGGGCGGTGCCATAGGTTCCCCCCCGGCAGCTCCCTGGCTCCGAGCGGCGGCTTCGGTTTTGTTGTGTAATGTTGAAGTTCGGAAGCGTCTCGCGTCTTTTTGTCGTTATTTTAAACATAAAATTAACATAAGATTACTTACCTAGAGGTGTGGTGTTCTGGATTTTTATTTCTTGCTTTATTGCTGATTGGTTTGTTTTGAAAGCTTGGGGAGGGCGGTTTGCGTTAAACGCAAAGTCATGGGTTGTCCCTCATTTTGCAAAGCATTTATCCGTAATCAGTAATAATGATTTAAACTTCATTTAAACTTCAACTTCTCTTTTTTTGAACTGGATTTTCTCTTGCACTTTCTGTCTTAGCAAGGTTGGTACCAAGAGTTAATTATGGCTGAATTTCTGCGACCTGGCTCTGTAGGGTGCACATACCCACCAGTAGGTGTGATTGACCTTGATTTCTTCCAGCAGCTCGAAGTGCCGAGCTGCCCCTCCCTCTCTATATATACTTGTAAAAGCTGCTATGTGGCAGAGAGTGTTGCGCCCTGGGCTGGCTCCTTTTAAAAGAAGAGCCGAGATAAGAAGGTTTAAGAGTTGAAAGGGGAACTGAGAGGCAGCCCTTCAAGAAGGGGCCATAGTTATTTCACCCCGGTTCCAGGCAGTTCAGCACAGGTTCCATGGTGGGACTAAAGCCGTTGCAGCATCAAACTGAGAGTTTCAGTTAGAATGCTACCATCTAGAGGGGCGTGTGAAGTTGTCTCTAAGTGTCACTGCAGACTTATCCCTGCTGGGTAGCACTACAAAATATGTGTTTAAGAATTGAAGTTGCGGACTAAAATTTAACACCAGTATGTAACTCTTTCAATTAAGTGCAGAAGGGCATGAATTAGGTCAAAGTTTTAGGTAGGTTTCACATTTTGCCTACGTGGTGTGAATGAAACTAAGCTTTTTAAAAATCCCTTATGAATAACTACTGCTGCTTAGTGCAGTTACCCAATTTCTAAGTGTTTCTTAAATTTGCAAATATAATTACAACTTTCAATTTCTTCAGGAATCCCTATGAAGAAAAATATAGATTAATTCGGATTGGAAATCCAGCATTTTCCACAAGGCTGTTGCCTGTCAGAG
This sequence comes from Pithys albifrons albifrons, assembly GCF_047495875.1. Classification (NCBI taxonomy): domain Eukaryota; kingdom Metazoa; phylum Chordata; class Aves; order Passeriformes; family Thamnophilidae; genus Pithys; species Pithys albifrons. The sequence continues at coordinate 39,712,945 of NC_092464.1, read as the reverse complement.
GAGCAGTTGAGTGTTTATTTGAGATGGGGTTTCAAGAGGTGAGTATAATTTAGTAATTTTTGGTGTCTCCATCAGTTTACACACTAAAATTGATGTATCATTTCTTTCTGCTCCATCAGACATTGTAAATGTGTGTAAAAACTGTCAATTTGAAAGAGAGAAAAGGAAGGCCCTGCTTTTTTGGTCTTTGTTCTTGCTGTCAGTAGGGCCTCTGTGGCCCCATAGTGAGTTCAATAAGGGAAGTCTAATTTGATTAAAAATCAATCCCCCAAAACAAAACCAGAAATATTTTTCATCCAGTTCACAGTTCAGCTGCACAAGTACTGGTGTTGTCGTGACAGCAGTAAAGGTCAGTGGATCCTTCAAGTAGTAGTAGAAGGGTTGAGTCTTTAAAGAGCTGTTTAAAGAAGTTAGGAAATGATATCCTAAAATAGTTTGGAGTGAATCTTAATTCCATTGCAGTCAAAAGGATATATTTCAAAGATTGCCTTGTGTCCTGAAATGGTCCCCATCTTAATGGAGCTTAAACTGCCAAAGCTTGTGAAACTAGAAGCAGCCTTTATAGTTACTGGAGAGCTGGAGTGAAAACCAGGGTGTAAAGCTCTTGCTTTGCTTTAATTTGCCTATTTGATGCCAGACTTCTCTATGAGTGCTGTGTCACTTTGGTCCAGCTGGTCCACATTGGTCATCTGCCTTCTCTTTGGGTTAATTAGTGTAATTGTTCTAACTTTAAAAAAAGTGCTGAAAGAAGTGGTGACTGCGGAGGAAGAAACAGCCTGTGGATTTATTCTCATGCTGGTGCTCAGGGGACTTCTAATGGTGTATTTTAGCCAGGAGGTGGTCGGTGTAGATAGTGAAGCACTCAAGGTGATCTCTATGAGTTTGTTGGCTCAGTCTTTGGGTTATTGTGTCTGTCAAGGCTGGAGCTCACAAACTTCAACTGGTTAAGTAAAATTATTCCTTATTTTGTCTCTGCTTGTCAAGCAAACTTCTTCAGTTAAAAAATGAGAAGTCTTCTGGTGGATTGATACATTCCATTTAGTTTTGTGGTGATTGTAAATGTTAATATGAAGCACTGCATTTGCAATGATAGATGAGGTTGGGTAACTGTGGATAAACAAATTACTTACACTAAATAAAGAGTTTGAGTGGTAGAAACTGAAACTCTTTAGTATGAATCCTTCATTATATTCATATTTTTAGTAAACTGTTTAAGTATACTGATACTTGCTTTTGTGAAAATTACTAATATTTCATTATTCTGCCAGTCATCTTGTTACAATCGAAAATAGGAACCAAGAAATCAACCTGGCTACAAGTCTCAGTAAAAATAGTATTTCCTATCTGAAAACTTCAAACTTAAACCTAAAAGATGGAGGAGAATTTCCAGCAGGTGCCATTCTAGGCACTTTTTCCTCCAGCACTGCCTGTCCTCCTGTGTTGCTAAGCATTTCACTTCTATGCAGTGAGAACTGAGGGTTTGTTGTTCATTTCTGTTGTTGCAGCTTTCTCTGCCAAACCATAACTGCATAGTCTATGTATGGCTCTGCATAATAAGTTACTAACAAAAGTATGTTGTTATGGCCCCTTCCTCTCTAAATTGACTCTAAGTTCTTACCTAATGGCTTCTGAAGCTGTGAGAGACCTCAGGCTTCTGCTGTAAGGGACCTGTCCCGAAAGCTGAGTCCTGCCAAGCCTGAGCATGCTAACTTCCAGTAAGCTGTTAGCTATAGCTACAAACCATTGACTAGCTTAGACCTGCATTAACTTCTGAATTCATTTTTCTGAATTTCAGGGAGAAACTCACCTGGTTTTCCCTAAGGAGGCTTCAATTGAGCAACTACGTAAAATCAGAGACTTAATTGCTGGAGAGAGAAGTAGCAGACTGAATGAGTCCACCCAAATCCCCAGATCAGGATCCTCTGTTACTGTCAGCAGCACTCAGACAGCTGCACGACGACCTTCAAGACCTGCTGACTCTGTTCTCGCCCCTGCCCGTCAGCAAAGAGAAACATCACTTGTGCAATCTCTTGAAATGGTAATTATAACCTAAAAACTTTATAGTTTCATTCGTCTTGAATGGAAAGATTGAAAGAAAATTGACTGTTGGGGCAGGTTGCTCAGGGAAGCAGAGTAGTCTTCAAGTAAGTGCATTTATAAGCCCCATGTGAGTAAAGCCTAGAGGAATTTGGCCTGACCTCACAACTAATCCTGTTTTGAGAAGGAAGGTGGACTAGAGGGTTTTTTTCCAGTGGTCTCTGAAGTTTTTTGAGTGTTTTCTTCAGTCTCCATGCAACTTAAACATGAAATGTGCCATAAATGGAAAATTAGCAGGAGATTTTATTGAAGATCTCCATAAATGTTTTATTGATTAGGGTGTTATGAAAAAAGCTGATTTGTATTGGAAGGGAACAGCAAGGTGGGGGAACAAGGAGAAGGAACACTGTAGGCACTTGAATATTTTGAGCTGTTTAATAATATTATCATGGTAGTAGTTGCTTCTAAAATGTATTAACTAGATTTATTTGAATTTGGTTGGGAGTTTCTGGGTTGTTTTTTTGGGCCTGTTTCTTGATTTTTACTAATTCAGCCACTTCTGCATTGGTCGTTGGAAGTGATTATGAAACCTCTAATGTGACTTGCTGTGTACTGCTTAGTACTGAAAGCTTTAAAAGTTGATCTTGAAATGGCAAAGTGTTGCAGATTTCAAGTTGACACAATGTATTCTGAGTTACTCTGCCCTGATATACCCTAGCCATCAGAATTCTGTATCCATTTCTCTGCAACTATAAAGTTGAGTTACAGCAAACTTACTGCAATTTAGAGACACTGTATTACCAGTGTTGGCGCTTTATTAGAATGCTGTATTTCAGCTGATCTCTACAGGGAACTATACTGCTAGCAGTCTGAGCAATTGAATTTCTTCTATATAGATGGGAAGGAAGTCCATAAAATACCTTCTGGCTGTGACTTGCCCATTTTGCATGCATGGCAGTAGGTGTTTTGTTTTTTAGTGAGTACGATGCAGAGTTATAGTTGTATTATTGTTGCTTGCTCTGGTGACAGATGACAGAGAGATTTAGAGTGGTTTCTGTAGTGCAAGCATTTTTTTCTTCCCTATATGTGATGTCTGTCATTCATGGGAGTCCTGGTAAACACAGGGAAAATAGGCTTACTTGGGACAGCACAGGAATATTCCTAAATGGCACAGCTCTAGGAACTCGAGCTGTCATTATTTTGCCTCATCTATCTCTTCTCTGTTTCTTGTCATAAGAAATTCTTGAGACTTTGGGGAAAGGAAAGCTCTGGCTAGTCATTAATTCTTGTGGATGGATTTTTGCCCTTTCCTGGATGGCAGTGAGGTTCACCACACTTTTAAGATGTTTGCATAAGACTTCAGTGTTACACAGTGGCTTCTATGAAACCAGTTAAGCGCTACTGTAATGCTGATTGTGTTTGCCACTGGGAAAACCTGACTAGTCAAAGAATTTGGGAGACTTCCTGCTGTGCTGAGCAGTATCTCTGAATACTCTTTCAGTAAGCTGACAGAACATGAAGATCTATAAGCCTTTGACAGTTTCTAACATCCCTTATTTCTGTTCCTTCAACTTACATTAAAGTGAATCTGGATACTAATGAGTTTATGTTGTTAAACCAGTTACCTACATTTCTGAAACCAGCTCTGTCCAACATCAAAATAAGCACTTGTAATTTGAGTGCTCCTGTGAAAGAAGTTACCTTCTGAAGAGTTCTCACACCCGTGTATTTTTTGCATTTCCTGCTACCATCTCGGGAATTTTTGTGGGATTTTTGATTAAATTAAGATGGTCGTTAGTAAGGCTAAAGACCGAAGCATGATGAAGCAGCAGAGAAAAGGTAATTTAGCAGTGCCATGGGCTTCCCCCTAAAATATGCCAGGCTCTTGATTTTAAAATCCCATTTCTTTTTTGTGTTGTTCCCCTTTAAATGGGAGTAAATAGCTTGCTCAGCTGCTAACTCCTTTATTGTTAACTTCAGTTGTTTATTTTAGAAGCTGTTGGGTGTACCTTATTGGGTGTGACTTGTAATTGTCACTAGGTGACACTGAGGATAACTGACAGAAGAAGCCTTGTTCTCATATATAATTTCTACTGAAACAGAGTGTTCAGTATATGGTCATAGGACACTCATGAATAAGAAATAGAAAAGAGCATTCATCAATAAGAGTTCTACAAACAGATGTAGCAGTGTCCAGGAAATGAAAGTGATTACAGGTTTTTTTGTGGATTTCCGGTAAAAGGTGTCCAAAAGAAACATGGGGGAATGGGGTAGGGGACTGGAATAAGTCAAAAACTTTGCCATTAGAGGGATCTGTTCTCCCTGAGTCAGTACACTTTTCACTCAAGACACCAGTCAGAATGCTCAGTGATGACAAGGCTGGCTTTGCCCTTTGGATGGTGTTGCCTGCAATCTTTGATGTCTTTATGAATAAATATTTCACCTGCAAATATACATAATGTAAATATGAATACAGAATTATGACTGACTTAAACTAAAATAGGAGAGCTTGAGTTTTCCTGCCTTAAGGTGAAAGGTCATAAATCATCTTGTGACTGAAAATCCTTTTACAGGCTGCAAATATCTTGAAAACACTTCAGACAAAATTTGAGGATCTTGTATTGATGTATGAGAATCCTTCTATTCAGCAGAAAGCACTAGCTGCAATTCCCCTTCAGGAGTTAAAGAGGAAGGCTCAGAAAAAGCTATCACAGGCTGCAAGACTAGACAAAGGTAATGCTGCCAAGATATAATGTATATGAAGCTAGAAATATTCTTTCAAGCATACTGTGCACTGACTGTGTATTTAGTCATGTGTCTGCAGGTTCCAAATGCTGTTTCTAAATTGGAGTCACCTTCTTCCTAATTTTCTACTCTCTCCTTTCATTTTTTATTTTGCTTTTGTCATCCATCCTTTACTGCTTTCAGTAGAATTTTAGGACTCTTAATTTCTGAATTAATAGTAAATCTGGGGAAAGAAATGAGGTGAACATATGGAGTTGCACTCCTTGAATCTAGAGTGAAACAGCGACAGGAGGAGGGGAGCTGCTTGTTTGAGTAGTCATTGTTTTGAAATTGTCAATTTTGACAATTTTACTGTATGTGCTACAGTTCTAAATTCAGAATAAAATTTTTAAATACTGCTTCTCTTTTTTAAAGTGATATTGATGCAACCTGATGCAAACACTCACTTTTCTCCCTCATGCTAAAAAGAAATGGGTTGTTCACATGCCATCCTGTTGGAGCTAGAGAAGAAATGTAGACCTAAATACTTGTGGCATCAGTCTAAAATTTTTCTTCATCAGTGCAAATTTGTTTTGAATATATCAAGTTTTTGTTCGTTAAAATGATGTATTTCTATTTTCAGGTGACGGTTTTAGATTTATTTCAGTGATACAGTGAAATGTTACTTCTACGGAATAAATACTAAAAATCCCACAATTCCAGGATCATCTTTAAGCAGAAAAAAAAAATCCTTCTCATTGTGATTATTTGGTACAAGACTGTTTGAATTGATTCTGCTAACTGTATGGGAATGCTTTTGCTTTGCAGACCAGAAATAATCTCTTGGTTTTTTATAAATAACTTTGTAATGTCTCATCCAGGGAACTTTTTGATAGTGGATTTTCTTAGTAGTTTTTCTATTTTTATTAAACTATACTGGAAATAAGAAACCACATAAAAAAGTACAAAGCATTGTCATTCAACAACAGGGGACAGTGCAATGGAGAAACGAGACTTAGCAGTAATAAATGACAACTATTAAATTTCTTCAAAAAGGAAAAGAAAGAATGAACGTACCTCTCAGACTCTATGCACATTGTTTCGAAAGGGAAAGGAGGGAGGAGGTTGGTGTTTCCAATTGCCTTTTCCCAAGCCATCAAGCTGATCTAGTCAAAATGTCTTCCAGACTTTAATTTAGATACAAATAAAGGAGGAAGGGATGGAATTTCACTGTTTTGGATTGTGACAACTTGAAAGCATTTTTAAAGAACTTTATAGAAACATTCATTTGGGAACGGACTGTGTATGAGATGTGTGGTAATTTGCCTTTCAGCTTCCTTGGTTTACCCACATTGCTGCATTAAAACTGCCACTTGTGGAAATAACTACTTAATGCTCAGAGACACTTGTATTTAGGACTTGCCTTACAATGTGTAATGAGCATTTTTGGCTAGTAAAGACTGTGCTAGGAAGATGATGGTCATTTGATGAGAAGTATGGATTCGTTTTTCACTCTTGCCATGTTCTCTTGGAAAGACGTGCTGCCCAGTCAAAAATAACTGCTTGTCAGAGGCAATTGTTTTCTGTTCTAATAAATCACATTTGTTGTTCTTTCCATGCCAGAAGACTTTGGTGTGGTGAAATTAACTAGAGTAGAAAGTGAAAGACATCCTGTGTCTACCTTGGTTAAGCTGAGGAAGGTGTTAATTTGCTGAATTTAGAACAAACAGACCTTCTTTGCATGATATATAAATATATTCTACAATAATTAAACTGTGTTTTTAGAAAGTCTGTTCCTACTGCACCTGGTTGTCTAGATTGCTGCCAGTGTCTGGTTCTTTAGGATTTTGAAATCAAAGCAATTGTTATTCCTAGTTTAATAGCTATGAGTAAGAATATAATACTTAGAAGTAGAAAAAGAATTAACAGTCTTCCAGGGCCCTGAAAGAGTATGAGGAACTGCACCGATGTGTATCTGACTTGTTTTCTGAGCAATTTCTTATTCTCGTTCTAGCTCTTATTGTTTAGGAGTGCAGTTTTATGTTAAGTTTTACCTTATTCAGTCTCGATAGTTTAGATTTTCTTTTTTTATGTGTGCTTAAGTAATACATGAAGCTTGTTTCATATAATTTTTTATATTTTATATTTTTATAATTTTTATATTTTATAAGTTTGTATATTATATATGTACTTATATATGTACTTATAGTAAAAGCCCAGAGATGCTAATTTCCACAGATACTGTCAAGTTCAACTAAATTACTTTTCTGTATGTTGTCTAAATTTTACAGGTGCACATGTGAATGAAGAGGACTTCTTATTGTTGGAGCTTTTGGACTGGTTTAAGACTTCCTTTTTTCAATGGGTGAATAGCCTTCCTTGCAGCAGGTGTGGTGAGCAGACAGAGCCTAAAAGTGACTACCTGTTGCCTACTGAGGAGGATCTAAGGTGGAATGCCAGTCGAGTGGAAAACCATTACTGCAACCAGTGTCAGTTCTGCAACAGATTCCCAAGGTGAGCATACAGAGGTTTGCTTTGTCTTTCTTTCTGGTCTTTCAGGAAACAGCTTTGCATTTGTGCATTTTGGGAACAAGTGGTAAGTTGTTAATTGAAAGACTAGTGGAGCTGTTTTAAGTATGATGATAAAGTGGTTGATGAACCAGCAAATTCTCTAGAAGATGAGAGAGTTTTAAAAACAATATATTGCTTTCTATTCTGTGGCCTTGTTCTGAATACTTGTACAGCTTCTAAATAAAATATGTTAATACTGCCAACCATATGTAGGTAGGGTTTTGTTATTGTAGGGAAAACTTTCACTTCTGTGGGAGAACACAGTGTAATGCTCATCTTTTGCTGAGTCTACAGCAAAAGAGCATATAGCCAATCTTTTGATATTTTTGCTATCAAAAGGACCAGTGTATCAAAATGATATTTTAAGATGTCTATATCAATTTTAAAACCTTTAAAGAACAGATTAATGTCAGTGCTGCTGCAAACATATGATGGAGTCATGCGAGTTGAAAGTAGCGTTCTGCTCAGACTTGTTTTGTGCAATAGAGCAATCATTTCCATTTTCATCTGTGGACTGATTGATCCTGAAATCTGTTCAAATCATCAGAAGAACAGTCACGATGTATAGATTTCTGAAAGGTGAAATGTATTTTCAGTTATCCTTGTTTTGTCTATTTTTTTCTCCTGTAGGTATAACAACCCTGAAAAACTTCTGGAAACCAGACGTGGACGCTGTGGCGAGTGGGCAAACTGTTTTACTCTGTGTTGCAGAGCTGTAGGGTTTGAAGCTAGATATGTCTGGGACTATACAGGTATCAGTGTTCTAGAATACTGTATGCAGAATGAGGTTATGTGTTTTATGTTTCTCAAATAGCCATCAAGGCAGCATGTGCACCTACGTAATTCAGCTGACAAAGACAATATACATTCAATTTTATGTCTTACCTGATGAAATACAGTTCTGCAAGTAAGGTTAGATAACTGACTTCAGAATGATATAATCATTAGTTGAATCTAAGGGACTGTGATCCTAAGATAAAGAGAAAGCTCTGGTAATGTTTCTTAATGTATATGAAGATCAGACATATTCTTTCACTTGTTTCTTTGTTTAATAAATTGGAAAAAGTTAAAAGATTCTGAAAGATTAGAAAAGAGGCTCTAACCGTATGACTCACTGTGTATTCTTGGCCTTTCTTACATAGATCATGTCTGGACTGAAGTATATTCTTCATCTCAGAAAAGATGGCTTCACTGTGATCCCTGTGAAAATGTCTGTGATAAGCCTCTTCTCTATGAAACTGGGTGGGGAAAGAAGCTCTCCTATATATTTGCGTTCTCCAAAGATGAGGTAGGAGCAATGATGTTAATAATAAATAAACTTGCCCTCAGGCAAGTATGTGATGTCTTCCGTGTTGGTGTGATTTCTAGAATTATTACAGAAAATCATAGTTCTATTTAAATATGAAGCAAGGTACATGGGAATTTTTGGTTGCTTTACTTTCTTCTTGTGCTTGAGGTTGTTGATGTCACCTGGAGATACAGCTGTAAACATGAAGAAGTACTCTCTAGAAGGACAGCATTGAGCGAAGCTACGCTACGTGAGACAATTAATGCACTAAATAGAACGGTATGTAGCTTTGCTTAAATTGATTTCTTAAAGTGAAACAAGCATCTGCAGAATGTGAAGTCCTTGAACAGGGGAATGCAACCTGATACAAATGTCCATGCACTGTGTGTATACAAAATGCTGTTAACTATGCATTTTACCCTGAATACGTAAGAATCAGATGTAGTGCTGAACTTATGAGAAATAAGATAAAGAATCATATGTAAAAGGATGATCATATTACACAGACGTGGGTTTTTATGTTATTTTTCTTTGTGACTTTGGAGTAGACTTCTACATCAACAGATGCTGGGTGTAAACTGCAACTACTTTCTAACTACGTGGACTCCTTGAGGGTGACTGAGCATTTTCCACATCAATAATGCTATAATTTCAAAGCAGTAGCATTTACAGTTGGAAGAAATGTAGGCTTAATTTGCTTTCTGTGACTTTTTACAAGGTGCAGGAAGTGTGAGTGATGCTTTGGTTTCCAAGACTTTAAAACAACCATTGATACCATCAGCAGAGCTTTGACTCAGTCACATATATATGCACTCTTTGTGCTTAACATCCCCAAAACACATGGAGCCATTTGCATCTACATGTCATAGTTGCAGAACCTCTCTGCTAAGCTTTTTTCCACTCCATACTTGGGACAGGATGAACTTTTCTTGATTCAGTATACTAGAATATCATAAAGCGTTGAACTACCTGGGAGGTTCTGCTTTGTCCTCACTTCCTTACAGGGCTAATATTCCTGTGCATGGAAGTTGTAGTTCCAGTGACAGCATACACCTGAGGCTTAAAAAATAGATTAAGCATTTTTAGAGGCCTCCTGGTGTGTGTGAAATAGCCACACACTGAGTGTGAACAGTTGAGCTGGAGTCAAGTTTGAGGCCAGGGCTTGAAATCATTTTGTCAGTAATGAAAAGTTAGTCACATTGCAGAGTGGAGCACTGGCAAGACTAACCACAGTGCAGTCACAAAGGGCTAAGGCAGCTTATCCCTGGAATTATCAAGATGTTTTATACCAGGTTTTCATTACTCCATTAGTCACAAGTCTGTACTTCAGCTATATGGTTTCCTTCACTGCTGTCTTTTCAGCCTGTAACTGACACAGAGGCCTCCACTAACTTTCCCTTTTCCCATCAGCTCCTAGAGACTGGCTCCACACTGAGAGGGAGTACAGTCATTGTGTTGTTTGCTGCAAAGCTCCAAGCCTGCATCTTTAAAGCTCAATTCTTCGAAGTTACAACTGAAGAGAAGCCTGGCATGCAGTATACTCTGCACACCTTTAGTTGTCAAGTAAAGACCAGACCGAGGATGCTGAGTGACTCCCTGTGAAATGGTTAACAGACATGGATAATTTAGTCTCTTCAGTACACTATTTTACTTCTTAAAAATACAGTGAATGTTTTATCTGGACCAGGCATTCCTAAATGGGTGTGTAGCCTCTGGACTACCCACCATATGATATTATTCTCTAGTACCATAGTACACTGACTACAAATTTTCTTCATATACTTTGTATGGGCACTGCCCTATTCCAGTCCATAGTATGTTACCCCTGTAGAAAGCGGGGAAAGGACCCTGAACTTTCCACTGCTTTCATCGGAAATGGGATGGTGGGACAGGGAAGCAAATTATTTTTTTATTTGCTTTGGGCCCCAATTTTTTGATAATAATTGTGAATTGTTAAGAGTTACAGCCAGGTCAACGCTTGCAAGGAAAACTAGTAACTTAGGTTAAATTGCAAGCATTTCATGGTGGTTAACGTGAGATCACAGAGTATTCCTTGTCAAAGGTATAAAATTCAGTATCTGACCTCAAATTATCTGTTGCTTATCCAGAAATGGGTCTGCTTAAACCATGGGTTATTGGTCTTCTGAAAGCAGAGTCCTTCAGGAAGCATCAAGAGCACAACTCACATGATGCAGAACTGATTTTAAAGCTGTAATTCACAATCCCTCTTCCTTCTTATTCCCTTTGTTTACCAAAGAAAGGTGGGGCTGAGCATGTATGTAGTGGGTAATATGTTAAGAAAAAAAACAAACTGAAGAAGCAGAAAGTTTGAGCCATAGCAGTTGGTAGTGGAGGTCTCAAAATCCATTTTAGCACATGGATGCTATTCATGACAATGTCATTGGTGGGAAATGTAGTTACAGATTTTCGCAGCACAGGCAGTGTTGATTTCTGCAGAATCTGAGCATTATGCATGTCTTGCATGCCGCTTGAATTTCAATGCAGGAGTCTGCTGGGTGGCAAGAATTAACATACTTGGACTGGCAAGAATTAGCATACTTCTACTCTATAACTGTGGAGCTCACTGTTTTCTTGTATTGTACATAAAGAGATCTGTTTTCTGAAGACTTTTCATGCTGAAGCCCTGTTCTTTAACAATTTTTTTCAGCTATTGAAACAACTGTACAGCAAGGGCATCCATTTCTCAGCATGGCATTACTGATTTCAGTGGTGTTGACCCCTGTCATTGGTTTTCCTCTACATCAGAGTGGCTTGAAAAAAAGTTGTAGATTGCTATTGTTAATTTAGGGTAAACCATACCAAACTTGCTCTGAGCCAGAATGAGATCTGTAGTACCGCATATGCATATCCGAAGTGTCCAAGCAACTGTTAGATTCAGGAAGGCCTAGTGTCTCATGAGGAACTGATGGAATCATCACTGGTTATCCATCAACACAAGCAGTGGTGTTTTGATCCTCTTGCTGTGTTAGAACTGGTATTTGGCATTTGTTCAGCTGGAGCTGTTTCTCATAATTTCTCCGTGTCTACTTTGTTTTATGCAGTTCCACATTGTCCGGAACAGAAAAAACAAATCAAATGTCCCTTTTGTGTTCTCTAGTAGCACAACTTTCTGGGGTCAGAACTGCTTTTGAGATAATTGAAATTCTTAACAGCCTCAATTTCAGGTCCTAGTGGGCTGTGTGTGCATGCTTTGGGTGATCACCAAAGCAGAAAAAAACATGATGTGTACCAATTTGCATATTCAGTGTTGAATTTAATTTTCTAGACCTGTGTGGGTTTATTCGCAGTTTAAAAAAAAGAAAGGCATTACATGCCAGATTTGCATATTTGACATGAAAATCACACCACAAAATACCAGTCTCTCAATGATTTTTTTAAAGTTGTGTATCAAAACAATGCTCATTGTTTTATTGATATAGGCAAAGAAACGTGTTATATAATTCATTTTATTTTCCACTAGTTTACCTGGAACTAAGGTTTTTTTAATTTTTTCTTAGTTTTCTGGCATTGGCAAAAATAGAAATGTCATAGTTCGTTTATGAAGGAATCAGTCACAGTGAAATAACTCTTCAAAGATGAACTGAATCTTTTGTTTGGGCTTAATCACAAAACCAAGACTGTTGCCAACCAAATCATTCCACTTTAGAGAAGAAAAGTTTGACTTAAAAATGAGACTTGCCTTCTTTTTCCCTAAATAGTACTGAAAACAGGTATGGTACAGAATACATATGAATAGATACAAAATGTGCTGTGGGAGCATCATATCATCCAAGTAAATGTATTAAAAGCATAATGCAAACGTTACTTTAAAAGAAATCCACATAGTTAATGCATGTAAGTCCATAGAGAAAGCACTACTAAAAATAACCATGCAGTTATGACTGGTTTATATTTATGGTTTTGGTATAAGATTAATGTTTCTAACAGTCAGTCTAGATTTTGAATGTTAGTCTATTTTTTCAATTCTGTTTTTCCCTGTTGGTGGCATTCAAGAGCAGAATTATAAATACCAATTTTTCTGAATTCTGTACTTTTTCTTACATGATTTTTTTCCAGAGACAAAAGTCTTTGTCAGAAAGTAGAAAAGATGAGCTCTTGGAAAGAACGATTGTGGAGCTTGTTGAATTTATTTCTCCTAAAACACCTAAACCTGGAGAATATGGTGGAAGGACATCAGGCTCAATGGCTTGGCGAACGGCCAGAGGTGAAATCGGTCCAGAGGTATTTAACTTTTGCACTGATGACCATCTTAGAGGTAGCTGACTAGAGGTTTTATGATTATGGTCTGCAGAGGAAGAGCACTTCATGGTAGGTAGCTTAGAGATTTATTTCAAACAAGTGAATCATACAAAAACATTAAATGCAAGTTTGAGGTGAATTCATGGAGGTCCACAAGTACATTTTGAGGATTGATAGTGGTCTGTTGATTTTAATAATGTTTGGGAATCCTTGATCTCAAGTATGTTTTGTTTTACAAGTTAATAATTTTTTTTTCTTTTAATTACTTGGTGTGACAGAACTAGAAAAGTTAAGACAGTTGAAAACAGTTGGAAAAACTTAAAAAATGTTTATTTATATTATTAGTTACTTCCAGGTTTTAATCAATAGTAGGTTTTAACCAACTATTTTTAATAAAAAATGTGTACATTAAACAATCTCTTAAATAATAAGCTTGATTGATTTTCTTTATCAGTATTTTTTTACTATTTCCAAAAGCAAGATTTGATTTTCATTTATTTTATACTAAGATACAGTTTTCCAGAACCATACTCATGTCTAGCTTGAGCCAGGATGCAAAGGTGTGACCTCTATCTTGGAACAATACTGTCATGTGGAATGACTGACAATCCTAAACAGAACCAGTTAAGTGGAATTAATGAGTTTCATAGGATTTTAGGTTTTAGAAACTAAGAGTTTATTGCATTTCTCCATAGTTTAGAAGACTTAATTTCTGCTTTGCCTAAATTTATAAGAACAATGACAAGTTTTTTAAGAAAAATAATAGTGTGAAGTTATAAAGTTTGTGCCTGAAGTTTTTTGAAGTTGGTTTGTAAACTGCCATACCCAAGCACCTGTGTATGGTAGTCACAGAATTACATTTGCTATTCAAATAACCATGTACTTATTGATTGTACAAGAAACATGCTCAACATATACATTTTTCTGTTCTTAATCTCTGGTTTCTGTTTAAAGGTAACATAGTCTTTGGGGAATTTAGGCAGAATGAAGGTGCTTGTATTTTTTGCCTTTTTCAGAAAAGAAGAGAAGTCCTTTTTATTCCCTCTGAAAAGGAGAAGACATCTAAACTCTTCCACCTCGTCTACAATATAGTAGACGATAGTTATACACGGATTTCCAATAACAATGAAAAAATAAGTGGCTGGGAAGCAGGTGTCTGGAAGGCAGAATCTATTTGGAGAAAGATTGAAACAGATTGGAAAATGGTAAAAATAGCAATTATTAAATGTGTATAATCTACTGTAAAAGTATAACTCAAACAAAATAGAAAATGCGTGCCAGTGTTTGGAATCAAAACCTCTCTTGGAGCCCATAGAATTTAATTGATGTTAATCAATGTTACTGTTAAGCTTCAGGTAAGACTGCTAGATGATTTAAGAAATTTGAAATAAATTTAGCTTGTCGTTCAGAGGGGATAACCAAATTCTCTGCAGATAGTTAAAAATCCTTGCCAGAGCACTAAGTTTTAAGAAATAGCTTCCTTTTTATGCTTTTGGGAAAATGCTGCTTTATTGAAAAGCAGTACTTCTCTCAAAAAAAAAACCCAAATTTGAGATATTTTTTATTGATGTTTTGGAGAGTAGCTTTATAAAGTATCATATCTTTTTGATGCACAACCAAAGGAAGAAGTTGTCATCCTAAATGTTACAGTTCCATCTGCAAGAAGGCAAAAGCCTGTCAGTTATCCACATGATTGTATACCCTGCCCAGAAGCCTTCCCATCTGTCAGGATGCTGAGCAGCAGAAGAGTCATATGCTCTAAATCTCAGAAGAGAACTGATGCCTGCGAGATGGGAAGGGGTCATTTACTAGCAAACAGCTTTTCCCACAACAGCAACCAACTGTGGAACTGAGCATTCTTGTCAGAGACTATAGCGTGTTACTGCTTTGTTCCCCTGCCATTTTGCTATTCTGAAGGTCTCTGACCAAACACTCTTTTAGCTTAGGCAGTGGTTTGCTTCCCATTGATGAAAACAGAGCTAAGTGCCTAATTTCCTTCTGAGGTTTTCTGTGCTGGGTCTGTACACAGCTGACTTGCAGTGGGAGAATAGCTTGAAGAGGTTATGCTGCATAAAAGAGAAACAAAGGGAAGAAATGGGAGAATAATATAAAAGATGTCACAACAGGGTAGACTAATAGTAAAAGAGAAGTAACAAAAACTCAAGAGTGAGAGACAGCTGTTCTCTGCTTCTCTAGGATCTGGTAAAAATCTGATAGCACATTATATTTTCAAGTCTGCAATGATCAGTTATTCTCACTTTTGCAAGAAACACTGTCCTTGCACTGAAACTAAACTACAATTCTGCTCAGTGCTACTAATCAGATAAAACGGGGTGAGATCGATTATAAGATGAGGTTAAAAGACTTGAACCTTGTATTCAACAGCACTTCAAAAGGATGAGACTATGGCCTTGAGAAATAGGAGCTACAGCTCCAGGTCTATCTCAGGCTTATGGGTAATGCATCTTAGTTCTTCAGGAATTACAATGGCTTTTTGTTGAGGGCTGGTTTTTTGGATTATGGGAGACAGCAGCAGAGGGAAAGGTTGTTTTGGGGTTTGCCTGTTCTTTTTATAACTCCTCTAGTAGTTCTGCAAGATACAGCTTTGGAGTTTGATTCAGCAGCTGTCCAAGAACCTAAAAGCCAAAAGAGCCTTTACAGAAGTAACTTTATTTATCATTTAGTATGTTTTTGGCTTTTAGGGATAAAATCCTATATTTAGTGGACTCAACCACGGAGTGTTTTGGCTTCCTTGCTCAAATACAGCAGTTCAGTAGGATCTGATAAAGGGAAAGCTCATGCTAGAACTAGCTGAGATACTTATAAAAAATGTGTGGAGATCAGCATCTTCATGAAAACTGAGATTAAATTCCCATGAAAATAGGTTAAATCATTAGATTTTCATAGGTCATGTTCACACCTCTGGGATTTTTGAGTTTTCTTAAACAGGAAAATGGTAACACTAAAATTTTATTTTGTAGTCTGACAGTAACATTTCTATATTAGGGTGGGATCTTTGGTAAAACATACTAGTGTCTTTTATTATCATTTTATTCTGGTGTGTTCTTTCAACATTAAAAAAAACAGAGCTGTCAAAGTCTACTCAGTGTGACATTAATCAGAAGCCTGGACATGACTGTTTTTTCTTTATTTCCTTAATTTAGAATTCCAAAAGGATCACGACAGTTTTGACTCTTTAATCTGTAGTATCCATTATCTGGGTTTGCAAATAATAGATGTTGTACTTGAAAGAACTTGTCAGACACTTGTTAACAAAATTCTTTATGATGTTCCTCTGTAACTTCAGTGAATGTTAATATGTGAGCATAACTGTTCAGCCAGGTGAAGTTTAGAAGAGCACTTGGACTAAGTTAAAGTATGCAAAGCTCTAACAGTTCAAATATTGATAATATAGCATTTATATATGGCTGGCATGGATGATTTGCTTTTACCAAGATGTGTCAGGTCATAGGAGAAGTGGTGTGCAGCCAGCAGTGACACCTGAAGAATCTGATTACAGTTTTCTTCATCAGCAATAGCGAATAACTAAAGTGTGAGGGCCCGTGCATTAAAAAAAACCCAGAAGTCTGCATCTTTAAAAAATAATAACTTTAGGTGTTTCTGTGGTTTGAACTTTACTATGTATGTTGAAATATTTTAGTGTTCCCTAATGAAGGGCTATGAACACATATAGTTACCTAACTGTGGAATATACTTAAGGATGAAAATGTTTTCATTTATAAAACTGTACTTTGTACAGTTTTAAAGGTTCAGGGATTAGACAAAGAATGAAAGTGTGTTGTCTTAAGATTTTTATGTCCTTGGTACAGGAATTAATTGGATGTGGGTGTTGGTCATCTCAGTTTTTGACATGTCATCTTTCCATTTAGGTTTATTTAGCTCGGAAAGAAGGGTCATCCTCTGCTTCCATCAGCTGGAAGTTTGAGTGCAAGTCAGTTGGTCTAAAAATAGATAACATTTTGGTTAGGACAAGCAGTCAAACATTTCAGAGTGGAAGAATACAGTGGAGACTTTGCTCTCCAAAAGCAGAAGTTACTCTGGCAGGAGGTAAGTGTGAAATTTTAATTAATTGTATCATGCAGCAGAGGTGAAACTGGAAATAAATAAATTATATGGAGAGAGTACTGTGCAAATACTAAAAACAAAATGTGAATGGTTTTTCAGTTTTTCAACTCTGTTTTCTAGCAACGTCAAGCAAATACCATGCATTTAATTAACACTGGTACAAAACATGGTTTTATTAATAAACACAGCATTACCTGCAACGGAGCAGGAATAGCAGGAACACAGAGTGCATACAAGATACTGGTATTTTACTGCAAGTGATAGATACTTCTGTGTCTGGTGGATCAATCTTGACTAGGTCCTCTGAACATGAGCATTAAACAAATAATAACTAAAAATTTGCAGCTTTTTTTCCCCTGCCATTGATGCAGAGATGAATTTGAGTAGCTGCAACTGAGATCCTTTAAACATCCATTACAACTTATCCTTTTCTACATGCATTCTAACATTGTCCAGAGCAGTGGCTTATGAATTACTTGTCTTTTTCTCCAATAGATAAAAACCTTTGCTCCTATTCAGACTTTTCTGGTGCAACAGAAGTTATGTTGGAAGCAGTTCTAAGTGGAGGGGATGGTGAAGCTGCATGGCAACACACACAGCTGTTTAGAGAGAGCTTAACAGGATGTGGAGAAAATTGCTTGGAGATAATTATAAAACTCAGTGACCTCTGAGTATCTGAACTGTAGAGATGTACTTTGGATTCCTTGAAGACATTATACCGTGGATACAACATGAAGATTTGGTTGGCAGTTCTTCCTCACCCTGCTGGCAGCTTATTTCCTGTTCCATTGTGTCCATTAAACCACCTTGAAACTGCAAGTGTATTGAATAGGTAAACATCACAATGGAAACCTCCTTGCTATAAAAGCAAACACCAAAATTAAGTACCCTAAAGTACCCTTCTCTTTAAAATTAAAACAAAACAGTTTTGAGAAAGCAAAACATAACCATAGGAGCACAAAGCAATTCTAATTGATTTTAATTTGAAATTTTGGGATTGACTTGCTGTTTCGATCTTCTTTTTTAATAATCTACTTGGAAACATAGTTTGACTTCTGTTTCCCAATTACAGTAGATGCTTGTGATGATCTTAAGATGTTTTAAAGGATAATAGAAGTCTTAGACATTTTAAAGAAAAATATGATTTTGTGTAATATCCAGAAGTGTTGAAATTAAGTTAATTTCAAGATTGCTTCAAAATTTCCTTGTTATGTATCTAAATATTAAACCCGTGTTTAATACCTAGAAATATTTGGAAGCCTTGAGGTTGCTAGGAAGGTAAGGTAATTTTGAAAGAAGTGTTCATTATGTACCTAAAATTGTTATGGCCTGTGGTCTGAAATTGAGGCTTAAAACTGAGTAAGAGCATTGTAATTTTTTCTATGAAAAAATAGGTATTCGTTATAAATACTTTTTAATGATATAAATTCAGATTTGCTTAATAAATCTTTTAAAAAGTAGGCATGTAGATTGAAATCTTTTTAAGCTACTGTCTTGAGTTGCTTTCAATACTGTTCTCAAATTTGATGTACAACCATATACAATTTTTCTGTTCATTAATGCGGTGTTTAAATTTATTTGCAGTCAATATAATAAAAAGTGCCATTGAGAAGACGTCAGATGTTGCAGTGCTGTGAATAAAACATGGAGTGAATGTTCAGATTAGATAGGCTTTATTAGAGAATCTGAGGAAGGTTATGGCTTGATTATACAAGAAATTTTCTATTATAGGACTAAAATGCCAAGTTCAAACTATAGTTTTATTTCAAAATAAGTGAGAATTAGAAATGTTGCTCTCAAGATCAGTGTTTTTAAAGTTTTTCTTCTATTTTCTGACCTTTCCAGCCTGTGTATTGATTTGAAATGATTGTCAAAAATAATTTATGTTGAAATAAATGTTTGCTGACCTTTTAACAAATCTAAGCAAATATAAAACTGTTCAGATTTTCTTAGGAAACTGCTTATGCACAGTGAGTGCAGGCATCAAAATGATGCCATGGGCATCTTGAAAAGTAGTAGCTTATGGCAGTTTAGGAGTGACAGAACGATGTATGATGGGTTATATACTTCTCAGTGTAAATTGACAGTTTATGAGGGGGATTAGAAAGGGAGATTCTCACTCCCTTGGCACAGAACAACACTGGTGGAGTATGTATGGAAGGGTGTTCATTAGTACTTGACTAATGCAAAGTGAATTTCTCAGTCTGCATTCAAAGCTCCTCTTGTATCTGGTTTCAGTTAAGTGCTTTTTCGGAGATTTTGAGTGGGAACCCAATAGAAAAATATTTTAGACTAAAATGTATACTATATTGAAAGAAAAAAAAAAGGAAAGAAAATAAGACTCAGTGACAACAATCAACAAAAGTATTTCCACTTCATATTTTGATAGCTGAAAAAGTTACTGCTGTAAGACAAAAATTATGCTTTTGCATTGTATTATTGTATAAGGGCCTTGAAGACTTGCAGAATTCCTCAACTGCATCTGATAATTTGAAAGCAGAAGGCAGAATAAATTTAAAAGTAGCAAGATAGAGTAATTTGCTCATGGTTTTGGTCAGAATCTCTGGGGGAAGAGTAATAACTGCAGATAAGTTAATAAAACAGTAGAGTAATTGAAGCATTTCATTATTAAAATGCTTGAATGAATTAAAAAGATTGAAAAATACCTTACCAATCTAATTAATCAAGAAGTGTTTCTGTATTTGTAAGATCACATACAACCAGTAGAAGTACTTATTTTAGGAAAGGATTAATAAGTAAAACACAGACCGAGTAGCACTAATATGAAAAATTTAAATGTAACTCCTTCAGGTGTCTTTTGGAGTACCCTATAAACAGTGAGCACTTTGTATCTCTTCATGCAGAAGCTATTATAAAGGCACTAAGTTTCTCCATTAATCTCCATTTTCTGTGCAAATCTTAATACAGTTTTTTGTTAGTATTTTTTTAAATGAGGTAATTCTTCATCCATAGCTGCTTAAAATTAATTTATAGTATCCTGAATTTGCAGTATTATATGGTAGAAGCGTCTGTGCTGCCATCTGCTCTCTAAATATGGGTATTAAGTTACACTGGCAATGATATGATAGTGGATGAATAGTAGATGTTGATCAGGTCACTTGTGGCTAAAAGCCAATGCTTACTCAGCTTCTTAGATGTTTGAGGAGGTGGAGGTTGAAACTGTTGCCTAGAAATGTATGGCTTAATATAGGTAAAATCTGTGATGTTTTTTATAATTCAGCTTAGTCTTGTACATTTTAAAGAATAATGAGCTGTCCAGTATGCCATGGGTGCCTTCTAAAGTTGCACTGAGGTGTAACAGTGAAATATTTTCAATCAAAATTTATATAAATACTATACTACCCAGTTAATGCTTGCAAACTAATTTTGGGGTGTATGGTTTCCAGGAGAACTATGTGGGAACCTATGCACAGAATATCTCCTTTCAGCATTTGTTGCACTATTTTCTGTCTTGAGTTGATCACACAGTTATTCATTTCTTCATATCCTGTTTTGATGCTGAGTGCTGCATGAAAAATAACAACTACTAGAGGCAACCCACTAAATTATTAGGAGTAATTTCTTACACTTCAGGAAGTTGTGAACATGTGAAGGAAGCCTCTTCTCGGAGGTGTGAAAAGAAAGCACAGGTATGCAGGAGTCAAGCAAACTTGTGTAAGTTATATACTTCCATTGAGAAGTAAGTAATGCAAATTATCTTGTCTGATCCCGTATGATAATCTGTCACCCTTACTCATCTCTTATCCTTGGAGATTTTTTGCATCTAGTGACTTACATCTGAGATTATCCCTATTATGTGCAGCATCAGGAAATACAGAACACTAAAAATAAAGTATGTTTGTCTCCATAGTGCAGTGGAATGAAAACAGATGGTAGGCGGCACATATGGCTGCCAGAAGTTGGGAACACCCATTTGCAGAGTTCTTGTGTCTCAAAACAAAACAAGCCAAAACAAAGGAGTTCCAAGGGGGGCAGAAATTGTTCCAGGCAGATACCAGAATATCTTTCCTCTATGCCCACACTCCCCGTTTCTTTTCCTTTGTTTGGTTAAGATTGTTATGGAAGTATATTACTAGTTAAAAATTTAATGGACCTCCTTAGTATTTGTCAAAATTTGTCAATTCTTAAGTATAGGTAGTATTTAAAATTAATTTCCACTGTAGGTTCCAACTGCTGGGTTTGGACAAAATTAAATATTTTCCCAGTGGTGTCCCTGCAATTCAGCAACCAAAAAAGTTGTCAATATTGAAGGAACTTCTGTATCACTGTTTCATATCATATGGAGGGTCAGGAAGGAAACTGCAGACAGGCGACTTCCTTAAACATAATTGCTGGAATAGGCCTAGGTCCTTTCTATAATTTGAATGATTATTTTGGAGTTTACTCAGCATTACTGGCAGTAGTTCAGCTTACTTTGTGTTAGTTCTGAAGGTTCTTTTATTGGGCACCATTGTTGCGAGCAGTGCTTTATGGCTTGTAGCTCATGGCCCTTCTAAGCAATAAGCAGTGATGTAATGTATGTTACATGTAACTATATGATTGTTGGTCATGTAGTGTCAAAATGAACAGCAGGAAAGAGTAATACCGCTAATATATGGGACAAGTCTATGGGCTTTATGCTAATTTTGAATATCTAACCCAAACAGATAGACATCAGAGTAAAAAAAAAATATTCAATAGGTTGATACAGTTTCTTCTTCTTTAAAATATTACCTTCAGAGCAGAATTTTGAGACTGTATTATGGCACTTAGGAAAGGGCAAGTAACAAGCCGAGGGCAAACAGCCTTAAATATTTTTATTTTAGGTTTACAGATATTGTGAAATGTGTTTACATGTCACCACCTGAGTAAGAGAACAGGGGTTTTTTCCATTGTTAATATTTTTATTTTTATTCTTGAGCTTTGTTTTTTCTTATGGAAAGCTTTGTAATTAGGCTATTAGGTTTGTTTGTGATTAGCCTGCTTCATTTTCTGGAGCTTTAACTTTTTCTACACATTTTCATCTAATGTAAAATACATTTTAATTTGCTTCAATTTATGTGGAGAATTGCAGCTGCATGGGAAATACACTATGACAAAAATTAAGTTGACTTTATTTGCTAAAAGGAGATAAAAGGGATAGATTAAAAATATTCAAACTCAGCAAAATAAAACAAAAGCAGTAGTAATTAAAATTGATGACAGAAACCAACAAAAATAACAGGACTTAATAAAATGTGGTGAAAGAAAATGTAATGGACTATTAAAGCTTTCAGTAGAAGAAAATTGCTCAGAATAGTAAACAGCCTTTTTGAAAAGCAGTCTTAAGATTTAAGAAATACATGCTTTTGAACATTTTTTATTTTTACTAGTCTAAACTGTATAAAATTCAGAGCAGGGTCCTGCTTGCTTGTTATAGGTTCAATCATTCCTTTTTTTGTTCTAGTGATAATTGGGATCTTTGATTTTGGAAAGAGCGTGTTTAGTTGCATATTGTAGCCAAAAGCTTTTGGAGCGCGCTATCTGTAATGGTAATGAAATTTCAGTGTGGGATTGAGCACCTCCAAAGACTTGAAGGACTGAATCTTAAGTACTGGCTAGCTACGACCTTCTGCTAGATGTCTTAAAAACTGGTGGAAAAGATGATTTCACTATGCATTTTGATTGTGATGTTTTGGTGTATGTTCTGTTAATTTGATCCTCTATTACATAATGCTGTGTGTTATTTCATATCCTTGGAACTTCAGTAATACAGTGTATGTCTCCCATATCCTTGAAGTCCCAGGAGAAAATATTTCACCCCATTGAAAAATATCAGCTAGCAGCTTATCTCTGTGACAATCAAGAGGAAGTGCTGGACTTACTTCAGATAAGCAGTTTGGATAACAAATACACAGACTCCCTTGTGAAACAGTCATAACGAAAACAGCTGACTTAAAAAAAATGAAGACACCAATAGCAATGTTTAAGCAAACTCATAGCAAAGTAGGTGGAAGAGTTGAAAAACAGCAGCGAAGTACAGAATGGGAGGAGAGGGATGTGCTTCTTGCCTCTGCATTACCATTGTGATGAGATGGACAGAAGGTAGTGGAATATATGTGTATCCATGCTTGCATGACATCAAAAATCAAAATCATGTACTGCAGTAGTTTTTACTTTTAGTCAAGGTGTCAAGCAAATGTATGGTGGTATATTAAGAAGCAAAGTTCATCACTGGCAAAAAAAGATGTAAAGCTTTATTGGCCAAAAGGGAAGTGCTTCCTTGTGCACTGCATTAAGAATTGTGGAGCTGTTCTGGTTTGGTTTAGTAAGACACATGCCCTGAACTGGTTTTGATTTGCATGTTTTCTTTTGTTAGGTTGTTTGGATAGGAGTTTTTGCCTAAGTATCCTTATTTTTAATGATGTAGGCAATAATGGTTTCAAAGAAAATAGTCCCCCTTCCCTCTCAAAATTCAAACTAAAGACTGGAATTAAAAAAAAACAAAACATCTCCACAAAGGAGGTAGCAGAACAAACAGGAAATGTAGGAGGTGTTAGAGGATGCAGTTTAATTTTAACACTTGAGAATAGAAAGAAGTTAAAATCAAGTTAATGCTGATAATTGAATGTCAATTTTGCATCATTTGAGGGTTTTTTAGCTAATTAAACAAGCTAATGGTTTCAATTTTTTCCATAAATGTTTTTTGAAAGGAATTTGTGTCATCATGGAGCCTTTCAAAAGGAGACAGCACCTTAGCAAGTTCTTGCTCAAGTGTCAGCACTATGTATGATCTGCCTTTATAAGAAGATGTCTCAGCCCCGACAACATTATTAGTGGTATCAGTTATTCCTCTGCTTCAAAGTCAGTCTTTGATAATGACTTTTGTAAAATATATATCCATTTGAATTTTTTTTAACAAGGGTGAAAACCCAGGGTTCATATTTACAGCAACAACCATTGCAATTTTTCGTGACTATGTGCTGTGACTACCTATAATCCTCAATTTTATTTCATAGTTTTGTTTCACGTTTTTAAGGCTTGCCAGTAATTCATATTTGTGCACTAGTTTATTGCTGAAAGAAATTAATGAATGACAGAAAGAGATGAAGAAATGAGTGTTCAGCCAGTACCAGTATAAATAACTTTTTGAAGATACAGGGAGATTTACATGCATTTCTGGCGCCCATGATAGGAAACAGACCAAGAAACACTTGCCAGAGTACATTTACCTTTTTTATTTTGTTCACAGGCATGACTGATTACCAACCTTTTGTAAATATTCAGTGAAAAATACAAGGTCCATGTGTGAGCAGAGGATGGAGGCAAAGTGTATGCTGGTGGAAGAGTGGCTGAAAGATTGTCTATGTAGAAGAAAAAGAAAAGGAAATAATATCATTATTTTTTAAAGAACATGAGCTTTACTGGCATGTGATAAAGTCAGTGTAAATCAACTAGAACCTGTTGTACTCCAAGGATTGAATCCCTAACTGGGGAATATTTCACTGATAAAAGTTGTATGCAAGGGGACACTTCAGTCATGTAGTGTTACTTGTGGACTGAGCAGGAGTTAAGTGCTAGCAGTACTGGTACTGTATTTTGTATTTGACACACATTAGAATGAGAAAACCAGCACTAGTATTATGCATTAGCTATATTGGTAGTAAGATGGATGTATTCTACAGTGCAGCATAATCAGATGCTTGTTTCATGTCTGATATCCATTGTCTCCTGGGGTAACCCTCCCTGTTGTTTTTACTGTCAAAAGCCCTTCCAAATTTTCTTTTCTCTAAACTAGTGGTTTTTATTCTTTGAAGCAGTCTCTGCAGTGGCAATCAAGGCAACTTTCCGGTGACTCAGAGGTCAGGTCTGGAGTCTTCCACAACATCCCTGGATTCTCTCCTTTTGCTTCCTCTGTGTATCAGTGTCTGATATCCCAACGCTATACAGCTTTCTTATGATAGCTGCTGTTCCTTCTTCTCTGGTGGGCAGTGGAAAAAAGCAAGCTGTGAGATTGACATTAACATGGTCTGCTGAGGGAGTTCCTTGAATGGGGTCCTCTGAATCTGCCACAGCCCTCATTGCTGGGAGATTTTGTTCACTTCTTTTATCATTTTAGTTCCTACCTACTTTTTGGGGCACAAGGCATGGTCACAGACCTCGTATACTCATAGGACAACTGAATCCTCAGCTCACATCATTCCAGTAATGTGTGCCTCTGTAATCATCGCTCACTCTTATGTTCCCAGCATAGTCCCTGTTCCCAGCAGGCCTACTGACCACCAGTGGTAGCCTGCTGCAGACCTGGTAACATAGGTCTTTCCTCACTCCATTTCAAGACCCACTGTCATCCAGGAGCCTGAGAGGTGAGTGGTGTAGGGCCCACAAAGCAGGGGAAAGTGAAGCAACAGCCATTCTAAGAGAAGGGTGTTAGGATCAACATTAGAACGAAAATGTTTTTGTATGTTTATGCATGTAGTTCAAAAGGGCAGTGAGGCTCCTACAAAATTAAACCAGATTTTACTTCTTGAGGAAACTATTCCCCCCACATTATAGAAACCTTAAAGAACGATGATTGAACAAATTGCCGTGAAAACTCAAATGAAGGATTGTACATTAAGTTTGCATTAGGTTTGCATGCTATGCTACAGATATCTGTTGAAGGTTAAACTTTCAGTTTAATTCTAGAGAGTAACACAAATACTGAATTGAGAACAATATTTTTATTTCATGTGTTTTTGAAGGATTAACTACTGCTTTTCATAAATATGCAAAGACCTGTAGGAATTGAAATGCAAAGCACAGCATCCACGCCATTAACATGCTAATTCATTTAGAGGGAATTTAAAAAGTAGTTTCAACTATTACGGTATTTTCATCTTCATGCTACTGCGTTAGAGAACCTGTTAAGCAAGCAATGGCCCTGGCATACTTAACCCTGGAGAGAGCACCAACCTTATGAATCATGGGATAGCCCACCATGGCCAGTATGGGAGGAGCACAGATCAAGGGTGGGATGACAGGTGCTGCAATCTTCTTTCTGTGATCATAAATTCGCAGGGCAGATTTAAACATTGCAACGGAAGGTGGATAGAGACATGGAGCGACATGTTGTGCATGTGTGCTCCACTGGGATCATGTCTATTGAACACAGCAGCTTGGGAGTGCTGTGTGCTATGCTGCACTACAGAGATGTTTGGCGTTGTAGCTGAAAGTGGTCTTACTGGTTTGGTAAAGCAACTCAGAGCTGAGTAATAACCCAGTGCCTTGGGTTATGTTTGATTTCTGTAGCTTGTGCTACGTTCCCATGGGGTGGTTAATGTGCCTGCCTATGTGGCCTGTAACTGTGCTCTGCCTTTGTGGTAATCAAAGAGTTGATAAGGTTTCTGCTTTAGCGAAACTTTAGCGAAACTATCAGGAAATAAATCATTGTTTTCTCTGAATTCAATTCTGCACATCAACTCAAAATTTATTATTTGGAAGAACGGGTTGTTTGATTAGAAATCTGAGGAAAACTTTATGATTTGAGAATTAAATGTTACAAAGAACTGTAAGTATGTAGTTGATCTCTTACACCTTAGCTATTCTGTGACTTAAAGTAATTTCATTGTGTTTCATTGTCTTTATGCTGGTGTGCTCTTTCATCATCACTCCTCCTGTCCCAGAGAACTGAGTCCAACATATTTTGAGACAAATGATAGAAAATACTGTGACACAGGAAAAAACAGCTTAGCAAACCTCAGGAATTCTCATGCATGTCTTTGGAACTAACAAGTGCCTTTTCAATAAACTAACTGTAATATGTAAAGTAAAAAAGACCTTCCATGCTTCTCACCATGACTTACAAGAGAAATTACCTCCGCAGAAAAATGTCGTGTTTCAGTAGCATGTTCAATATATCTCCAAGGGTACAGGAACATAAAAGAATCTGTAATAATATCTGCCTTGACCCAAAGAACTAACTAACAGTTACAAGGTGAATGGAATTCTGATGCTTAGTGTCAAATAGTTTCAAAACTGCTAGAAAAGATATTGATACATAAGTTGCATTTTTAATTTAAGATGCAGAAAATGTTGAATGGGACAGAAACTGATACTGTGTTGCAATTTCTGGATAATGTGTATTGCTTTTTCTCGAAAACCTGACAAATTCCTTGCTCCTATTGCCCTGCAATAAAAGAATGTGAGCAGCAGTTCAAGCCAAAGTAAAAGAAACCGTGCTATTTCCAGATAAATTTCAAGGGCTTCAGAGCTTCCCACTCTTCAAAGGCTTTCTGGTATAAAAAGTTCCAGCCGAAGAGCATGTATGGAATATCAAAGCTCAGTGAAAACCAACTAAATAAAAAAGAAGGTGAGTTGTTATTACAGCAATTCAGTAGTGTGATGGTAACAACCTTGGCATGAGCTTACTATGAGGCACAGTAGAGGAAAATGTATTCTCCCCAGCTGCTATATAAGAACATAATGTATCACTAAGTTATTCTTGCAAAATTAGTGGTAAAAGACTGAGGGCTATGATTACATGTAACAGTTACAGATTTATTGCAACAGTAGATAAGCTGGCTTCTTTCATACTTTGGTCTGTCAGTAAGGTAAAACATACTGTATTTCTTTTTAAGGTTCTTTGCTTCACAGTTTGCAAGAAATGGAGGAATATTTTAAAAGAACTGCATCAATGAAAAGCATTTTTACTTACTGTTCTGTAAATTAAATCCATAGTAGATTTCAAAAACAAATGTGTCACATGAGGACTACTGCTTCCATTTTCTTTATGTTAAAAAAAACCCTTCACAAGCATATGTGTATCAAACCAAGTTACTTTTAGTGCATCCTGTAAGTGAAAAACTTTATTCTACAACATAAAAATGACTTCACCAATTATTAAGGCATATATATGCAAACTCATTCAAAAGATTATTTTCCTTCTTCACAGGTGACATCCAGGAATCTTAAAGAAAGAAATATTGTGATCATGATGCAGCTTTCTGAAGTGCTAAGAAATGGAGAGATGGTTTTGGAAGCCATGCTGGGCTGAAGACCTAGACTGAGATTCCCAGATTCTAATGCAAATGTGCCATAGTAAAATGCTGGCTAAATAATTCCTACACAGTCAAACACTTTGCCCTGGCCAATACTGGAAAAAAAGCTGTTGCTCCTGCAACTTCTGCTACCTCTACCAGCAGTGGCCACTGTCATAGTGAGCAAGAGGCATATAACAACCACTGAGCTGGATGATTTTACTTCAGCTAAAGACTGAGGTAATGTGTCCTTACTTTTCTTTAATAAAAATGGGAGGGCACTAAGGAGCATGAAGAATCTGCATAGATAAATGAGAGCAATAAAAAGTAGGTAGTGAAAAGAGAATATAAGCATTGAGAGTTGGGTAAAAAGAGAACACGAGTCCATAACCTAGACATAAAAACATAGTGTGTTGCATTTAGTACTTTATTTACCCATTCTCATAATAAATGCAGCAAGACTAATAAAATGCTAAGGAGAAACACCAGTATTGAAATAAGCAATGGAAGACAGCTGGTATCTTGGAAAGAAAAATTCAAGACCCAGAAATACCAATGTGCTAAAGAATCTAAAGGGGCCAAAAAAGATTTTTTAATGCATTTTTGATCTTCTTTACCTGATAGTAATACATGAAAATAGATAAGTGGATGAAACAGCTAGCACTGACCATTTTTAAACACTGCTTGTCTAATCATCCAAGATTTGAATTACATAACTCCTTTTGAAATAAATAGGAGCTGCTGCTGAGCTCTGTTAAAAATTAGGCCACCTGAGAAATTGTTGAATAGCTGATCTGTAAAAAGTAATTGTTAGGGAGTTGTAAATTTGGATTATGTTTAAGTGTGTAGCTCAGTGTTGTGTACATTTTACCTGTTCATGTGTACCTTTTTTATTTTTAATAATTTTTAGTTCAAGTATACATCTGATTTTTGTAATTACTTTCTCAAAGACTTCTGAAAAATGTATTCTTAAAAGCTTAGGGATTGTCTCCTGATATAGGTAATCTGAAACAATGCATTTGAGCAAAGGGAATTTTTAGTAAACAGGTTCCTGGAAAGATAAACAGCTTATGTCAGCTAGAAAACAGTATTCACGAAAAAATGGTATTGTATAAACTTCCTCTTCTAAACTGCTTTGTAATTGTCAGAAGCACAGAGTGAGCATATTCCCTGTGTTGTGGGCTATAAAACTGTAATTCAAATTTTAGGATATCTAAATTAAATACCCTAAATACCTATCTAAATATCAATCAAAAGTACCAAATCAAAACCATCATGATCTAGTGGTTCAAAGCACTAAGCTAGTATAAACTCAAGCTACCAGTACAAATTTGCTCAAAGGGTTCGTTCATTAATTTGTTGGATAGGTAACTTCAAACTGTCTGGCTGTCCATGGTTCTGAGATTTTGTGACTGACTGGACCCTTCATAGTTAGCACAGACTTTTCTTTTTGGTAGTTCCTTCTTTTTGTCTTTCTCTCTTCTGTGCTCACAGGTGTATTGTTCACTATGTCCTCATGTGTGCTTACCCTTTCAGTTGGATGTTCACAAGTCATTTGCTCAAATCTTTTTGTTGCTCTTTGCCTCAGTTATTCATTTATCCAAATATTCCAAAACTTGTGGCTTCCATGTCTTTTTGCCATCAACCTCAGCATAAGTTACGTGGGTGCACTGGCCACACCTTAATGACATGTTCTGCTTCAGTGGAGGCTGAGCCATCTGCCTCTCTTGGGTCTTCCCTAAGACTTTCCTCTTCTTGAATTGCCACAAGGACCACACAATTCTATTCTGAGAAAGGAAATGCAAATGCACATCCTGACCTAGTCACCATCGATTCCAGTCAAAACTGGTGGTAGTTTCCTGCAAGCTGTGCAGGAAAGCTTGCCCTTTCTATTTCTTCCACATAACTACTAATCATAAAACATAATGTATCAAAGATAATTGAATTTTAGTGCAAGAGAGAAAAGTACCATCTATTTAGACATTTCCCAGCATAGTGAACTTCTCTGTTTTCTACATCAGTCATCACTTTTTCCCACAAATTCAACATATCCACACATGCCTTGCACAGTAACAACTCCTTCACCTTCCTGTCATCCCAGGAATGAGTAGACATGACCTTCTGCTATTAGGAAGAAGTCTTGATACTCACTCTGGATCCCTCATAGATTTCTGTCTGGAAGGCTGTAGAAATACACTGGTAATAGGGACCTTCAATGAGCAAGGAGAGTGTTGCTGGGTAAAAATTAATCACCACGCATGTATTCTTGCCCAAAGAGTCTTGGGTGAACTGCTAGGAACAAAACTTCTTGTCTTAGCCAAAAAAAATATTGCCCTTTGGAAAGAGAGAGCTCCTTTTCAGGAGTTTTCAGAGCTAGCATAGAAGGACAGGAAGAAAGGGATATGGCTTTTCTGTGGCTAACACAGAAAAGCTACTCAAGTTGGGAGAGCCTAGCATGCTTTGCTGTGTTCAGCCCCTTGAGCTCAAGGGAGTATCTGTGAATGGCATGGCATGGCATGGCCAAACCTTGCTGGCAGTTTGCATTCTCCACACTAAATAATAATGCCAATATGCAGTTACTGATTCCCAGCCTCCAAATGATAACAGCAATCTCCCTCCTAGCTCAGATAATTGTTGATGGCCACTGCTCTGTCATGTACATTCAGCACAGATCTCGAAATATATTTCCTTCTCTGTTGTGTTTCTTTCCATTGTCTTTGCTTCACCTAAGCATTTGCTGCACTTTTTCCCGCTGCCACCAACTCTTTTAGAAACCTCAGATGTTAACAGCATGGATATTAATCTTATTCACATTGAGAATTCCTCCCACCAGGACCACCTCAACTTCCTTTGCTTTGTCTCTGTATGCAACTTCTCTTGCTCTATGTGGTCACTGCATAAGGAAGCTTTCTCCTAGACAAGGAATTTCAACACAAATGTATTTCATTATTATGACCAGCCGCTGCCTTAGCAGCAACTGTTTATCCTCCTCAGAGAAAGTGTGTCACAGTTTAAGACTGAGCTGACAGTGAGGAGACTAGATGGGCCTGGATACTAAAGCACTTCTAGTCACAGTTAAATATTTAATGTTAACAAGTAACACCACTTCCACATTCTGTGTGAGAGACAGTGCAGTTCAGGACAGAGGCCAGGCAAGTCAGTGGGAAGGTCTCTAACACAACCTGCCTCTCCTATGACAGGGAGATCCTGCGGTTCTGGAGAAAGTCAGTTGAGTCAGTGCAGCAGTCCCAGCCACACAATGGGCAGGCAGTTCAGGCATGGAGCCCTGGGGTCCCTGCAGCTGATCCTGGGGCTTCTGTTAGACCTCTTTCCCAGCAGCAGTCAGCAGCACTCACAGCCTGCCCTGCTCAAGAGTTTTCCACATCTCTGGCAGTAGCACAGCTATTAACAGGTTAGTTATAGGGGAGTAATTGGAGAGTAAGCAGGGTTTAACCCCTCCAAGCCCTCTGCCAAGTTGTCACAAAGTGGCATGGAGTTCTCGGAGAACCAAGATGGAAATGACCTGGTGTTTTCCAAAACCTGGTTGTAGAACAGTGACTACATGAAAAGCTACTGGCAAACATGCCATGGATACATCAGTTGTGTGAGTATGTCCTGGGCACGGTTCAGATGGGAGTGTCAGGCAGTGCACTGACAGTGTATACCCACAGAAAATGACTAGTGTGGGCTCTTGCTAATTCAACAATTGTATTTTAAATACAGTTGTGTAAATATGCATGACCCACCTAAATTTATATTGTTAGATGATCCAGCCATGGATAGACTTTTCTTAAATATCTTGGAATCATGGCCTGAAACTCATTCATAATGGAGGCAGTACAAGTATGTTGATAACTGTCATACTGTACTACCACAATCCTACACAATAATTTGATCAGTTATTTCACAATTATGTTTAATGAATTATGATGAAATTTTAAAATGCAGTAGAAAATGGAAATTACTTTATTGCAAATGTAAATATTTGATATTAAAATATGCAATGTTTGTTTATACCTTATTACAACTACATACAATGTCAAATGTATAATGTAGTGGGCATCAACTTAGTTTCATAAATATTTTAGAACAAAATCACACTTTTTCTTGTGTAGTTCACAGATAACTGAGAGCTGTGATTGGTCATTTATGTAAGTGGTTGTATCCAAGTATGCTTTCAGAATAGATAGTGTAACATATTTGACAAAAACTGGTAGTGCATGACTGGGGCAGGTGGCATTCAGCAAGGAAATGCCACTCCTATCAAAATGTTATGGTGCTTAAAGTTGATTCATATTCAATTCTAATTCTGTGGGGGTTTTAGCAGGGATTACTTAAAATGTGCAGTCTCATTTCACTGCTTCACCTCTGCAGTCCATGGAGGCAGCTGCTTGTACTCTCATGAGAGCTTTGTCCCACAATCCTACATGGCTGGGAATGCAACCCCTCAGCATACACATCTAAGTATTAAGGATAAAACCAACATCAACAATAAGCCAGTAACAAGCCATGCAGCTAGCATACTATATGATGAGAATTAAACAAAAAACAACTTGGACAAAGTAATTTCAAAGACTAAAGAAAATGCTTGGAGGAACATCAGCATTTCTTCCTATATTTGCTTCAGCATGATGCATAGACTGAACATGTCTGGCCATGCATGTTCAAAGCTCAGTAACTGCCAAGAAGAAAGAAACTCCCTCTGTCTTTCTCTAATATATAGGGAATTGGCTGTCTTCAAGCAGATCGCTATCTGCTACTTGGCTCAGGACAGAGGCTTGCAAAAGGCACACTTCCCACACTAAGAACAGCCTATTTACTAAACAGCTGGAGTTAACGAGAACAGAGTACACTAAGGTTTGTGACTTGCTCTGTTTCTGCTGAGCAGTAATGGTCCTCTGCCAATGTAAAAGAAACTTTGAACAGATGCACTCATTCTGTTTTCTCTGGTCCTCACAATATTCATAGCAGCAGTCCTAGTACATGATTCCTTTTAGCAGGTCCTATATGTAAATTTGAGAGTTTTAAAAAAACCCCAGCAAACAACAAACACTGTTCTAATCAGCAAGCCCAGAATTCTGAAGCACTAGGCAGAGCCCTGCAAGTGTTACCTTCTTCTAGTTCAGCAAGAAACACTCTTTCTTATCTTGCCCAGAGTAGAAGAAAACACAGCCTGCAGCTCAGAGGTACAAACAGCTGCAATAAAACTGGGCTGGAACAGATAACTTACCGTCCCTTCTAGGCAGATGCTATTATTTTCCATAATCCCTGTGCAGCACTTAGATATTAGTTTAATAGGTTCCTTAGAAACTGGCAGAGTAAAATTATGCTAAATAAGCAATATTTACTAGAAATTCTTCTGATCCTTCCCTTGAGGCATAATTGAACATTACAACTGCTCCATTTCCAATCCCTTTACTTCTTAGGAAAGACATTTTGCTAAAGGAAAAATCTTTACATTATTGCTCTTCCTTTGAAATTATTCTCTTTGGATATCAATTTGTCCGCTAACTCAGACGCAGTGCTCCTACTAATCCCTCCTTTTGAGACTTTACATTTGGAATTATTCATGGAGTGGAACAGGCTGGACTAGGTAGGTCCTTTGCATTTCACACAGCAGAATGAAAATTACTAATTGAGAAGCTGCATGTGGTGAAACATTTTTCTAAGCTTGTTAAAAACATCTATGATTATATTTATGGTCATATACATATATATATTACTTTTGGTGGGAAGTATCTAAAACAGTACATATTTCTTGTGCTCATACCTAAAATGGCATGAATTTTGGGCTTCACACACATGCTGTTTAGGCCTAGGGAGTAGATGCTAAATTACCCCACAGGGTAGTTTTGTTTTTTTCAAAACGGCAAATATTTTAGAATAGGTTTGCGTACTGTGTGTAGAACAGGATGCTGTGTTCTCTGACCCTATAGAAGGACTTCACACTGTAATGTTCAAGTGTAGGATACAGTTGTGAGCTCTCCGAGTTTATGAACTCGGGCCGATCCCTATGGCCCAGAAGAGGGCAGTGGTTTGTAAACACTCTCCGGCCTGGATCACCAGAACTTCCATCCTCCTGGAACCGCCGCAGAGCGCAGCGGTGGCAGGGATCATTTATGGAGCTGGCGGAGAGGGGGCCATAGTTGACCACCGTACCCCCAAACGCCTGTCCCACCCACCCCATCACCTCTTCTCCGCCCGCGCATCGCGGCATCATCCACTGAAAGACCAGGAAAACCAGACAGCCGTGCCCTGCCAATCCCAAAACCAATCTCCCTTCAGGGGCAAGGGGGAGTGAGGCATCTCCTTCCCCGCAGTCGCAGAGAGGGAAGGTAGGCTCAGGGGCCCTCGGCTCACCCGGCTCCTTCCCCGCAATCCCTATCCCGATCCCGCTCCGGCCGCCTCGCCTTCCCTTGCCCGCGCGGCAGCGCCCCCGTGCGGGCGGTTCCCGCCTCTTACCACCCGCGGTGACGTCACACGCGGCCGCTCCTTCTGGCTACTCCGATTGGCCGGAGTCCCGCGCAGCCTTCCCGCCTCCAGCGCGCGATTGGCGGGTCGGCTCGTGATTGGCGGGCGGGGAGAGCGGAGGCCCTGCCGACTGCGTGCGGGACGCGGCCGCGGCGCGGTTATTTATTGTCTGCGCGTCGTGCGGGGCTGTGCGGGGAGCGGTACCGGCACCGGGACGGGAAGAGGAGGGGAAGAAGGAGGGGCTGGGCCAGCGCCGGGCTAACGCCGGGTGTGCGTGTGTGAGGGGAGTGCGGGTTGGGGGGAGGACTGCGCGGGTACGCGCGCGCGCGCGGGGCGGGGCGGGAGGGAGGGAGGGAACAAGGGAGGAGGGAGGGAAGGGGAGATTTTTTTAATTAATTATCTGTTTTCCGGGCCTTTGTGGCTGCCGGGGGGGGGGAGGGCAGCCAGGGGGTGAGGACGAGGACGACGAGGAAGAGGGAGGCACCAGCGCTACGGCGGCGACAGCGGAGGCTGTTGTTGCCGCCGCCGCCGAGAGGCGAAGGGATCGGCCCGTCCCTTTAAACTAACGAGAGCCACAGGCCCGGGCGGGCCCGCCCGCCCTCTCACTGCCTCCCCGCCCGGCGGAAGGGGTGCTTTGTGCGGGCCCTGCGGCCGCCCTTCCTCGGTGTCGGGCCGTCGGTGAGGGCGGGCGCGGAGCGGCCCCAGACGCGGTGTCGGTGCCGGCCCTCCCGGCCGCCTCCGAGCGCCCTCGCCTCGGCTGAGGAGAGACGGGCAGAAAATGGCAAAGTCTGGAGGAGGAGGAGGAGGCGGCGGCGGTGGTGGCGGCAGCGGGGGACTGACTTGGGTGGTAAGTTGTGAGGCTGCATTTTGTTGTTCGTGGGGTGTGCTGCTCGTGTTTTAGTACTATTATTTCTTTCCGCGTCCCTTGCGTATGTGAAAAGAGCGCGGGTTGGCTTTGAAAGGAGGGAAGAAGCTGAGGACTGGCGTGGAAAGGGAAATGCTGTAGAGCCGCTCGGTGGAGGGGTCCGGGGTAAGAGGAGAGACCATGGGCTTGGAATTGGTGTTACAGGAGGGAGGCTCGCAGCCCTGGGGGTCTCCTCGGGGTGCTTGGGACCGTAGGGAAAAGGTCAGTCTGTGAGCAAACAGGTGGGAAGGAATCTCCTTCCTTGGAGGTAGATGGTGGGTCAGCAGGGCTATCTTGAGGTCACTGTCCTTCAGAGCAAGATGGGGGCTGTCTGTCGTCCCGCCAAAGTCTCACTTATTGCCTCTGGTTCCTACAGCAAAGCCCTTGCAGGCTACCAGAGGGGCTCTGTGTTGATCCCGTCTTCTTTTCCAGCTGTCTGAAAGGACAATATCTGACGTTCCCAAGTTTAAAGACATTCAGGGAGCAGGAGCTGTGTGCTTACCGTTATGTCTTGGAATTGAACTTCATCATGTTTCAAAAGTTGTAAATCTGTAACAGACCCAAGAAGGGGGTGTTTTACTGCTTTCCATGGATTGGTCAGAAGTAATAAGATTAGAGAGGGTGCTGGTGACAACTGACTCTAGACCTTAAAGTCCTTTGAGACCACAAGCCTGACTCCTAGTGCAGAGATGCTGTCCTCCTCTGTAGTAACAGTGGATTCTCTCAGGGTTTGGTGAGACGTGAGAGGAAGGAGAAGCAAAGGTGACCTGAAGGGGTCTAGTTCAGCCAATCAGCAACTTCCCTGCCTTTCTCTTGCTCAGCTTGTGTGTAAATTCTTTTATGTTTAAGCAGAAGACAGTGTATCTTGATAGATGGTGAGGTAGCTGCATCTTTAATCAGATACACGTGCTTTACAGAGGTAGGAACCTTTAAGTGGTCTTGTTAAAGAGAGTAACAGCAGACTTGTTCTTGTGTCTCTCTACATCCTGGAGCTGTTGGAAAAGAACATGAATATGTTTTTGGGGTGAACAAATCCTGTATATTGTGATGGTGGACTATTCCATGGCTCTAATTACTGCATTTTATATTGGTAATTCTCTTTTAAAGACGCTGGCAGTATGGAAAGGTATATAAAACTTATGAGCAAGTTTCTGGGTGTGCCACTTGAAATTAGACAGTTTAGATGTGGGAACAGCCCTAAGTAGAGAAACTAGAATTATTCTCCTTTCTGCAGTATTATGTGATCTTTACCAACTGTGATCTTTGGGTAGCTCTTCAGAATTAAGGTTTTGACCATGTAGGTTGGACCAAGTAATTGAAAGTTTTACAGCTCAAATAGAAAACTGCAGAATGAAGTGTGAAAATTACTGAGTAGGCATTTTTAATGAAATATGTTCTTAAATGTAATGGGGTTGAAATTATGGTGAGTCAACAGTTTCCTACAACTGGAAATAGTAGAACTTTTCATTCTCTAAAACCAGTAAAAGTTTAAGTGTTTTTGTCGACTCAGGGTAGTTGTAGGGAAATAATCAGATTTTAGTTAATACTGTTTTCATTTATTTTTTCAGAAAACAGTCAGAGGTTGTTTTTTTCTCTCAGATGCATTTTAAATGGTGAAGGTAGGACTTCTGAGCCAGCTCCAAAAACCAGACCTGTTCCATGTCAGCTGTAGAATACTGGCATACAAAAGAAAGGTTTTCTTGTAGCACTGAAATGGATGAGGCCATGGTCAGTGTGCCAGGCTGAAAAAAAGTTAGTTGAGGTGTTTCATTTGTAGATGATCGTATGCTGTCCTTGAGGCAGAGAGGTACAGAAATAAGGGTAGAATAGTTTCAACTGTCTGGTTTTAATCTCCTTGCCATGGATATGCAACCACTTGCTGTTTGCTTTTAAGTTGTTTAGAAACTCCTTTGGTTTCTTTAGACTTCCTATGAGTGTGTTGAAACCACTAGGATGCTTCACTGTCTGAGTAATGTATTTTGCATTGTTAGTGGTTTCTTAATAAGTCCACGAGTTAACAGAAGTCTGGCTCTAAAGATGAAGAAATAGTTAAAACTTGGTGGGATGTTAATTCGCGTTTTGAACTGGAAAATGCTGTGTACATAACCTGGTGCTCACATTTTAATATGTGTAACTTTAGCTTTAGATTCAAACAGCACCCTTGTTCATTGCTTCAAATAGTTAAGAAACAATTACATTGAGTGGTGGAAAAGGAA
This sequence comes from Pithys albifrons albifrons, assembly GCF_047495875.1. Lineage (NCBI taxonomy): Eukaryota > Metazoa > Chordata > Aves > Passeriformes > Thamnophilidae > Pithys > Pithys albifrons. The sequence continues at coordinate 39,675,391 of NC_092464.1, read as the reverse complement.
AGGTACTTCCCGTGAAAAAGAATTTACCTTAGAGTGAATTTCATACAAGCATCAGGTGATAACCTTTACTTAAGGAAGAGGAATTAAATGTTTGTGGAAGCAAACAGCAAGTGTTTCCAGATAAGTGTAACAGAATTAAAGAAATGTAACAAGTTCCCCGGTAAGCAGACACCATTACCAGTGAGGGGGACACATGAGTGTACAACAATTGAAAATGTTTCTTGGGAAAATAATTAGCATTACATAAATGAAAATAAACCAAGGTAACCTTTCATTTATCAAGTGTACTTATTTTTTTTAATAACCTTTTTTTTTGTTCTGGTTGATGAGTTTTTGAAATTGGCTTGCAGCCCTCCACTCTCACAGTTGGTAGAAGGTGGAGTTTTGACCTACAGAGTGATATAAATTACTTCTGGTGAATGATCTCCAAATGTCACTCACAAAAGTGTCAAATTGTAGTAAGAGTTAGTTACAAAAGCATGCATTTGTAAGTAGAAGAATTTTAATTTGTGAAATGTCACGGCTTTTTCTATTGCTAGAAAAACTTACTTTGTGCAAAAGAAATAGTTCTTCATCCTCTGTGTGTGTTTAGGGAGTACAGAAAATGAACTGTTGTAATGGTACAGTAATAGTTACTTAATATTTTTTTTAAATATGCCTTTTATATTAAAGGTGAAATAATTCCAAGTAACACTGTGAAGTGTGTTGATTGTGATACAATGGTAATGCCCACAGAGATATGGAAGAGTGTTTCAAAGAATCAGCACTTCATCACTTTTGTCAATGTTTTCAAGACTTTCTCCTTGACCCTAAGAGCTACACGAGCCTGATAAATGGAAGCTGAGACTCCTGAAAACTTTGAACACCACTTCCGTTTTACTGCTCTTTATGAAGGGATAGGATTTTGGTCTAGAAAATGTCAGCTTAAAGAGAATATTTACTGAGTATTAATGTGACTTTTCTTTTAAAAAATATAATGAATATCAAATCTGCTTGCTTCTTGGATGGAACAGAATGGAAATAATATATTTATAATTTATATTTTTTGTTTATGCTGGTTCATACTGCTTTGAATAAATACTGTAGTTGTGTATTGGTAAGTGAAAAGATACAACTTGTCAAATTACCACCTTTCAAAAGTTCCAGTTTACCTTAAAAATAACTTCTAATTTAATATTATCAAATTTTTAAAACATAAAGAACATATGTAATCAATAAAATAGTAGACTCAAAACAAAAAACCCCACCAACAAATAAAGCTCACCCCTGCCCTTTTGTTAAAGGGACCTTGTCTTTCTTTTATTATTTCATTTGAAACCAAATATTTTTAACTCTAATAAAGGAATGGCTTTCAGTTTGACTTGGCTTTAATAATTTGTTCCAAGAGGATTAAAACAAATTTTCCTCTTGAATAATATCTGATAACTTCTTGTGATATGCCATATTTCACTTGGCTTCTACATTAAGTGGTTTCTAACTTTATGGGTAAGCTTTTTGCATCTGAAATCTGAACTGGATCTCTCCTGCCCCAAGGATCTGCCCAGCGTTGCTGTGTACTGAGCTTCAGCCATTGCTCTGATTTGGGAGCAGGGGCTTTAGGACAGGAGCAACACAGTAGTTCCCTTCTGCCAGTACAGTGCTCGGAGGAAGAGCTGGCGTATGCCAACATGCCCAAGAGTTGCCCAAACTGCTCTATCAGGAGTTTGTTTCTATGAGCTCTCTAGATTCTGTCTGAAGTATAAACAGTTAGCAAACATGACTAGTAATATGACCAAATCCTGATCGAATCTTCCCTTTTTAGAAGCAAGCATACTCTCCTAGAGGTAAACCAACTGTAAATTGTTCTTTATTCTTTTTATTACTGTTTGTTACCACTATTAATTTCAAACCAGAAGTAGGTGCTTGAAGTTCCTTCCTCTGAATCCTTTCCAGACCCATGTTAGAGCTCAGAATTAACTCAGTTCTTTCCACTTTTTTATCTGGATCAGACCTTCTGTTTCTCCATTGGCTGAAGCTGCACCTAGGATATATGTCACGTATGTCACACTTGTTACATATACTGTTACTCTCTTATCTCTGCTATACTGTGGTGTCTGCAGAGGGGGGGAAAAACAAGTGTTGCCAAGTCTTATTTCAGTGATCTTCCCTTTCTTTTTATGAGTATCTGTCTTTTCTTTTGCTATTATGTTGACCAAAGAACTGGGAGATTCTTTGTCCTGTGTATCCTTCCCCTTCCCCTCTTTCCCCCCCTTCCTCCACTGTTATACAAAGGAAGGTCAGACCTGGAACAGTTATCTCAATATATTGATATTTACTTTTTTTAAGCATAATGTGTTTTGTAGGCTTTGAGCTATGTAGTTATATTAGCAGTTGAGGGGAAGCAGCATTCCCTCTTGCTCTTGTTGAGTTGCTAATTCTGGTGCCCGTAAGGAAGCAGTGCTACAGGGAGATGTCATGACTTTCCTGAATATCCTAGCAGTAGGATCTTATCCTAGAGGGAAGTGTTTGTGGCTTAGTTGGGCGAGTCAGACACAATAGTTCTGAAGAGAGGTTCCTCAGATGTTAAGGTTTGCCGTTCAAGAAAAAGTGGTTGCCTCTTATCCTCTATCCTCCACACAACATTTAGTTAAATACTTTTTTTTGCCCTGTCTTCTCAGTGTTAGAGTGCTGAATAATGCAAGATCAGAGAAGTGATAAGGTGATATCAGGTGGGGGCTTGGTGCTGGCACAGTATCGCGGCCGCTCTTGCGGCTCAGTAACATGTATCTGTGCCCTCCGTGTTCTGAGCTGGGACAAACCTTGCTCTGGTGTGGATGAAAGAATGATGAATGCGTGGAAGTGAAGAACTAAGTTGTGATGAAGCTTGGGAAGGAATATGTATCTTCGGAGTTGGGGAGGAATTGATTTTAAAAAGTAGGTAGGGATTACTGTAGGTGTTTGGTGGGGAAGGTGTATATTCAGGCACATGTCCTCTATTCATGTTCTATCTGTCTAGATTTGTGTGTGTACACTTAATTTCTAAGATGGCCATGCTGTATCAAACAGTAAGAAAGAAATTACTTTATTTTGACAGATAAAGCAACCATTTGAAACAAAAGAACATGTAAGTAGTCTAAGATAAACAGTTTAAGTTTGAAAAAAAATTACCATTTAACTTTGGTATTTAATTTTCATAGGCTTTATTTTTCCAGAAGTAGATTTTTACCTTGCATCTATACTGTCTTGTGTGTCTTTGTGCAAAGGTAGTCTTCAAATGCATGTTTATGCTTCAATGAATGCCAATCAGCACATGTGATTCCTTGATGATGGATGTGATTCCACCCCTGAGAGTGAGTTTTAGATATATTATAAATTATTTACGGAGAACTTAGAAATGAAATCCATTGCAAAAAACCTTAATTTTCCTCACTTAAAATAGTAAATTTCTTGCAAGTCACCCACAGTGACATTATTCTGCACTATATAGGTATTTTGAAAGTTTTCAAAATCAGATTAAGCAAAAAATATGTCATTCTGCATGTGTATAATTGTGTCAAGGGGCCTGATGTAAAAATTGAATACTTGGAGACCTAGTTGTGTACTCTCAAGTACTTTTACTGAAACCCAGGTATTTTTGAAGAATGTATTTTAATGCTAATATTCCAGGTTTAAAGTGAATACTAAGTCAAGACATATAAAATACTGTTACATAACTTTGAAAATAAATACTGAAATTTGAAGTGTATTTTAAGTTCTAACAAGCTAAAAAAGTGTCAAGATCAAATCATACCAAATGATTATTTGTATTGCAAACATAGGCGAAAAGTATTCCTCAGAAGCCAAGTGACAGACCAGCTCTTAGGAATTTTTATTCAAAACTATTTTCTTGCCATTTTCTTCAGGTGTTTCAGTAAACTTAAAAGTTTGAAAGGCAGGAAAGTATTCCTCCCCTTCTTGATAAGTGAGGATCAGATTAGCTAGTTTTAAAATTTCAGCGTAATTGCCAATGCCTTTATTCTTATGAACTAAGTCCTTTCAAGTTGTGTTTTGAAGTGTGTGTTGTAAATTTATTCTACGATATCAGATCATCTAGTTTCATTTAATAATGTGTCTTAATGCAATTTCAATTTACCTAAAAATACAGTTTGTCACTGAAAGTAAAGTACTACTTCTAATTTTTCTACATTGTTGAAATGATAGATCTGTGTATTTGTTACACTATCTGTATTTAAGTAATTCTAGTAATTTTTTTCAGCAAGTAAGAAAAAAGGTGTTAAGACAAGTTAGGTAGTATAAAGACTGCTTGAGTAAGAACATGTTTGACAAGTTCAAATCTAAACATCATATCTATATTTTCTTTTGGACATAATTAAAATAAACTACCTTAAAGGGGAAAGAAAAAGACAAAAAGATATAAGAGAGAGAAATTACTTAATCTACTATGTATTTTTTCGTGATTTGTGAAGTAGAATTGCAGTTAAGATATTAAGCAGTTCTTGTTTCATGGAAGCCACATTTCTTGAAGAGGTACTGGTTTCTTTTGCTCCTGTTTTAGTGAATGAGTGGGCATGGTTAGACTTGGTCTTCCTCTTCATTCTTTAAGATATTGAAAAGTTGCAAGAAGAGCAGGTGTATGAAAAACTCGGCAAATGTCTACCTTAGGTGCCTAAAGCACAGAATCCACAATATTGTGAATTGGAAGGGACCCACAAGGATCTTAAAGTCCAACTCTTCAGCGAATGCTTCTCCAGGGACTTGAACCAACAGCCTTGGCATTATTAGTAGCAGACTCTAATCAACTGAGCTAATCTCAGTGTTAAAAGTACTTCTATCATAGAATATTCTGAGCTGGAAGGGACCCCCAAGGATCAGATCATTGAGTGAATGTCATGTACAGAGGATTGAACTGGTGACCTTGGCACCGAGGTTTAACCAACTGAGCTACTCTCAGGGTCACAGCAGCTGTCTCAATCTGTGCAGGAATCTTCTAGGAGAGAGCAAGGAACAATATGTTCTTGTTATGGCAGAATCACAGGAGCTATAAGATAACATTGAAAAGTTATTTTTATATAAATCAAGAGCACTCTTGCAACCAGATAACTTGATATGTAATAGTTCCATGAGAGCAGTTAAAATTCTGGGGTCGTCTCCAAGGCAGAGCATCTTTACTTATGAGAAAGAGGTCGTGTGAGCATCACGGGAGATTTTTCCAGCTGTGTAAGCTCTGGTAGCTCTGGCTTATTTGGACTTTTTACAGAAGACAGTGTAGTAGTGTATGAACATTTGTCTTTTGTTTATTCCCTTGGTAGTTGCATACCATGATACAAAGATACAAGAATGATTTGGTGTCTGGGGAAAAATAACACCATCTTAGTCCATCTGAGGTAGAGTTCTACTGCATGCAGCTTTTCAGGCTGTTCCTCCAGGCATCAGCACAGAACTTTATGTTGGCTAAGGTAGTGGGTTTTGTCACACACTGTTTAGTGATCCTAACTTAGTCTTTTCCACGACTGATGTATTACAGTATTGTCATGAAAATTTTGAGGTATTAAGTCACAATCTTGGAGTAAAATGGAGGCATGTTGCTTGGAGGAGAACACTTGCAAAAAGTGAAGCAGGTATTCTATTTCATTTTTAAGCAGACCCAGGAGAGGATTTTTCTTAACATCACAAATAAAAGACTGTAAAAGCATGTAAGAAATTGGTTGGGGGAATGAAGTTGCTTACTGTACTGCTGGTGGAGGGGGAGTGATGTGGTACAGATACCTGAGAGAAAACAAACTTGAAATTGTATCGTGTTAACCTGCTCTTCCTGATATTAGTTAAATCTTTCAGAATATGCTGTGTAGACTTTCTTCTTTACCAGTTGAGTGATAAACATACATGTCAGATAACAGAAAGATTATGAAAATGCAGAACTATTTAAAAAATAATCACAAAAATACTTGAAGATGTTTTACCGTACCTGTTATGCAGAAGTGAATTCTTCTGCTTGCCAAGACACAATTCTTCAATTGCAAAATAAAGGTTAGAGTTTCAATGATCTTCAAGATTGTCAGCACTTCTAGTGAACAATCCTGAAAGCCTTTTCCTAATTACCTCTGTAGGAATGTTGTTGTGGGAGGATGAGAGGCTGAGAAAAGGTGAGGGGGTGTTTTGGATAAGTGTTTAGACTTTATTGACTCATTGATGCCGCTGTTTTCCTCCTGAATTGCTGTAAATATTTGGAACAGCAACCTTCTTTCCTTTCTCATGGAGTTTACTACAGGATTGAGACCAGAATATGCAGTGTATTTATGATACTTGTAAAACATTTCAAGATCTGTAAAGTCTCCAGAGGAGCAGTAGATGTTGTGTAGTAGGAGCTGAGCGATTAAATTCAAAGCATTTTTTTAAGAGGATTAATATTTATTTTAATATGGCAGAAAAGAATAGATTTTGCAAGTAGAGAAATACCAGAAAATATGGCCATGTTACCATGGATGCTTCTAGTAATAAAAAAGCAGATTTTATTGTTTGTTTAGCAAACCATGGTATGTATGTTTAGAGTTTTTTTGACATGTGGGACAGGAACAGACAACAAACAAACAAATGAAACCCACTCCCCACCCCCCAAAAAAACCAAACAAAAACTAAACCCAAACAAAAGAAGGGGGGAAAAATCACTACTTTGCATTTACATGATACCTTGTGTTAAGTATATGTTGATATTGCTTTTCTGTGGAAGATTCTAGGGAGTGGACTTCTAATTTTTACTAGTGATCATATGATGTTCCTTTTTAGGGGACCCTGTATATTAGAAGTATGAAAAGCTCAAGGATCACAGTCAAGGTGTTTTAGTATTTCAGTGCAAGGTTGACAGGTAAATTACATAAGGGTACAGCAGTCCTAATATACTGATGACTGTTACATTCATGAGAGTTCCAAAATTTGCTTCGCTTGTACAGTGGAGGATCGCTTCCTATTGAAGAGTGCAGTTGGATAAGTTACCCCTTGATGATATTTGGATGCTCCTCTTCTGCTAATGTAATGTGACTAGTTGTCCTGAAGGTGACTAGAAAAGCCTGGGTTTGGGGTGCTATGAATAGAGTCTTCATGTGTGCATTCAGTTGCTTCTTCCAGTGTGCTGCAGCTTGACCTGTGTCACTGTGCTGGTCAACATGAGCTGAAAAGCTGCTCTGTTGGATTTGTTCTCTCTGTGTTCTTTTGCGGTATGAATGTCTTAGTCAGGAATGTTCTCTTAGTCATGCCTAAAGTTTTTTCTGCAGTTATTTTCTAAAGTTTGTGTGTTAATCAGAAGACAGGTCAGCAGAGTAAAAATACTTTGGTACAAATTCTCTTGTACCTAGAAAAATCTGTCAGACTGTGTCAAGTAATCATTGCAACTGGGAAATGTAAATGTGCTGGGAGTCTGGAATACTTTCACAGTGTCCCAACTGGTGATGCCGTAAAACATTTAATAAGGTCAAGAATGTGGGAAACACTGAGCTATAAAGAGGTGCTGCCGGATACTGATAACCTGAAGTTCAGATGTCAGTACCTCTAACTGTTTGATTTCTTGGTTAGTGGAGGGTTTGTGTGTGACTTGGTTGATACAGCAGTAGACTAAACAGATTTGGTCATTCAGTGGTCAAACTCTGGCTTCATTTGGTGGTTCCAAGGACCACTGTTCTAAGAATGTTGAACAGTCCAAAGTTGTCTTAAAGTTTAACATCAATAAATTCGGGTTTTGTGAGTGTATTTTTTTCCTTGCTTGTCTCTGATTTTTAGCTGGAAAAAAAAGAGATTCTTGAAATGTGAATGTTACTAGGTATCCATAGGTGTACTTTTTAGTACTGTGACAACAGTATCAAAATTTAATATTGGAATAGAACTTGTTCATAGATAGACAATGAAAAATTTCAGACCTTTAAAAGATTTAGCAACGAAATTCAGTCATCATACAAGGCCAATATTAGACACTTGCTTTTAAAAGAATGTAGTATACTATGATCAGGATCCAAATGTGCTGCTGATTGTGTACAAACCTGTGCCAAATGAAGCAAAGCTGTTGCTGTACTACCTTAATATAGATGTAAGTGAATTAATATTTAGAACAATATGCATCATTTCCTGGTCAGAAGCAATTACAGTGAGCATACATATTTGTACAAAACTGATATTCTTCAAATACAGGTGGAGAAAGCAAATCCCTAATTTTTTATTTGCATTTGGTGTGCTGTAATACTGTGTGCTGCAATACTGGGTATTAAGAATCCTAAAATAAGAATGATGCTGCATTTATTTTGCCTAGGTATTTATTAGGAAGAGAAACTATGTGATTCCAAGAATGTCATTTCACGGTACAGTTAAGCAATCTTAGTGTTAGCTGTTGAAAAGTGTAGTGGTTTTTTAAACCATATCCTCCTAGCTGTATGTTTCTCCTCTTTTCTGTGCACCACTACTTGTCTGATTCTCTAGCAGCCTTGTTCAGAAAAATGAGCCAGTGGACAACTGATTGCTTCTAATGATGAAAAATGAGGGGAAGGCTGTGTTTGATCTTTGAACTGGCTTGTTAGGAGGTGGATTTGATTCCACTATAAGGGACGGAGCAGCAGTGGGCAAGGGGAAAAAAAAGGAATTTTTCCCTTTTGGCAGTAATTAACTGTTGTGTTTTTCTATAATGGGAAATTCTGACTATTCAGAAGCTATTTCATAAATGAAACATCACCACAGAACTGTATATAATGTGATGCTTTCAGAGTCAAGAGCAAAGTGTCAGAATCAGGACATTAAAAAAACCCCAAAAGATCAGGAGTTTAAAACAAACAATCATGTTAGTCCCACTGGAAGGAGACTAGTTCTGGGTAAAGGTACTGGAAGCTCCTTTCTCTGATCACTTTGGGAAGGATGTGATAGAGAGATGTAGTTCATGCCACTAATGGTTTGCAAATTTTCTGTGGTAAGATGGAACTGTTACTTTTGTGTGTTTTTATCTTGGCAGGAGAGCTCAACCATTTGTTAAACGCAGCAGGAGAGTGGTTTATTTTGAAACTCCCTCCAGTTTTGTTTTCATGGTGGGTGGGAGGTATTCTCAGCCAGAGTTTTCTTTGGGAAATTGTTTAGGTAGGAATTTATTCATTGTCTGTTTTTCTAAGGGAAGAAGAGACCATTATGACCTAATATATAACACCAAACTACAGTCCAAGTGCATGTTATCTATAGAATTACCTAGTAATTACCATATTGCACCTATACACCTTTTCTTTGGGGTATAGCATATCTTTCTCAGGAAAAGGTAGTTTTGTTTGAACTGTAGTCCCTGGATTTCATTACTTAATTAGCCTCCCAAGGTTCTATAGCTTAATTACATTCAAAATTTACTGTCTTGTCCCACTAAATGTGCTTATCCTACCCTTTATTTAAGAAAATGTAGGACACATGGCTTGTGCTTTTCTAAATTGTTATGTCCCAGGGCTGCATTTGCCTTTTCAGGAGTATGTATCAGGAGTATTCATTATATGGAGTAGTTTTATGAGGTTAAGGCAGAACAGACAGAGCCAAGGTAACTTCTTATTCACATGCATATTTTCCTCTAGGTTCATTTATGCTTGTCTGCTCATCTAGAAAATGAGCCCTTTTTGGGGTAAGAAAGAATAGGCAGACTAAAGAAAAAATATTGTTACTTTTTTGTTGTTGTACGGAGTGTGGAGTAGAAGATGACAGTGACCAATACAAAATTAAGTCTGTGTAAGTGGGGAGAGACATAAACATTTTTCACAGTTTTCAACTTCTTGTGATGGTATGGAATTCAGCCACTTAAAAAAAAGTAAAGATTTCACTTAGAGTAATTAGTCAAACCAGAGATGTGTATTCTGGTTATGGCAGGATTGAAACTGATGATGAAACCTGCCTTCTTTGTTGTAGCTTTACATTTTATTGTGTATTTAGATAGGAATAGCTTTTCTCTGGTGCTGTCAAACTCTCCAGGTCAAATGTGTATTAAAATTTAATTTTATTAAGTACAGCTGTTTTCAACATAAATAACAAAAGTCAGCATGGTGGCTCAACATGATGTCAAAATGCAAAGAAAGATATGACCCAATTTTCATTAAACAAGGCAATAAAAATCTCTGAATATGGATGCCATACATGCTCTATTATACACAGAAATGCCAATGGCTGAGATTGTAGTAAGAAAAAAAAACCCAAAGACAAAATATGAAGGTAGAATATGCCAAAATGAAATATGTGAGTTCATAGCTTGAAGATGGACAGTAAAATTTTGTTACCAAACTGTCTGTTTTTTATTAGAGTCAGCTTGTGTTCTGACTCTTGAGATCACCAAAGGAAAGAAAGGCTGCATCTTTCACACAGTATCAGATAACTATATGGCAAAAACAACTGCAAAAAATGAAGTTCTGCAGTCATAGCAGTCATACTGGAGGAAGCAGTTACCATCATAAAACATGGTTATGACAGTGTGCACAATAGTGGTGATGTAGTAACCTGTGCAGCAACTGCTGTCAGCCGAGGATTGGTGTGTTTTTTTCATACAATTATGACTGTGCTGTGTTTAAGAGCATCTGGGAAACAGGTGCTATCTGAGGTCACAGTATGAAGTATTAACTGTGTCTTCTAAGAAGGATGCACAGAGCAATAGGGTTTAGCTTTCCAAACTACGTAAGGATGGTTATCTTGCTGATTGCACATATGAATGTGGATGTTTGTCTTCAGTCTGGAGGGTTAGAAAGTCCACAAGATTATGGAGACTCTGTAATGTCTCGAATGTCACAAGAACATTGGGAAAGTCATACACAGCTTAAAAATAAATAAATCATAAGTTGGCAGCATTAAAATTGCAAAGCAGACCAGGAAAATTGGGCAAGGTGTAAACAAACAAGCATAAAGCTGTCCTACTATGAGGCAGAAAACGTAAGGCTTTTGCAGCACTTGCGTAATTCTCTTTAGAGGTTTTCTCATGGAACAACAGCTGGTGCTGTTTTGGGAAGTGTTACTGGAGCTTTAACAGTATGAAGATCTTTCATACAGGGCAGAATACAAAAGGCATTCTTGAGACAATTCCAAAATATACAGAAGAGATTGTCAGTTTAACATCACTGTGGTTAAATGCTTGCCCAGTTGGGGATTTTTTGTTGTTGTTTCGTTTTGGGGGTTTTTTGTTGGTTTGGTTGGGTTTTTTGTTTGTTTTTGGTTTTTGTTTGTTTTATTTTTTTAAAGGGGGGTGAGGGAGGACTTTTATGCTATATTTACTTGTATTTTAAGCAGTAGAAACTCTGAATTTGAAAACACTTTTAAATTTTGTGTTTTGGTTGTTTTTTTCCCTTTTTTAAAGTTATCAAGGAAAACATATAGGGAGACTGCAGAGAGTGTTTGTGTCCGTAGATCTATATACAAGGTTTGGTGATGACGATTTTATCCTTTTTTTGGAATGAGTTCTAAGTATCACTTGAACTCTAAAAATGTCCACTCAAGGTGGAGACACAGGGATTCAGAATTGGTCTTCTGAGTACAGCACTGCCCAAAATGCTTGGTCTAGGAAACTGCAGTATTGTGGACTTCTGATCCTTGCATTCCTGCAAAATAACATTCATTTGTGTAGTTGAATACTTTCTGGCTTTTGCTTTTATGCTTATGCTTCAGTAGTATATGAAATAAAATCTAAATATTTATGAGTATTTTTATAGATTCAGAATATATACTATACTTGGAGTATTGTACACCTAAAATATTTATGACAAGGAATCAAACTTTTAAGTAGAATTTGCTGAAAAAGTGTTTATGTTGTCTTAGTGAAAATGATAAAATTCTTTAAGATTACATTTTCCTTTTTTTTTTTAAATATTCACAGACCAGAAAGAAAAAATATTATGCTTCCCTCTTGAATCATGCATTATCATGTTCCAATTAGTGTGTTATAAATTATAATAGACATAACTGTCACAGGGAGCACAGTAACAAGATCTTTACTCCTGCAGGGTTGCAGCAAACTCACTGTTCCCCAGGAGGTGACACTTCTGCAGGACTAGCTTATTTTAGACAGCAAAGTTTGTCTTGGTGTGATCTCTGTTGTCTATCAACATGACAACAATCTGGAAGTAGTATCTCAACAGAAGACACAGTTTGGATATTCTACGTTTATTACTAACAAATCAGAAAGTGTAAACTCCTCCAAGTTGTCAGTAAGGCTTTCACTGGAAAGCAGAAATGCATTTCCTAGTGTTGTATTAAAGCTAATAGCTCATAAGAATCCCTTCCCAGTAATTCTATTCTAATTTTTCACAGTCTAGGGATACTTATTCAGTCACAATAAAATGGACTTTTTCTAATCTTCTGACTCTTACTCATCCCACAACATTTTTGATACTGGAGGTAGTGAAATTGTAGCCTAAATCTTTTAGGTTAAGATTTGAGTTCTTATTTTGGGTGGATGTTTTTACTGAGTTGTGGTGCGTGGTTAGTCCCTAGTCCTCAGATGCTGTGCAGGTAGAAGCATTTTGGAGCCCTGTTTCAGAACAATCCCAAGAATACAGTACTGATATGCATGACAGCTGAAGAACTGGAATGTAATCACTGCCCATCATGCACTTCGCTGATTGTGAAAACCTCTGGAAGCCTGAGAACTGGGAGCAAATAAAACAGTTTTGTTTGAACAAGATTCTGCTGGTCTTCTCACCTGTAATTCTTTTGCTTTCTATATGAATTGCATCTCCTCTCTTCTGTTTTTTCACACTTCCTTTATCTGAGAAGTTTTATTTTATTTTCCTGCCGTTCTCCTGTCTGTGTAGAACAAGTGAGCATAGTAAAACTGTGTTAACAGAGCTGTGGAACCAGTAAGTAAGCCAAGGGTGACTCTGTGAGGTATGATGTAAAAAAATTATCATAAAATAAAATACATGTGCAGTGAAACTCAATGGAAGCCTGGATGTCATTCACAGAAATACTTCAGTGCAACAGAATTTATGTAGCAGCTATTGGCAGTGCTTCTTTAGTACAGTTTTTATTGCTACTCTTCCACGTATCAGTTTAATGTATCTATTTGCAAACTCCTGTTTCTTTTCTGCCTGCTTAGCTGATCCATTTCTAATCTTGATGGTGTGGTGTGAAAGGGTTTAAGACCAAATGACAGTTGAGGCTACATTAACTTGGATACCAAATCCCTCTAATCACATGCGATTCTGCAACCTTCTTGTTTGGCAGGAGATGTGATGGACTCCAGAAGAACAGTCATGAGAGTTGGTGTTGTGGTTCCAACTCTGCTGTGTGTATTCCTGGGTTCTTTCTCTCTCACTCTGGATGCTGTCAGATACTGGACTAGGTAGTAGAGAATTTGATTCTTATTTGGCATGTTCAAGTTCACTCATGGCCGAATAATTGGCTGTTGTCCTTGCTGGTGCACACAGTCTGTCTGAAAGGTTCTAGGAGTATATGTTTCCTAGTGTTTCCATAAATGAACTAGAAAAATGTGGTATCTGAATCTGGAAGCAAAAGGTAATTTCCCCTGTTCTGAATAGAATTAAATGCTTTATTCCTGTGCCTCCTGGGCTGGGTGGGGGGAGGTGTAGAGGCATCAAAGCTTGAATACTAGAAGCTGGAGAAGACAAATTGGATTAATATGTGGATAGTTGGTGTCTGACCTTCTGGATTCTGCTGAAGTTGTTTATGTGAGTTCAGTATCCTTATGAGTTTATGTGAGTTCCTTTGCTTTCAGTGCTATCTGAGGCTGCAACAAAGGCTGAACAGAGAAAAAGAATGAAACCTTCTTTTGGCTGTGAAATTTCCATGATGATTGGTTAATCAAGAGTTGGAGTTTAGCCTGTATTTATGTTATGTAGATGTACACTGGGAACAGCTAAATGAGAGAGGAAAGAAGTCACCTGAGTGGCAAGTGGGTTTTGCCCTCATTATTTGTCTGTTGATGGTTTTTACTAGTCATGTAACACCTGCTTCCAAGTTGGTAAACTCCCTCTAAGAGGATGAGACTGTTCCAGGTACTGGGCAGCTGGGTACAGAATTCATTATGTCTGCTAGCCAGACAACTAAATCATGTAAGTTCCAGTTATGTTTATTGGTATTTTTAAGATAATTCCAATTTACAGGTAGGAATGCATACTGTAAAATGTCATAGCTAGTCTCTTTGTACATATGCCTTCACTGTCTTTGAATAGGGCTATTCTATGTTTGGTTGTTCTCTGATATTTGAAGTTTTTCTTTTATGTGGCTTTCATTCAATGACAAGGAGGTATTTAAAGGGAAAGAAATTGCTGAAAGTGCATCAAATCTCTGTATCCTCCCCTCCCAAAAGTGGATTAGGTTACTGTAACACTGCTTGTTCTTTCAGACACTTTTCATAAAATCCAGACATATTAAGCTTAAATTCTGTTTAAATTCCTACATTAGCTTATGTGATTCTCTTTTTTTATGTTCCTTGTCTTATTTCATAGAATCACAGGATGGTTTGTGTTGGAAAGGACATTAAAGATCATCAAGTTCCAACCTCTCTGCCACTGGCAGGGACACCTTCTGCTAGATCACATTGCTCAGAGCTTCTTCCAACCTGGCCTTGAATGCTTCCAGGGATGGGGCATTCACAACCTCTGTGGGCAACTTGTTCCAGTGCCTCACCACCTTCACAATCCAGAATTTCTTCCCCAAAATCTAATCTATACTCACTCTCACTTTGAAGCCTCTCCCCCTTGTCATTTCCCTACGTGCTCTTGTAAATAGTGTCTCTCCTTTCATCATAAAGCATTCTAAATTGGGATTGTATCAGCCTTAATCACTTCAATAGAGAATATAAATTATGGCAATTGAGAAGCCATAGAAGCATTATAGTGTTTCTTAAGTCCCACTGAATGAATTGTCTACACTGTAATATAAGAGAGCAGTTTTGCTGTTGTCTCAGAACAGTATTCAGTGTTTTGGATTCAAATGCTTAAGCACAAAATGAATGTTACACTTAACCTGAGGAGGTGGGTGTCTTATGTAATACACTGTTGTTTCCTTATTTTAGTTTATTGTGCTTAGTAAATAACTAAAGTTTGAATATGTTACAATTTTTTAAGGATCTGTCATATAATCTGTGACATTTTTTCTCTTACAAGGGTAGCTTGATCTTAATATGTCTCAAAACTGAACACTTAAATTATGTGACAAGTTTTGATTGTAATTTAAATCTCTGTCAGATTTTGTTTGTGTCTTGAGAGTGACTTAATGAATAAGGTTGATTGTTGGTTTGCGGGTTTTTTTTAGACATTATTTGATAATCAGATGAATGCTTCAAAAAAAGAAGACTCAGAAAGCATTAATAAAAATGACACTTCAAAGAAGATGTCTGTTGAGAGAGTTTATCAGAAAAAGACACAGCTTGAGCACATCCTCCTCCGTCCGGATACCTACATTGGGTCAGTTGAACCCTTAACTCAGGTAAGTGTGACTAAATTTAAAATCTAATATCTTTTGCTGTTTTAATGAGAAAATTACCATTCTGGTTAATAAATAGGCCCATCTAAATTATTAAAATTCTGAATTATAATGTTAAAAGCTGGGGTCATGTTTATGTATGCATGTGTATAAAGAGGACAAGAGAAGACTTTTTATAGCAGTGCTCAGTTCATCTGAAAAGATTCACTCAGCAAATACTGCGATCTAGTCAAAACAAACACACTTATGTGTGTAAACACACAGTTATGTGTGTATATGTCTGTGTCTACAAACATGCCTCTGTGCACACACATATATGTGCCTATTTGTAAGTAAGCATTTGTTCTAGGTCCAGCAATGCTTTGGTCTGCTTGTTTAGGTAGAGAACAGAGAATTTAAGCCTCCTGCTGGCACTTTCTTCAGCTGTTTTTGTGAAGTTGCAAATTGCTTTGAACTTCACTGTCTCTATACTGTTGGGAGTTCCCTGACAAGCAGAAAATAATGGATTTTCATTATGGAATTCTTTGTGGGTACAGTTGTAATTTTTGCCAAATTTTGTTTCTACTTTTGTCTTGTACAGCAGCACTAATGAGACTGTAAGAGTAAAGTTTCTGAGGAAAATAGATCTCAGAGAATCATAGACTGGCTTACCAAGGCAGTGAATATTTTTATTTTATTTTGTTTACATGTAGTTAATGTGGGTTTATGATGAAGATGTAGGAATGAATTGCAGAGAAGTTACCTTTGTTCCAGGCTTGTACAAGATCTTTGATGAAATTCTTGGTAAGTATTTTTAACATCGATATCTGCTTTAGCATTATGGAGTACCTGCTTTTCTGAGTGCTCTCCAAGTATATTAATTTATATCTAAATCACAGACTTGGAGCCCCACTAAACTATACTGCATAAAAATTTTAGTGCATTCTAGGACTATAGAGCAATTTAAACAGGGAAGAGTTTTCAGTTGAACTTGTAAGAAAATGTAAATATGTTACTGAATGTCCAAACTAGATCATTTTTTATGATCAATATTGTTACAAGGTTTTTAATCTGCAAAGTCTATTAGGGCTACAGTTTTAAGTAACATTTAGAAGAAGATTATTCCTCAGAAGGAATGCAATTTCTAAATTGTTTGATGTTCACTTAAATCATCAGTTCATGAATCATTAACATTTCCTCCTTCTGTACAGAATGATGGTGGTGATGGTGGTCTTTTGTGGGTCATTTTTAGACTTCAGACAGTTTTAAAATGACTAAGCATCATACTGCCATTAAAAAGCATGGTGACTGAAACACAAACAAGTGATTTTTAGAAAACTATGTCACAAGTCTGAGTTACTGTGACTTACTAGTTTGTGATATTCTCTTGGTGACAAGAACACATTGAAGACTAACCAGCAGTAGAGATGTGCATCTGAATACTGTGCTATCTGCTGAACTGATATTTTGAGCTAATACAGCAAAGCTTATCAGTTTTTATGAAGTTCTGTTTTAAGGATGGCAGGATTACCTCATAAACTAAATTATGGTTTATAGAAGTCAATGGAAATTTTGTCATGACCTTCATTAGTTTCACAATTTCCTCATCTCTAAAACTATGCTTTGTTGCATTGCTGTCTTTGAGGAAATAAAGACTGTATCTTTGCCAGGTGAAAAAGAATGCTTTTTAAATTCTTTTTTAACTGACTACTTAGTTTGACAAATATGGGAATGAAAATCTTTAATAATTTCTGTTTTGCATGCTGCCTTATAGTTGTAATTTTGGTGCTTTTCGTGTTAGGCAAACCACTTCCGTGTTGTCCCATTCAAAAGGAAGATCATTATTCTGTCATTATTGTAGTACTGTAAGGCTTGTTGCTTCTTTGTGTAGCACTGCTAAGTGCTCCACAGATTGTGGTTTGAGACCTAGGGGTCAGTGTAATAACATTATGAGAATGGGACATTGTGGCTATGCATGCTTTTGAATGAAACGCACTTAATGATTTTAGTAAAAGCACCTTGAAATATCTGATCTTATATTGAGATCCTTGTCATCTATTAAGATATTGCACTATGGTGTTTTAGGGTTTTATCTTCATCTGTTTCATGGGTGATGAGACAAATGCTGAAAATTACTGTAATGTGTTTTCATGGTTAGTGGCCAGAGTCACATTTCTGCTTCCAGTAGTTTATATACATGGGAGTGCAGTTTAATTAAATTCTGATTAAATCCTAATTCCTGGTTATCTTTATTTTGGTCCTATATTGTGTAGACTGATACTTATGAGTCTCACAGGCTCTTTAGAGATAACTTCTGCAGTCAAAACACAACTTAATGGATATGACTTTTTTGATGTTTTTCAGTGGCAAAACAATGTGTAAAGTGGTCTGATGATGCATATAATTTTCTAGGGTTTTTCAGATACATGCTATAATAAATAGCCAAACAAGAACAACAAGAGAAAAAATTAAGTGCTCAGTATGTTAAAAGCTGAGAACAGGCTCACAAAATACACTTCTGTATTTATTTCTGAGATAGTCTAATTGCTTGAAATAGCCAGTAATTGTAAGAAGGTTGAAAAATATATTGCAGATTCTTGGTCATATTTATAGCCTTCAGTACTAAGATACAGAATATACAAATAGCTACCAGATTAAGAAATACCTGGACTATTGTAACTTGTGGTGGCATACATATAAAACAGTTTTACAGACCAAGAAATGAATTATTGCTCCTATGAAGTGTTAATTTGTGCTACTTTATTTCATAGTAAATGCTGCTGACAATAAACAGAGGGACAAGAATATGACTTGTATTAAAATATCCATTGATCCGTAAGTAAAAGCATTTTTTCATTTGCTTTCCCTACCAGTACTACTGTAGTTTAGATTTGTACAAATAATTTTACTAATAAAATTGGATTTCTTTAAAACAAAATATCTTAAGATGAAGAGGTGAATTAAGTGGTTAACAGTAAGTGCTACAATTCTGAATTTATAATAATTTGCTTTCCTAAACCATTCATTAACATTTGATTGAATGAAACTTAAAACCAGAGTATTGTAAAATTCATGGTGAGATGAAAACTTGGCAGTCCATAACTGTAGCCAGCCAGGTTACTTATAAGTACCAACTCTGAGGTTTTCTAACACAATTTTGCAACTCTTGAACTTCTATGTTAACTCCTTTTGCATTATGATAGGATTGTTTAAAATAGTCAGCTGTATCACACTTAAACTTCATATTGCAAGCACATCATTTACCAGTGTTTTTTGAACCTGGATACTTAGAGATGATTTCTAATGAGAAGTACTGCATTTATATAGTCGCTGATTGGGTTCCTTTAGTAGTACCTTTTCAGTGATATTTAACTGAATAATAAATGTTTTAAACACCTAGTTTTCAGAGCTAACCTTTAGGATAAATATGCTGAAAAGTCATTTTTCTGCTTTCATCAGGAAGTGGGAAGGAAATGGTAATGGAAATCTGCATGACCCATTGTAATTTTGAACTCTCTAATACTGAAAAATGAAAGTTCTGTGCAAGAGCTAGAAATAGCAGTGATGCCAGATATTGATGGATTTTGTCACCAATATGTAAAATGAGTTACAATATTTAGTATAACTTGGAAATAACAATATTAAACTGATGATAATTTGGCTGTGTCTGGATGCACTTCAGTGAAATCTAAAAAGCTACATCTCTATCTTGAGTGTAATTCTATCACTAAACTTCAGGATCCTGTTCCACATAAGGTTCAGATAGTGAAAGCTCTTCAAACAGATTTTTGGTGGTTATTTTTATGATACGAAATATTGTTGTATATGGACAATGAAGCTCCTTCTTCCAAGGCATCTAATAAGCACAAATGAGTGGGGCTCTTTGTAATTACAATTGTTAGAGCTGTGAATAAATGTGGTAAGAATATGGTCTTATTTTTAGGTAGTTATTTAAACAGGTATGCGGAAGTCTGTTTTCAAGATTACATTAATTTGCTTAATGTCGTCACTCTTTTATAGGGAATCAAACATTATCAGCATATGGAATAATGGAAAGGGTATACCAGTTGTGGAACACAAAGTAGAAAAAGTATTTGTACCTGCCCTAATCTTTGGGCAGCTGTTAACATCCAGCAACTACGATGATGATGAGAAAAAAGTTACAGGCAAGACTATTTAACATGCTTTGTTTTATTCAGTTAAGCCATTGTGTGAGCCTTCAGGATGCTTTCTCTTCTTAATTTTTCTCTTTCTATTCTATCTCATAACAGATGATTACTTAGACACCATTACTGTAGCTCTTTATTAGAGTAAAAATACTTAAAGATCATATCTGACTTTTTCTTTTTTATACCAATATTTGCAGACAACTTTACTTTTACATCTTTAATGTCAGTACTCATTATTGCATAATAAACAACATACTTTTTGATTTTAATTGTATTTATGTAAGCATTTAAACATCTGTGCTCTTGCAATTAAGGGAAAAGTAAATCTAATAAGTTAGGACATGATTTTTTATTACAAATTTAAACTGACTGTAGTTTACTATGTGTTGTTTTTTCAGGTGGGCGCAATGGCTATGGTGCAAAACTTTGTAACATATTTAGTACAAAGTTTACAGTTGAAACTGCTTGCAAGGAATACAAACACAGCTTTAAGCAGGTACAGAAGTGTTCAAAACTTTTTTCCTTTGCTGTAGTTATAAATGTAAAATTTAGCACATGTATTTCAGGAATATTTAAAGACATTAATCATTTATTATTCAAATGGATGTATAGAGTTTGCAGGCTAGGTTAGCTCAGTCAGTAAAATTGGTATTTCAACATATTAGGCTTTTTGGGTTAAGTAATGCTTTCTTTGGAATGTTAAGTGAGTAAAAATGACAAGTTTTTTTAAAACTAAAATATATTCATGCATATGTGAAAAGAAATATATTTCATTGAAACATTTTGTAATTGCTGTTGTATAATTTGCCAAGAAAATCTTTCTACTTAGCTATGCAAACATGGAACCAGTTATCTTTGTAATTTTGTATAGTGTTGAGACAGATTTTTCAGTGTTTATGTCATGAATTTCTTTTGCCCTAACTGAACTTAAGTGCAAACCCCCCTTTTGAACTTATTGCTCATTGTTCACTTACAGGCCAGAGGTTGGATGTAATCAGATCTATTATATATCCCTTTGAGATGGCCCCCTTTCTAGAAGTTTTAAAAAAAAAAACTTTGTTAGAGTATTAAATACCAAAGTTCCTTGGCTTTGGAGTCCTTCCCAGTTGGTGGCTTCATTCTCTTCCTTTCTGGACAAATAAATAGTTTCTGGTCATGCTGTCTTGTTGCTACATAAATAACACATTTAAGCTGTTATGCCTGTCTCTTAAAAAATGTAATGTTTTCTGCTGACTACCAAAGGGCATATAATATTGATTTGAGTTTACTTTTTGAAAATTACATGCTTTATGACCTAAAGTGCTATATTTTCCAGTGTTTTCAAAATTTGTGAAAATTTAATACAACTGAACATGTGCTGTGAGCAGATGTTCTACATGATCACAGAAATGTGCCTGTGTTCTTAAGTAGGGAACAACACAAGACTCCTGTCTAGTCAAGTCTAAGCACCTTGGTTTTCTCAAGAGGTGTGCTTTGGGTCTCTGCACAGCCAAGGTGCTGTCTTGGAGACTACCAAGTCTCTGCACAGGAACTAATAAGCCTGTCTATAGAAGTGTGTATTTGACTGAAAGTATTGAACAGATGGGCAATAAGGAGCTGTAAGGCCATCTTACTTCCACCTGAGTTAGGAAGTTTTGTGGGATGCTCTATTTGCTTTAAAAGCATGTCCACCAATAGTACCTGCACGTTTACAAATCCCACAAAGGTGCTGTATCCTGTGCTTCTGCTTATCTTTGTATAGCAATTAATTTTGTGTAGTGTTTTACCAGAGGAAACTTCTAAAAGTGGTCTGTGAGCTTTTTGTTGTGTAACTGCAATCCTATGCAATCCTAGCATAGCTGGAAAAGAGAACAAAGGAGGAGGATAACATGTATGTAAACTAACATCTGAAATGCTTTGTTTCCAAAGACTTGGATGAATAACATGATGAAGACCTCTGAGCCCAAGATCAAGCACTTCGATGGTGATGACTACACATGCATTACATTTCAGCCAGATCTATCTAAATTTAAAATGGAAAAACTTGATAAGGATATTGTGGCCCTCATGACAAGACGAGCATATGACTTGGCTGGGTCGTGCAAAGGAGTCAAAGTCATGTTGAATGGGAAGAAATTACCTGTAAGAGCATAATTTGAAGTATCTTGAGTGTTCTGAGTATTTGATTCGAAGAGCAGTGATTGTTACCTGTTACTTGTAGGTGAATGGATTTCGCAGTTACGTAGATCTCTACGTTAAAGACAAGCTGGATGAAACTGGAGTCGCACTCAAAGTTATTCATGAAGTTGTGAATGAACGGTGGGACGTGTGCCTCACTCTGAGTGAGAAAGGGTTCCAGCAAATCAGCTTTGTAAATAGTATAGCTACCACAAAGGTAAGTGGTTAGATCAAATGGTAAAGAATGGAAATGATTAAATGTGTGCTGAGGTTATGCCCAGTCAGGTGTTTAATAAAAAATAAAACTGGCTTGCTACAAATAAATAGCTGAGAGAATCCTTTGCATGAGAGGAATGGGCAGAGCAGTTGGATGGAATCAAAATATATTCATAGCAGTGTTTCTACATATGCATTAGTTTTCAAAACACTAGTAATCATTATCAGTGATATCTTATGGGAGCATACATGGTATTGAAGAAAATTAATGGAACCGATTTATTCCTTTCTTCCTTTTTAACACATTGTAATAAGATAATTCTGAAAGTAAGGTTAAAAAATGTACAAACCTCTTTGAAACTACAGGTAGCAAGTTTTGGAGGACAACGATAGCTTTTGGTATTCTTGAAAAATGGCTATCCATTTATGCTGTTATGATGTATAAAATTGGCCTGAAGTGTTGAGATTTATTTTCTTTTATTTTGTGTCTGTATTAAGGGTATTATAAGTGTTCTTTGTACTTAGTAGCAAGTATAGTAGCAGTGAAATGATACTGTAGAGAAACCTTCAGTTACAATAAAGCATCGATGTGCTCAGCATACTGAAGTACATCTTTGTGCTTCTCAAATCGCTGGAGTGGTCAAGCAGCAAGACAATCATCTGAAAGCAACTGGCATAACACTCATTTGCACCAATTTGGCATGGACCAGGTTTAGTGATCTAGGATCAACCACAGTGAAAGAAAGTCTTTGTCATTTCTACTCTTCACAACTTGCACTTGCTGAATGATCTAATCAACTTGGTGGTTTTGTTTTTACATCTATTGAATTTAACAATCCAGGTCTAACAAGACTAGAGGTGAGACTGTTTTTAGGAAATCTTAACTATGAGCTTTCCAAAAGATGAGAATGATGAGCATTGGTCATCAGACCCTTAAAAACCTCTCCTTGCTCAGATCTCTTCTAAAAGAATCAGAAGAAAATTCTGATGGTAGCATGAGTGGTTCATAAGCACCAATGGTTAGACCCAGTCTAGGTCTCCAGTCTAGGGGTCTCCAGTCTAGGAGGTGCCCAGAAGTACCAGTGTTAGCCTTGGTGGCAGGTGATGTGTGGCCAGTGTTTTGGTGGGATACAATTGTTACTGCATACTTGTTTTCAGTGGTATTTGTTTCATTGTAGAATATTTACTCTCTGAGTGTGCATTTTAATTAAGTTCTTATCTGATACTTGTCAAAACTAGGGATGACAAATGTATCTCATAGTTGAAGGATAATGACTTAAGTTTAATTCAGGCAGACTTTTTATTCAGCATAAAGAGAAAAAAGCCATGACTTGAAAAACATGTACAACACTTTTATGAAGAAACTGCCTTGAAGAGAAACTTAATTATGCTTGATACCAGCTTAAGAAAATGTGTTTGAAAAAAATCAATACTTATTGACTTCTAAATCAAATGTATTTCATACACTTACTCAAAATTTTGATTTTTACTCTTTTGGATCAATTTTGACCCATCATGCAGTTACACATACATTGTTATCATATATTCTCTAGGAAAATTAATAGATAAAAGTACTGTGCATTCTTCAAAGGTAAGTGTTGTAATTTTTAGTTTTTCCCACTCTCCCAATCCATTTCTTATGTGTGTGACTGGATGTGGAATGTTCAGGTCCAATGAACCACCTCACAAGCAATTGATGTGCAACTACCCACTCATGAAACATAATGGCTAGAAACTAAGTGTCAACTGCCTGCCCCTTGTCTGCTGACAGGTGAGGAGCTCATTTCAGATGTGTTTTTGTTATTGACTGGTGTTTGCTGAAAGCTTTTCATTTCTGTTTCTGGATAAGTTTCACCCAGTCCTAACTTCCCTCCTGTCTTTTTTAAACTTTCTATAAATTCCAAAGAAGTTTTTTTTAGGATGTTGGGGTGAGGGTTTGTGAGGGGAATTTGGAAGGTCAGGCAGTATGCTGAAGTGCAGCTCCCTTGTTTGGTTCTTGTAAATTTGTTACCTTGGTCAGCTCCCCATTTATTCAAAATTTTGCCAGAGTAGACCTCCACAGAATTGGACTTTGGCATTTGAAAGAATGTTTGTGGCTATTACAGTTGTGCAAATAACCTTTAGGGAGACTTGTAAACTGATTTCTCATGGTTTTCTCAGTTTGGAATTTTGAGTATTAGCTGTGGTAGAACTTGTAGTAGAAACTTCAGTTATTAACATAGCAATCTAATGATATTTTTGATATGGTGGCACTGCTACCTCTAGTACTGCTAATCATTTTAGTACAAATACTCAGGTAATACAGTTGCAGTGTCAGAGAATAGACTTGGATGCAGGAACAATCCCAACCTGTTAAAATTTGCTGGAATTCAGAAGAAAATCAGGACTATTCCAGTTTTCAGATTTATTCTAATAAAATAAATATAATAGAAAACAAATGCAAAGGAAACTAATACTTTATTTGCATAGCTAATTAAATGAAAAATTCATATTTATAATTAGCTCCTGAATTTTTCTGCCATGTAAATCATCTATCTGTCCATAGAATTCAAATATGGCTTACTTCCAAATCAGTTGAGGCTGTTGGCTATTGATGATGATGATATGAATAGAATGTATACAGGAGGCAGCCAAACCTCCATTTTAAAGATTTTTAGTTGTTAGTGTTTCATTAGATGCCTTTGCATCCTGAAGTTTGCAATAATGGGGTTCAGTCGTTACCATCTGAAAAAAAAAATTGTACGGTTTTAGTGCTCTTTTCTCATAATACAGAAATCATAATAGTCATTGACAGCCCTCTAGATTTGGAGGGTATTTTTTCTTTCTGTGTCTTGTATGGAATTGCTGTGACGGCTGGGGCAGTTCTAGGCCCTTACGGTTCCATAGTGGGTACTTGTGCCACCTGCTGGTGAGATGGTTGAGGGGTTCCCAGCTCCGAGCTCTGAACATCCCTTTGCTCCCGGCTGCACACTTAGGAATGGACACGGGAATGGGGAACTGTTACAATAACTAATATTGCCTAGGTACAAGAATTACTGGTAAGTCGCTGCTTTTTTGGTATATCAGATGCTAGTTTTAGCAAAATATTTGAAGTGCTGAAATTGTTACTAAAAAAATGGCTAAAATTGTAAATAAAAATATATGCTGAGATATTCCCATAAGCATAAGTTTTCAGTAATATGATGGGCAAAAGTAATGCATTTCAAGATTGCCATCCAGATGTGGAATTTGATACATGTAATTCGATATTTTCCTGTAGTAGCTTTTCATTACAGTTTGGAAATGAATTTACTTTTCTTTAAAGTGTCAGAATATTGATATATTGACTTTCAATTTAACTTTCCCTCTGCTGAAATTCTGTTGCCCCTATATGAATAAGAGCAGTTGTGTTTTAATTTTGGTGGGTTTGGGGGGTTGGGTGTGGGTTTTTTTGTTTGTTTGCTGTTTAGGAAGAAATGCCATGAAAAAATACTTTGTATAGTGCTTCTAAATCACACCAGTGGTTTGTGTTGCTGTTTTAGTAGGTGACTCTAGGGACTGACAGAAACTGTAGATGGTTTCTTTGAAGTGCAAGTACTGGTTTTGATTATGACTAATAATATTTACCATCTTAACCATTTTGTTTTTATCCCCTCTTTTTTTTTTTTTTTGATCTCTACCTTCTGCATGAAGTTGAACCACAGCTGCTATCTCCTGTCTATTCCACCACTTTACATCTTCAGTCTTTTTAGATGCATGCTCTGCCTTAAATTGTAGAATCCTAACTTTTGGGTTTTGCTTGCTAGTTGTTTTCCTCTATTTGGCTGCTGTTTTTTTCTTGGTTTTGTTGTTTTCTGTTTCTTATATATCCTATACTTCCTTATACTCATGAAAAGCTTTCCTCCTCACTTCTTTTTATGACCAGCTTTAAGGAAGGATGATTTTTCTGTTTGTGACCTCATTATGAATATCTTGAAGGGCATATTTTCTTTGTTTCTCCTAATATAAATTGGTCTGGTCAGGAACCAGTATTTAGTCTGTATTTTTGTAAGGCTCTAATTGATCTAAAGCAAATGTGATCTGTGTAAAATATGGGTGTTGAGTTACATATGTGTTAAATCTATAGGATATTCCTCATTCCATTACAAGATAATAGGTTTTAGCCAAAGTATTATGAACTTCCTATCAATTTAACATTTTATTAATACTTTGCCTTTTTGTCTATAAATTCAAAGGGAGGCATTTGAATAACGAAAAAATGTAAACATCTTTGAGATATCCAGGAGTTTAGGACTATTCATGTTTTTGAGAGCTTTCCAAAGCCTGTTGTTCTACACATCAGTGAAGTTGTGTGAAGTTGATTTTTTTAATATTTAAACATATTTGTCACCAGTGGTTTAGGCCTTTTCAGTGGTCAATGTTTGAGAGAATTAAAGATTTTAGAAGACATGCATTCAAATACTACTTATTCTTTCTAATCTGGAATGTTTTAAGTCTTTACTAGTGGTTCTGATTCAGATTACTTACGCAATGTAGAATATACTCTGTATTTGTTAGATTTATTTCACACGTGTAAATCAGTAGTCATTGTTAGGAGGTAATAGAGCTATAACAGACTGTTTAGTTCTATTTTCCAGAAAGCGTATGTGAAATGCTTTTTATTTTCCAAGTAATTTAATCCCAAAATTGCTTGTCTCCTAACAGTATGTTTTGGGGGTCTTGGGAGGTCTTTTTAACTGGTTTAAAGTTTAAGGCCAAAGAGAATTGTAGCTTGGGAAGGTGATAGAAGCTTTAGAGCACCTTCTGAAGGTGTTCAAATGCTTCCTTATTTAGACTGAATTTAATCACTAGTAAAACTGCAATTTAAGCATTGGAAATAGTCTGTATTTCCATCATCCTGCTGTATTGCAAAGCTTGAGTTATATATAGCTAGTAAAGAATTAATGCTAATAGCATTTGTGCAAAGAGTTCTGAAACACAGCTCAGAAAAGGTGAGATCACTTTTGGGAAGGAATAGGCATGGATGCTGTATATCTGAGGGTAAGCTTCTGAACATCTTTTTTTAATGAACCTAATGGGAAAAATTTAATTTGAGGAAGGAGTGTGATGCTTTTAGACCAGGGTTATTTATGTGCTAGTTAAGAAGGCACGTAACAGCTGTGTGGTTTTGTAGGTACCATCCCATTAATACGGAGTAATTTTCAGATCTGCCATACTCCTAAGGTTTTGTATTCTGTTAAAGCTGTTAGCAGCTACATTTAAAGTCCATAACTGTACAGTGAATGAAAGGTCTCCTTCTGTTCTGTGTAACTTCTGTCATCCTCACTTGAATGAAAGCTGAATGACATGAAAGAGAAACTTCAAAACAAATTTTTCTTTCTTACGTTACAACTTAATGTGCACGCATTTCCAAATTTAAGTATGACTACAGGAACTTTGATAATACAGATAAAAGCTATTAGGAAATTAAATAGTTATTTTGTTGTTTTGTGTTTTTTTTTCCCTTCTCTCATTCAGGGTGGTAGGCATGTTGATTATGTGGTGGATCAGGTTGTGGGCAAACTGATAGAAGTGGTGAAAAAGAAGAATAAAGCTGGAGTTTCAGTCAAACCTTTTCAGGCAAGTTTCTTTATACAAAAATATTGGAAAAGATGAATGTGTGAATTTTGTTGACTAAATTGGTTTCTATGTTTTCAACAGGTGAAGAATCATATATGGGTTTTTGTTAATTGCTTGATTGAAAACCCATCATTTGATTCCCAGACAAAGGAAAACATGACATTGCAACCTAAAAGTTTTGGGTCCAAGTGCCAGCTATCTGAGAAATTTTTTAAAGCAGTAAGTAAAGCTTTTTTTTTAATTTCTGGGTTTTTTTTTCCTCCTTGTGAAACAGGAATTTACATACTGGATCCAAGTATATGCATGTTCTGTAGCAGAAGATTAATTTCAGTGCATTATGGTATTTTAATGATGTTTGCGTAGTATGAAAATGGGATGGAGGAACCTCTGGTGTTAATAATGGAAGCAATGACTGTGTTTTGACTGTTGCCCTTGATTTAAAAGCAAGCTTAACCTGATCAGCCATTTATTGGAGATTGATGAAATGAATTTGACTCTTAAAACCTAAACGTAGTCCTTGATCATTTTTTTTGTGTAAAACTATTTTTTTTAAGTTGAGAATCATTGTGTACCTTATTCTTTGGTATCAGTCCTATTCTGTTTCACTAAGGTAAAAAGAGCAGGAGGGGATATTACATATTTATTTGTTTTTCCAGTAATGATGGAAATGCAAAACTGTGGCTGTAGTGATAATTATTGTCAGGCAAAGAATTCAAAAATTTTTCTGTAGGCGGGCTAAGAATTGCTATTCTAAATGAACATACTAGTAGAAATCCATTGAGGAAGTTTTTCCTCTATTGCATCTTTATACAATGAAGCAAAAGCAGAATTCTGTTAGCCAGAACTCATTACACTATGTCCTATTTAATGCCAGGAGCATAAATGGAACTCCAGTAGTTAGGAGAATGGTGCAACTGCTAACACTCTTGGCATTAAAAGTCCACTCACTGAATAGCATTTTCTTCTAATTCTGTATTACAAGTGACATTCTTATAGAACTTAGAGGGGGGAAAACTCACGGCATAGTCTTACATGACAAAATCTGAAGAATTAATATATGCTGTATTTCAGTCACCAGGTCTGATTTATACTGTTTCTAATAGTCCCTGAATTGAACATTGATTTCCAGATGTGTTAAATGTGCAGCAGAATCTCAGCCATGAATGATCTGCTATGGTGGATAATGAAAAGCCAAAGCTCAGTATTTTGTTCCACCTGTATTTTGTTTTGATGTGAAACCAAGCCTAAAGCAGTTTTAGTTTAGCAAATATTCTATATTCTGTTTTTTCTGCAGATGTGTTTCTAAAAATAGTATCCATTTCTTGAGTGGTTGATATAAAACCTTTTTCTTAAATGGTTTCAGTTGTCTTTCAGCCATTTCCAGTCCTTTCCAAAGAAACTTTGAATCATCATAAATATCCCATAGTGTTACTTTTTGCAGTCAAAGTCCAAGAAGCAGGTACTTAGTACCTAAAACGTAGCACATCAACCACACAACTTCTAGACAACTTCTAACAAGACAACCTCTTGTAGATCTCAGACCTCTTTCGTCTTTCCACCAGTTATATGAGGAATGGAAAAGGAAGCTTTGTGTGTGTTGTGTTTTGGTTCTATGTGCATAAAATTCTAAAAAATAAAGTATGTGTTGATTCCTTTTCCTTTCATATGTTGCAGTTTTTAAAATGTAGAGAGCTTTGAGAAACAGTGTTAGAGCAGTGACTTAAAGTTGAGATGCCGGAATCTGGCATTGTGAAGCTTTATTTTTCTCATCCACAATTCTGATTTGTTGCTTGTAGGCCTCTAACTGTGGTATCATAGAGAGTATTTTGAATTGGGTCAAATTCAAGGCACAAACTCAGTTGAACAAGAAGTGTTCATCAGTGAAACACAGTAAAATCAAGGGCATTCCGAAACTGGATGATGCTAATGATGCTGGTAAGAGCACTTATTTTTAATTTCTCTTAATGTTTCATAAATTTTTCACAGACATGATAATTTTAAACTTGACTTGATTTCTCATCCTTATGTGTTTCTTAATACAATTCTTTCTAATTTTCTAAACTTTCTAGAGATAGAATTTAAAGCACGAAGGTGAATTTGAGGTCAGGAACACTGTCCTCTCTAGAGTAGATAATAGCACTGAGCAAAAGAGACAGTCTAGTTTGATATCGGAAGAGTGTGTATCTTTTAATTGTGGTTTCCTGCTAAATAGTGTTACCAATATTCAGTTCTGATGGTCATCTTGACCTGTCTAATATAAAACGATCAGAATCTTTATAGGGCCACAAGCTATAGGAAGTAGATCACATAGTGTGCACCTGAGGGAATGATTCGAGAGACTTTTTTCGTAAGACTTTAAATGCCATTAGGTTCCTCTCTGGGAATATGGGGCAAACTGGCAATCTCTGCTGGCTTACTTCTTCAGCACAGATATGGATCAGGATCAGCTGTTACTCTTTGTGCCAATAGCAATGGGAATTGTTCTTGAATTATTTGAGGGGCACATATGAATAAAGAGCTTGAAATGTTGCCAACCTTGAAATGTTGAAATGTTGTTGTTTAATATTAGTTGATTTTTAATACATTCTTACATTAAGCAAAGGTAATTGCAATGTACTAAGTGAGGGCCTGAATAGGTAAAGACACGTAAGATTGGTAAAGAGGCTTTTTTACTTTTGAGCTTCAGTATTCAAGCCAAAGATGACTTGATGAGATGATGAGATCTGTTTCATTTTCCTCCCTTTTCAATTCCTTGGTATTCATTTCTTAAATTTTGTTTTATTCAGTATTTTATTACTTTTCCAATTATTCAGAGATCATATTTTGTTTCAAAAGTTGTTAATCATGTCTCCTTTAACTAGTGTTTTGCTAGTGGAATTGGCATTCCTTAGTCAGATGTGAGTTCCTGGTATTTTCCTTGTGTAGAAGTTTGTGGGCTTGGAGAAATTACATGTTTTTATGTATATGAAGCCTATTGCTCCTAAATCATATAATGAATGATTTTGGACACACTTTCTTCATAGGACATTTCAGCTCTGCTTTGGAGACCAGCTTTCAAAGTCACTTCGTAGCAGTTTTGTGAGAAGGGAACCCTGAAACTTCCTGAACTAAGCAGGCATGTAGGGATTCATTTGGGTTCGATGCCTAAAGCTTTGCATGACTTGAATCCCTGCTACCCAAGTATTTCTCTGCTCCCTAGTTATTGTTCCATGGGGAGTGGGAACTCCACATCACCCAAGCAGGCTTACCCAGGTACTGGTTTATTGAAGATCTAGAACATACCATGTTTCTCATGTTAAAGGCATTGCACCTTCTGGTTAGACACACAGGAAGGCAGAGAAGCATTTGGTTTCTGAGGACAGTGTCTATTGTCATATTCAGGCTTTGCCTGACTTTCTCAAGTGTTATCTATACAGGCAGAGATGTTTTAAATTGGAGGATCACAAGTAATGGATTTAGTAAAAAGTTCTTCAGTAATTTCTTTTTGAAAACTAAAGGTACCATATGGATCATCTGTTTGCTCTTGAAAAGGAATTTTTCGTTCTTTTTGCACAATGAAAAACAATCAGGATCTCTGATTTCTTCTTTCTTAGGGAGGCAGGAGGTGATACAAAAGAGTGACTCCTTCAGTGTGGCTGAGAGTGTTGGCTGTGGTGGTTGATCTGCTGTTGAGAATTTGTCTCAATGAACTTCGATTGTTGACAGCACCTGACTGAAAGCTTGATGTTTCTTATCATAAAGGGAAAAAGGAAGTCCTGGTGTTATGGAAATTCTTTAATGAGTACAGAGACAATACTATCAATCTTTGCCTTTGGGATTCTAATAGAAAGGATTGTGGTAATAGGACAAGGAGTAATGGGTCCAAACTGAAAAAGGGGAAATTTACGTTACATATACAGAATAAATTCTTTACTGTGACACTGGAACAGGTTGCCCAGAGAGGCTGTGTATGCCCCATCCTTGGAAGTGTTCAGGGCCAGCTTGGGTGAAGCTCTGAGCAACCTAGCCTAATAGAAGGTCCAGCCCAAACCATTCTGTGATTCTATGACTGGAGATTTAAAAGTGTCAGGTGAATTAAGGACTGTATGTCCTCTTCTTGTGTGTGAGAGGCAGATCGCTACTTCTAAGTCCAAAAAATTGAGCTCTTCTATATGAATATTGCCTAAGAATGTGCACATAACTAAGTGTATTATGAAGAGCTACAAAGTTATAATCTTTAAAACGAGTGTCACACCTCCTTGTGAGCTGGAGGAAAGGTTTAAATGATACATGAAGATACAGTTTCAGGGAGATTTCTTCAAGGCATTCATACCTGTCTCACACAGAGTAACCTGTGTGTAGCCTGGGAGCAAAGTGCAGTAGGTTTTAGCTGATGTATTTGTGTTTCAGGACAAATAAATATATGAAATAATCTTGGGAATTACTTGCACATGCAGCCCAAACCAGATGTGGGGAGAGGGCTGGCTATGGTTTCTAATACCAGGTTCCAGTAGCTGTTGAACTGAAATAGTCCAGCACAGTAGGGATAGAATACTCTGGCCACAGACCCTTCTGACTTTAGTTATTCCTGTGGTTTTATATTTTATTTTCACTTCAAGAATGAATTTGTAGATGAGGTCCAGTATCCACAAGTTTCCTGGGTGCCCAGTACCACTGAATTTCTTAATCAATACCAGTTAAGAATAGGAGAGAGATGTATCTGTACAATGATGCACTTAGTGCAGATTTCTTCGCCCACTGTGAAGACTGAGTCCTATACCTGGTCATTCTTGCTTTTTTGCTATCTTGATGGGCTATACATTGTTCTGTGGCTTGTTGGAGGAGCAGGGGTAGGATAAAAGCAAAAATAAGGAATAGGAATATAGGGTTATAAGGGAGCGGATTGTTAAATATGATGAAGCATAAACGCATTTTTTGAACCTGACAGTTCATATAGTTTTTTCTTTGCATTCTTTAGAGCTGTGCTCAGGAAAATACCTGGCATATTCTATTTCCATGAAATTAATTGCTAATGATTGCATCCATTCCAGAAGAAAGTGCACCTGAATGACATTCAGATGTGTTTTCTGCCGTTCACTTAGGGAAAAATATTTGCTTTTGTATATTCTGAAACATCAGACTAGTATTTTTCTTGTATTTGGAGTCCACTTTGCTGATAGGTAGTTCCCGGCAGTGTGAATAGCTGTCTAATTTAGATTATATTAGGTCAGACATCTTGATTCAGAAAACCAAAGATGCTGAATGTAAGTTCTGTGTAATAGGAAGTATGGAGTGTTTTTTACCTACCAGCTAAAAGCAAATCACAGTACCTATTTTAAATTCCAGGATATTCAAAACTTATCTTATTAGCTATAGATGAGACTTAACCAGCTTGAAGTTTTTTGCAGTCTTTCCTACCTCTTAGCATGTATAAAACAGCAAAACTGCTTAATGAGCATTTGAACCCTTGCAAAAGGGTGGATTCCTTTTTTCAGCCTCTTTGTTACTTGGAACATCTATTCTACTACTGCAGTTGCAATAAGCAGAACATAAATGTCATACCAGTTCTGAGTACACTGGGCACAGAGACAGTGTGTCTTGTACAGTCAAAATTACACTGTTAGTAAAGATTTGTTTTTCTGTTCAAGAAATTTGTGTGGTATAAGTGCACATGTTCTCGTCTTTTGAGCTTTTCTATCAAGTTTTTCTTACAGTTGTCTAGCTTCAGCTGATGGACAATAAAAAAGGAAACCCACAAAATTGTGATTTAATACATTACTTTTTAAAATATGCTGTGAAGAAAGGGGAAATACAGAATGGGAAATAATTCCTATGTGTAACTCAGACATGCATAATGTATGTGTGTAAGAAATTTGCAGCTAGAAAAATGAAATGGTAAGGGTACAGAGGCAATCTGACTTCTTTTGTGAAGACATGTGGGGACAATTACATAAAATGTGCCGTCATTGCATTCCATTCTGTCTATTTAGCAACTTGTCCATAACACTCCATAGTGTACTGCTAGGGGTAAGTATACTCATACTCGTTGTGCAGTGTTAGTGGTTTGGAAAGCCATCCCTAGAAATAGAAATTCAGTGTATTTAAATGTAGAGAAGGAAGAATTCAATTGTATTTCTTTTAATTGAGTTACACTTTCTGGGTTATTTTGCTTTTTCTCAAATTCTTCCTGGCCTGCAGGTGGTAAACATTCCTTGGACTGCACGTTAATATTAACAGAAGGAGACTCGGCCAAATCTCTAGCTGTCTCTGGCTTAGGTGTTATTGGTAGAGACAGATACGGGGTATTCCCACTCAGGGGCAAAATTCTCAATGTTCGAGAAGCCTCTCACAAACAGGTACGTAGTTTTGTCCTCCTTTTAATGACAAATGGATGTCTTCTGTTTATTTTTGATATCTAGACTTACATCTTCATATTTGAATTTTCATTTTCTCATGAAAAATTTCAGGCTCATATTACATAAAGTACCAGCTACTTTAAAGCCTGGGGTAGACCTGGAAATGCTCAGTGTAGTAGTGTAGTACTGGCATGATAAAGTTTATTTCTTCACAAGTGGAAGAAAATTTTGCTATGATGCATTAACATGAATATTTAAAACCTCTGAAATTTTGTATTCTCTCATTACCATTGATTTCACTGACTCACAAGATGAGTGCAGCAGCATTACCCCATCACATTATTTTTGCTTCCCTCCATCATTTGTGTATAGTAAGAGATGTGTTGCATATGCCACAGAAACAGCAGAAAGAGAAGACAGCTCTGTGAGGTGACTCTGTTACACATGCAGTTTTCCCTGTGTTTTCCTGATTCAGAGTGTTGTGACCATAGAGTGTGGTCCAGCCTTGAGAATTTGCATGTACAGAAGAAATATTTACAAGAGCAAAGACTGCAAGGGACTGGGGATAAAAAGGTTATGAAGTTGAGTTTGGGTTCATTGAAATAGTAGCTGTAAAGCCCATATAAAAAAGACTGGGATCTTTCTAAACTTCTGCTTTACACGGACTGCAAAATTAACTTTTATACAGATTATGGAAAATGCAGAAATCAACAACATCATCAAAATAGTTGGACTACAATACAAGAAGAGCTATGAAGATCCAGAATCTCTGAAAAGCTTGAGATACGGAAAAATTATGATTATGACAGATCAGGTAAGTCTGAACTTCACATGTTTTAGTATACAGAGCATCTCAAAATGCGTTTTGCTGCAATTTCCTAGGTTACATTTTGGTGCATTAAAACCTATCTCAGCTATGAAAGTATGGATTCATTCAGCGATAATCCCTCATGTATGAGGTTGCTTTACAGGATTATTTGATCTGTGTGTTGTTTTGGTTACTCCAAATGAACAACTGAACTTTGCTGCACAAAACAGTAGAGAAGCCAAAGTAATAAAAGCTCACTTTTTATAACTCAAAAATATGTTGAAAGTAAGAAAAAAAGGGAACAGTAGATGAGGGGATATTGCTAGCAAAGTCATGCAGAGATAAGAATGCAGGCAATTATTTTTGGATAATCTCATGATTGAACTATCATGCATCTTGTCACCA
Organism: Pithys albifrons albifrons; assembly: GCF_047495875.1. NCBI lineage: Eukaryota > Metazoa > Chordata > Aves > Passeriformes > Thamnophilidae > Pithys > Pithys albifrons. Next base: position 39,640,322 of record NC_092464.1, on the reverse strand, counting down.
GTGAGAACTGTGGGCCAGGCTTGGCCTTCTTCCACAAAAATTCAGCTCTGTGGTGTCTGGGAGAGCTGTATAGCTCTCAGTCAAAACATGCCACAGGCAGAGAAACTTTGAACTGCAATCATGCACTTGGCTTGGAAGAGCTTATTGTTAGCTCGGGATAGTACCATTCACAGGTGGTTATTTCATACCCAGGTCTGTTTTGGAATCCAAGTTAATACTGGATGCTTTTTGTCAACAGACATTGTTTTGGTGTATCCAGACCAGTGAGTGGGGTTTCTGGTGGTTTTGGGAATTTGACATTTTATAAGATTTCCTCATGTTTTCATGTTCTGATTCAGGATCAGGATGGATCTCACATAAAGGGCTTGTTGATCAATTTTATTCATCACAATTGGCCATCCCTGTTGAAACATGGTTTTCTTGAGGAATTCATCACCCCCATTGTGAAGGTACAGATTATATTATTGAGATTTTATGGATTACTTACAGTGCAAGAGAAAAGCTGACTTTGTTTTGTTTTATTTGTTTTGCCTTTTTTTTTTTTAAAGGCAAGCAAAAATAAGCAAGAACTTTCATTCTATAGTATCCCTGAATTTGATGAGTGGAAAAAACATATGGAGAATCATAAAGCATGGAAGATAAAATACTACAAAGGTTTGTTTAAAAACAAATAAGTGATATGGGTAAATAATTATAAATGGGTGCTATGAGTTTTATTTGTAGCTGTTTTTATTGTAGTATCCTCTGTAATGATTTTATAATATTCCCAGTACCATAAAACAGGTCAGATAATAAAACTTTTTATTGTTCAGGGTTGGGTACCAGCACTGCTAAAGAAGCAAAAGAATATTTTGCGGACATGGAAAGGCATCGGATCTTATTTCGATATGCTGGTCCTGAAGATGATGCGGCCATTACACTGGTAAGAACTTACAAAAGTGCTCCTGTAGATGATATGTTTTAGTTTCCATTGTCTTCTGAAAATGGCACATGAGAAAGACCAAGCAGAGTTGTTTTGGGATTTTTTTGAGTATCTGAGAAAACTACTTTTGAGAGAGAAAGAGTCTTTTGGAAAATAGTTTAAATTTTGAGTAAGCTTTATCCAAACTACAAAATCAGCTCTACCTTCTGCTTTTGGCTTTGATAACTTTGTGTGAGGCGGTTATCAAGAAACCTTACAGTCAGACTTGCTTTTAAAGACAAACCATGCAAAAAAGTACTCTGTGGAAGACAACAGAGCCCAAACAAATTATGTACTTAGATTTGTATTTTGTTTCTGAGAAAATAAGATCAGATAAATATTATTTATTCATTGAAGATACATCACCATGACATATTTGTGTTCATGCATGTGCTCTACATATTTGAATTTGAAATCTTGTAGTTGTGTGCAGGAAAGTACTTGTGTTTCAAAGAAACTTTGTGGAAGGACAAAGGATGAAGTGTCTGTAACAAAGCTGCTTTTTCAAGAAATATTTCAACTTTTATCTAATTTGCTATTTTAATTTTAGGTCACATTAAATAAAAAAAAGGGTAGGAGAGAAAAAGGAGAAAAATTGAAAATAGCTATCTTAGACAAAACAACTTTTCTTTATACTGTGGATGCATAAAATGTGTATTTTTAGGCACAAAATTCTGATCTCTGTTTCTGCAAATAGGCTTCCATACACAGGCTGATTGATACCTGAGGCCTTATAACCTGTTATGGCTAATCCTCACTATTGTCTAAAATGGTATCCTGTCAATTCAGGATGAAGCTGGTCATCTCTGTTACAGCTGTACAACTATGACTGGTACTGGAGCTGTTAACAGAAGCTTCACTTGTACTCCTACCCACATTTCTTCTGCTGATAGCTGTGATCCCAGCCCCAAGTTTACCTCTGGGCATAGGTGGTGTGAGATTATAGGCTCTGCCAGGCCTCATAATAGCTGAAATCTAGGAAAGCCTAAATTTGTCAACATTCTGAAGAACTCTTTTGCTAGCGAAGGAAGTATTAGAATAGCAGTTTTAAGTGGAAACAGAAAAAAACCCCTCCTTATTCTATTCAAGAACAAATATTTGAGAACAGATTCAAGATCTTAATTCCATTAGTTCTATTCTATTAAAAAAATTTGTGCTGATCCTGCTCTTGGTCATTAGTCTAGAACAGGTATAGATAAACTGAAAGGAGACAAGAAAATTGTAAGAATTTATTCTTATTTTTACAAAAGCCTAATCTTAAGCCTTCAGATGTCTGACATTGTGAATTATCAAGCTTTGGTCACAAAGCAAGTCAGTCTGATGCAAAACAGGGTGATATGACTTAGTCCCTTTCTCAGAGGCTAAGTTACTACGGTTTAATATTTATTATGTAATACCACGGTCTCCAAGGAAATTAAACTACTCTTTGAACTCTTCTGGAGTGCTTCAGTTAGAGTCCTTTAAAAAAGATAGTGCTGATGACTGTCTTCTTATCCAGGAGAGTGATTGAAATCACAGTGTGATGGAGTCTCTGTATGTTATTCCTTGAGAAAAAGAGGCAGTACTTCAGCAACTAACAAAGGTGTCCCAAAGTAGCCAAAATCTTTCTTAAACCTCTTTAAGACCCCAGCTCCTGAGCTACGAGCTCACTGAAGGGTCTTTACTTCAAAAATATGCAAGGCTCCAAAATCCACCCATCAGATCTATTAAAGAGCCTTTGGTTCTTTTAAAACCCTTAAGGGAGAGCGCAAAGGATAAAAGCTGCACACGTGTTCTCAGGAGGTATTTTTACTGGTAAACTTTGGAAAATAAACAGTACTTGGCAAAAGTTTGAAGGGTAACATTCAATCCAAATAAAGCATTCCACAAAGCCGTGACTTATCACATGGTAACTCATACAACTTAGCATAATCCAGCCCATCTGGTCTCAAGGGCATGTAGAGAGAAAAGAAGAGTAGGGTATTTTTTTGTAATACCTTCTGTTCATTTTCTTGATGAGAGATGGTTATAATTCACTCTAAATGAGTGAACTTAAAGCTGTATGGGGAAAGACCTTCAGACCTGCGCATCAAAGGACAACTCTGATGTGAAGAAGAGAAGAATAATAAGATATGTCTAAATGTGTGCAAATTTCAGGAAAGTAATATAAATTTAAACAATCAGCAAGAGATCTGTCAGTTCAAAAACTGTGTGCAAAAATGTCTGAAAATCATGTCCTGGTACTGCTGTTTAAATGTAAACATTAGTTATATGGATTAGCTTGTCCAAATAAGCTTTATTGAATACTTGATCAGATAGTGCAATGTGCTTAAAATTCTGACTAAAGTAACATACATTTACACAAACATTGATATTGCTGATAATTTAGTGTTCTTGGAATCTTTTCAGGCCTTCAGTAAGAAGAAGATTGATGACCGAAAAGAATGGTTAACAAATTTCATGGAAGACAGACGACAGCGTCGGCTACATGGCCTTCCCGAAGTGAGTCCTAAATAATAGTAATAAATCTGCCAAGTGAGATTTAATGTAATGTAGTTTTTGTATTGAATGAATAATGTATGTGTTGTTTTTTCAGCAATTTTTATATGGCACAGCAACCAAACATTTGACTTACAATGATTTCATTAACAAGGAGTTAATCCTTTTCTCAAATTCAGACAATGAGAGATCTATCCCTTCCCTTGTTGATGGTAAGCTGATAAATCTTTGTGATTTGTTGGAACATTCCTCTTTATTGATGGTTTTTAAAGCTGTGATTTGTATTGGAATCAATTCATTCAAGTAGAGACTATAAGAACTTCTATATATTGGTTATCAATTCATGTCAATGGTATCCTGGGGTGCATTATGAAGAGCATTGCCAGCAGGGCAAGGAAGGTGATCCTTCTCCTCTACTCAGTCCTAGTGAGGCCTCATCTGGAGAGCTGTGTCCAGTTCTGAGCCCCTCAGTACAAGAGAGACATGGAGCTCCTGGAGTGGATCCACTGGAGACCTATAAAGATGATGCAGCCTTTTTACTTAACCAGACCTATTCCTAAGGCCCTACAAGTGCTTTGTTTCTAGTCAAACTATCAGAGAAAGCTAGTCTTAAGTGTTTCTAATAATTAAAATTCAAATCAGCAGCTGAATGCAGATGAAGATGCAAATGTTTTCTCCCTTTAGTCTTACACTGCAGGCAGTTTACTGACCTGCAATTTTGCATGAACATTAAAAGAAGCAGCCTCACTACACTACACTAGAGCTTCATTTGTAAAACTGTCTGCAGACAGTGTGAGCAGGAATTTCCACCCATGTTACTGTCTGTACGCATAATCTTACTAAGGTCAGAAAAGAGGCCTTGAGATTTCATGGGAAGAGTATGTGGGGGGAGAGCATTTTAATCTCCACTTTCCAGTACATTTTTATAGTGGAAGTGGTCAACCTTCTTGACACTACAGACCCATACCAAAATATTCATGCAGCAAGAGCTTTTTGTATTTTGGATGAGAGACTTGGATAGTTCACAGGGGGATAGGCCCAGTAACTTCCTGGTAAAGATGGATCCCCAGCTTCGTTGCAGAATGAGACTGAGTTAGGTATGGCAGGTACATCTCTGGGGAGTCAAAGAATGTCAGTCTCAACTTCTCCACACTTACTTCCTCTAATAGTTGGGTAATTATAGAGCTGTATTTTTCAAGAGATCATTGTTCCTTTTAACATACTGTGCTCTGACTGCTTTCTCAGAAACAGCAGAATGCTTTTGCTGAAACTTAAAATAAAGAATGAGCTTGCAGTAAACAAGTGCTCGTTTGAATTGAAGTTCTTCAAGACTCTACAGAAGTGTAAGAAAATAAGAAGGGAACATAGTTATTCATATATTTGTATATGGCAATATGTATATGCAATATAATGTATGTGTATATAATACTAGAAATATTGTATATAATTGCTATCAATGTTTCTGCCAACTCTGGCTGTAATTCTGCATTCTGGGTGTGGATATGAGTTGTTTAGCAATAGTTTTTGTCCTTTAGTGTCATCTGGTGATGTATAACAGACTGGTCTGGTGGCAAATCTTAGAAAAAGAAGGAAGAGGAAGAACATTTTGATTATCTCTTCACAGTTACTAGTTACCATTCTCACTCCCTTGGGATTCTTCTATGTAAAGAAAATCCTTCAATTTTGTTATATTCAATGGATTTGGTAGAAAAACCTGATGTGGACCCACTGTAAAACAAATTCCATATTTAAATGAAATGGAGATTGGAGTCAGGTGTCTCTTTTTTTGTTTTGGGTTTTATTTTGTTGGGGGGGGGTGTTTTGGTTTCTTTTGTTGTTGTTGGTTTGGGTTTTTTTCCAGTTTTTGCTATAATGTTTGACCCAGGGTAGTAATGGCAACACATAACGATTTCTTAGTGCATTTCATAAATGCATATGAATTAAAACACTGAATAGATCAATAAGTGTGATCTAGAACAACTTATCAGTTCTAGTTATCACAGAAAATATGACGCAATCCTTCCCACACAGATGTTGTACCCTAAGTAGCCTAAGCAATGAAAATAAACCAGAAGATATGAGACTGGCTTCTTTCTTGAAACTCTGTAAGATCCAAAAAGGAGACAAATAACATATCTTTTTGTTGAATTTTCTTGAGTATTTGAGAGTTTCACATAGAAAGTAAAAATTCAGAGTGCTTTAAAACACATGTAAGCTACAGTTACACTTGTCATTGCTGAACTTGTGTTGATATTCTTAGAAAAAAGGTTTTGCTGAGTAGAATGGAAAGGACTCTTGGCTTGTGAAAGTCATGCATCTCGGATCAAGTTGCCCTTTATGAGAAAGATTTATTGTGTGCTGTATAATACTAATTGACTGAAAGGGTTATGTTTCAACTTTTCTGTTAATTTTCCGAGTTTGGTTTATTATTTTTAAAGAATTAATATATTAATTTATTATTTTGTTGATGTTACAGTGTGAATTTGCTTCCCTTTAAAGTTTGGACTTTTGAGAGACTGGAAATGATAATAAAGCCAAATGAGTTTGTTACTTTCAACACACACATCAGCATATGTTTTAAAGTGGGATGTTCTTCTTAATAGGTTTAAAACCAGGGCAACGCAAAGTTTTGTTCACTTGCTTTAAGAGAAATGACAAACGTGAAGTAAAGGTTGCTCAGCTGGCTGGTTCTGTGGCTGAAATGTCGGCTTATCACCATGGGGAGGTGAGTATGGAGCGTGGTGAAGTTGTAAGGAGTTTTAGTCTACATTAAATATTGGGTAAATGTTTGTAGTATTGAAATTGCAAACCTATTGACTGTAAGTCCACTAATCACAGATTTAAAGAACAGGAATTGAACAGTATGTAGCTTTATAAGACTGAGTATATCCTTTCTTTCCAAGTCTTTGTGCACAGTGGTAACCCAAATACATTGTGGCTTATGGAAAAATATTAGATAACTAATTGCCTATGTACCCTCTAGATTCTCAAATCATAGAAATATAGGAACTATATACTAGGACAATAAAGTATTTTAAGAAATTAAGCAGAGGCACTCTTCTTCAAAAATTTGATACAGTGTCAGAGCAAAGATTATCTCTAGCTTCTGTTTTGTTTATAGTTATCTGAAATATTAGCAAGAGTTGGCATATTAGTAGTCCATATTAGTTAGATGTGCAGTAGTAAATGGAGTCAGTTTGTGCCCCTTGACTTCCTCCAGAGAATTGCATTATTAAAAATTGTGAAGCTCAGGGATTTTTGTAAGCATAGAATGTAAGGAAACTTAAATCAGGAAGGCAATGTGGCTGTGGGAAGGGAAGTATTATGTTTTGCCAGCAGCTCTTGGAATAGGTTTACAACATTCCTCTCTCAGGGAGACTGCTTTTTTAAGAATTTAATTCAGGTTAATCACACAATATTGGTGCATTAAAAAGTAGGGTTTACTGGTTGATTAGGAAAGATTGTCTCTACCTTTTACTATGAATATGTATTTTCTTGCAGCAAGCGTTAATGATGACTATCGTCAACTTGGCTCAGAACTTTGTTGGAAGTAACAATGTGAATCTGCTACAACCTATTGGTCAGTTTGGCACCAGGCTTCATGGTGGAAAGGATGCTGCCAGCCCTCGCTACATTTTTACCATGTTAAGGTAAATACAAATGTAAAGCTAAATGCATGCTTTTAAAAAGCCTTGTTATGAAAAAAATCCTTTCACAACAGTTTGGGGTTTTTTTTTTTGTTGTTGTTTTTGGGGGTTTTTTTGTGGATGAGGAATGAGGGAAGATTGGGAGATTTTGATAGAAACTCAAATTCTATTTTGGATCTCGAAGTGTGGTTTTGCACATGGATATTTTTTCCCTTAATTTTTTTTTAAATGTGATTTTTCCATGCATAAAAGTGCAAGGCTGAAGAGTGAAGGTGTAGATCACTCAAATCAGTTACTAATCAGAAATTGTGACTTGCAGAAGATTTCGGTTCCCCTGTTCAGTGTGAAATCTGTTCAGTTTCACAACAGCAAGGGTGTTTCTGCCTAGTGGCAAATCCTGCTACTCGGCCTAGACTTCAAAGTTCAGACTGGTTCTTTTCCTTTTGGATGAGTTTCTTCATATCAAACTAAATTACAAATAGTTATTAATGAAGACCTTACTTAATAATGCTGTTTTTTCACACGTAAGAACTTGAAATTCATTTTAGTGTGCAGAATGTTAAAATGTGCTCCTTAAGGCAAATTACAGCATTTTATAAATTATGTTGCTGATTTTATTTCCTAATTTCAGTGTGATAATTGCCTAAACTTCCTCGTAGCTTCTTTTCCTCTCATTGTAAGCTTTATTTGTAAATATCAGGTTTTATTCCATTTCTCATCTATATTCTTTCTGTAGCAACCTAATTTTCTACATTTCCCTTCTTCCATGAGATGCTGAAAATCATACTCACCCAGGAGAATGTTGCGGATGTGCAAAAGGAGTCACCAACAAAACCTCTGTAGCATTTTCAGAGGCTCCTAGTCCTACAGTTAAGCAAGGAAGTTTGGCAACTCTTGCCATGCTGTGTTGCTTTATTAGTGAGTGCCCCAGTGTCACATTGAGCTGTGTGTTCTGAATGCTTCGAAGAATGATATTTTGTAGATGTCAAATGTCATCAGTTGCTAATGCATCAGGTACCTGTGTTATTGTGAAGGAAACAAACATCATCTGTTAGCAACACACTCTTCTATTATTGGGAAGAACTTCTGTTTCTCAGGAGGTATGTACGTTGAATTTTCAGTGTCGGAATGGCAGAGAGAAAGGAAGATGTGAGAAAAATCTACAAACAGATCATATCTGGGCCCAAGGACTGTTAAAGCAATATGTACTTTACTGGATTTGAGTTTTAATGGGTTTCTTCTTTTTCTTTTCAAAGTCCTCTAGCAAGGTTACTTTTTCCATCAGTGGATGACAACTTGCTTAAATTCCTTTATGATGACAACCAACGTGTGGAGCCTGAATGGTATATTCCCATCATTCCTATGGTTTTAGTAAATGGAGCTGAAGGAATTGGTACTGGATGGGCATGCAAACTTCCAAACTATGATACCAGAGAGATTGTAAACAATGTCAGACGAATGCTGGATGGCTTAGATCCCCACCCAATGGTAAAAATAATCTTATATATTGGTATTTTATATGTTTGTACTTACAAAATTAATTCCTATCATTCTAGAACTTTGTGATTATTGGAGTATCTGAGCTGGTTTGTTGTAGTAATTTTGCGTAGAAGCTTCTCTTGACTGTTGGGATAAGGCTGGGGGAGTTCACCTTGAAGCAAAACCATTGTAATTTGTATTTTTTCAAATTATTTTAGAAGACTTTTTCTTCAGTCTGTTGACTGTACATCTTCCTAGTAGCAAGTTATGGCATGACAGTAAAAAGTTGTACCACTCTTTGAAGGTATTACTTATCTTCAGCCAAACTTTACGTTTTCTCCATCTTGTTGGAATTGTTCTCTCTTATATATCTGTAAACATAGGAGAAGATATTGCTGCTGTTCCAAGATACTGCTGTTGCAAGCAACTTCTGAACTGCATCTAGCTTCTGTTTCTTTATTTAAAATATTATAAGACAGAAATGGTGTATATTTGAAAAAAAATGTGGACAGGAAGGTGCCTGTGCGGACCCTTAATATTTCGAACCAAGAGATGAAATACAGTCAATGTAACCTTTATTTTACAACTGATGAATATTACTACTTTGCTGTGTTTACTAAGTCATAGAAGCAGAAACATCTCTATCTAGATCACAATTCCCTGAGTGTACTGTATCAATTTTCATAACGTAGTTCTTGGGAACAATGACTAGGGTTTGTTTTTTTTTAAATTAATGCAATTCATTGCCCTTCCTTTAGGACTCCTAGGCCTTTTGTGTAGTCTCACAGTCAACTGAAGCTTCACTATGGTTGAAAGAGGCAGTTCTGCCTTCATCTAGCTTCTTTCTGTATGCTGGTATGTGTTTGTGTCCACATGGTAAGCTGGATAAGGGAATCTGTTCAGAAAATTCCCCACCCTGGAAGTTAAGTTTTACAATGGACAGGTTCCACTGTACTTTGGAAACAGCATAAAAATGAAAAAATGGTTAGTGGAGGTAGTACCACTTCTGTAAAGTTGTTGTGAGACTGGGATGTTAATTTGCTTTCTGTCATGCTTTATTTGTGCTTAGAATTTTCTTTAAAAGAGAGAAAAAAAACCCCAAAAGGTCAAAACAAAACCCTACGACCACACTGGGTTCAGTTGCATCTTAAGACTTTTTCTACTCTGTGGACATTGGGATGCTTGGTCCTGTCATTTGCATGTGTGTATTCTGGTTTTTCTGTACTACTTTTCCTACTACTTCAGATTTTCACAGGCACAAAGAGGCTGATTGATGGATTAGTGCAATATAAATTGGTAGCTGTATGGAGTATGGGAAACAGATCTTTTCTGACACTTCATTATGAAGATTATTACTACTTTCCTGGTTTTTCCAATTTCAGCTCCCAAACTACAAAAACTTCAAAGGAACCATTCAGGAGCTTGGTCAAAATCAATATGTAGTCAGTGGTGAAATATTTGTGGTGGACAGGAACACAGTAGAAATTACAGAGCTTCCTGTAAGGACATGGACCCAGGTGAGTAAAAGTGAAATGCATTTAAATAAAAACTAAAATCAGTGAAGAGTTCCTCTTTAAATTATTTAATTCTACATCTACATGAGCTTCTAACACAGTTTCTGATGGTAATACATACATGAAAGGGAACATGGCTTCATTGTTTTGTTTTGTGTGCTTTTGTAGAAGATGGTTTTCTACTTGTGCCATCTACTGTACATGCTACAAAGAATACTGGCTGCTTCTGCTGAATTCATAGTTAATCCACTTTAGAATAACCTTTTCGATCCTTGTTAGATATCTCTTGTGGTTGCCCTATTCTTGCCTGCATTTTGCAGGTTATACTCATTCTGTAAATTACAACCAGTATCAGATGAAATGCACAAAGCTTTGAAAGTTTATGTTGTTCAGTTGGTTTGCAGTTTTGAGGCATTTTAAATGCTTCTGGTTTTTGCTGCCCTATTTTTAATAGGTGTACAAAGAGCAGGTCCTAGAACCTATGTTGAATGGGACTGAAAAAACTCCAGCATTAATTTCTGACTATAAGGAATACCACACTGACACAACTGTGAAGTTTGTTGTGAAGATGACAGAAGAAAAACTTGCACAGGCAGAAGCTGCTGGATTGCACAAAGTCTTCAAGCTTCAAACAAGTCTTACTTGTAATTCTATGGTAACTTTTTCATGTTTGGCTATCAGAATCCCTACTGTTGCTTGTTGTAAACTCAAATATTGTTGTAGTATACTTTGGTCCTTCATATTTAACAGTGCATTGTGTGTTTGAAATTGTTCGAAGAGTAGAAAATTGTAGTGATGACAAGCATATGATGAGTCCTGATGAGTCTTTCAAGTAAGACAGGCCTGGGGTATTTGCTTTCCTGTAACTGAAAATTTCCTGTGCACCTAACCAAAAATGATTAACATAAAGTAGATCATACAAATAACTTTCTCCATATAATAATTAGAGTTTTAAACTTGAGACAAGTTCCATTTTAAAAATGGCTCTTTATTCAGGACTGTTACTCTTCTAATAGGAATTAAATGATCCAATATTTTCACCAACCAAAATCCAATTTTAGGTTTTCAGGTATAACAAGCACTGTACTTAAGCTGCTGAAGACATAATAGTTCTGTAAATTACTAACCATACTAAGAATGTGAAAATATATATATATATATGTCTGTCTATTATGAGAGGGATTTCAATTGTGAGATAGTTTCTGCCAGATTTCCAAACAACCTGTCTTTGCAGATAATGAAAAAATAGTTCTTTTTTTATGACAGATGCTACTTCCAGATTTTATCGCAAAGCACAATTATCATTACTGTTTCTATAGTTGTATACATCAAAAGCTATGTGAAAATAGTTTAAAATTAAATTAAAGACCATAGAATTGGAAGAGGAAACAGGCTTTGCTCAAGTGATTTTATAGATTGTACTTGTAAAGGAAACCTCCCAAGTGAAGGTGATAGTGTTTCTCACACATTTAAACAACCCTATGAACTGCTGTGAGACTCGGTCATCAGTTTTATGTTTCACACATTACAAAATGTTTTGCATCTTAATCCTACGTTTTCTTCCTACTGAAATAAATAGCAAGGGCTGCTTTCTGTATGTGTGTAGGAATTAATCTACCCTAGTGTAAACATCTTAAAAAGTTATGTGAGCTAGTCATTGTCCCCCAACTCCCAAATAGCTATTTTGGATGGATGAATTGCCCTCTGGAGGGGTTTATTTCTTCCACTTGACTATTGAGGGCACCAAGGGTGACTAGTTTACCTATAAATGTCTAAACTGGAGATGTCAGAAGTCAGGCAAGATTGATTCCTCCTATCAAGTAAAAATGATTTCTTACTTTGTGCTTGAACTTGAAGGATAGTAGTTTTCACAGCTGAAGTGACAGATTTCACAGCTGAACTGAAGGATTATTAAGGATTATTAAGCTTTTCAACTCTCAAAAAGTTGAGAATCATTAGTAGCTACTGAACTTGTGCTTTAATATTTAGATAAAATTAGTTATTCAAGTCAATTTAGGCATATTTCTCTACGTAGCTGTCCTTTTGTTTGAATGTGTTACCATAAAACTCATCTTAAATCTTCTTGTAAATAAAAATAAAATCTATCCAGCTATGTGCTGTGTAGTTCCACAGTGAAGTTTGAGTTCAGTCTCCAAAATACCACTTTTTGTATGGTGCATTTATATGTGCAATAGAAATCAACCGTTACATTAAGGTTAACGATGTTTGACTTGTGCAATCTCTCTCAAGAAGTATATTATGTATTTTGCAGGTGCTGTTTGATCACATGGGTTGTTTAAAGAAGTATGAAACTGTGCAAGACATCTTGAAGGAGTTCTTTGATTTGCGATTACATTATTACAGTTTACGCAAAGAATGGCTTGTGGGAATGTTGGGTGCAGAATCTACCAAACTTAACAATCAAGCTCGTTTCATTCTGGAGAAGATACAAGGGAAAATTACCATTGGTGAGGAAATTGAAGTTAGAACTGTTAACAGTGGGGAAAATCTGGAAATTTAAGTATAGTAGAAAGCACTTGCATGCGAGACATGACACTGATTTTCTCTTCCACCCACTCTCCTCCACTCCTGGTTGTGTGTGTCTTGTAGAGAACAGATCAAAAAGAGATTTGATTCAGATGTTGGTCCAGAGAGGTTATGAATCTGATCCAGTAAAAGCCTGGAAAGAAGCACAGGAAAAGGTAATAATCTGAAATCTCTGGGTGTATTTGATGCTGTAATAATCTGATGCTGTTATAAGTGATGATGTTGTTTCAGATGTCTCTTTTCTAGTAGTCTAACTTAATTTATAACACATGTAGCGCTATAAAAACATTATTCATTACTCCTTATTGGCTTCCATTTTTAAGAAGAATACACAAAAATATAGTCACATAATATTTGTATTGTATGTAGATATGCAGATAATTCTTAAAAGAGAACTAGATAATACAAGTCTGAAAAATGGGAATGCAGAGGATTGAATTTCTTAATGTACCGTAATTAAAACTGACAACTTGATTCCTGACTGACTGATGCAAAAAGTGCTGCATCATGTACCCCCTGTATAAAACTAATTGTTGAATGTCATAATTTCTATATAACTTATTAATTGGTTTTCTGTAATGAAACATGAGTATTATAAAACTATGACTTTTAAACTTAGTTATTTTGACCTGACCTATATTAATTTCTGCTTTTTTTAAAACCCAAGAAGTTTTTATTGTTCAAGAGAGATATGTGACAATTTGATTTCATGCATTACTAGGGGAAGATGGAACTACTTTGAAAATCAGCTTCAAATTTCTGTCAGCTACCCCTTTTCTGTGTCCTTGCCACTGCTTTTAGCTATTTTTTTTCATTTCACATTTTATTTGCTTTCTCTTTTAATACTGTGTTGTATTTTATAAAAAAACTATTATTATGAGAAATTTTGATTTACTTCCAAACTTCAGTTTTTATATTTGGGGCTCTGATACCAATTTTTAGCCAAAGGACAGTTCTCATTTCTAAAGGAACAGATATACAAATATCCTAAGGGCCAAGGTCTCAACCCTGTGAGGTAGCTGGGACAGTACCAGTAACTGTAGCCAATGGCATACAAAGCATATGGCTTAGCATCAGGTTCAAATTTGTTTTCTTAAATCAAATGATTAAATAATCCAACTGTAGAAGGTCACAGGGATATGGCCTTTTGGAAAGGTCTGGAAAACATTAAGGTTACTCAGCCTATGAGGGCACATGTTACTACTCTCTAACAGTGCTTTGGAGTGGTGCTATAGTTCATGCATAAAGCTAAGATTATTAATACTTGTAATTGTGAATGGTTTTGCTTCAGGCAGCAGAAGAGGAGGACTCACAGAACGCCAATGATGATGCTTCGTCTGCTTCTGGTGCAACTTCTGGCCCTGATTTTAACTATATTTTAAACATGTCTCTGTGGTCACTCACAAAAGAGAAGGTGGAAGAGTTAATTAAGCATAGAGATTCCAAGGTAGGTACATCATGGAAGACTTGTTTGAAATGATGTAGTAATTACTGGTGTGCCTAATGGGAATGTTCAGTTTTGATGGCATTTACTTCAGTTGTAACTCACATTCTACATACTGATTTCATGTTTTAGGAGAGAGAACTAAATGACCTTAAGAGGAAATCTCCTTCAGATCTCTGGAAAGAAGATTTAGCGGCCTTTGTTGAAGAGCTTGAAGTATGTTTTACTTTACATGTATTTCTGAAACATTAAATTAATTTAACTAAAAGCATTAATTAATAAAAAATATTACAATTTAAGCAAAATAATTAAAAAATACAATGCTTTGAATTAAAAGCAGATACATATTCAAATATAATGATAACTGGGAAATCAATATTGGTTATTTGTGTTCCTAGGTTGTGTTTGTCTTGGATTGTCTTTTACATCTATATAGATTGTTTTTTCTCAAGTCAGTGATGATAGAAGAAAAATAACCTGCAGGTAGTTAGTTTTCAAATGACACACAAATCTGGGAGTACTGTTTTGTCAATAATTGCAGTGGTTCTACATGATCTAATTGTTTATGAGGCAGTAAGTATTATCAAATGCAAAGCTGTACAATTAGGAATGGAGTGTGTAGACCATAAATACTGTTTGAGGGGCCCTTACTTTGCCTCATCAGTAACTGTGGAAAAAGATAAAGTCCTACTGGCAAATAACTTGCTGATCCTCAGCTTTAAATGTTGTCTGAAAAGGGCTGATGCAGTCCTTTGAAGTGACACAGGGTAATACAAGTAAGACATCTGTTTTATTTCTCTGTGTGTTAGTGGTACAGCTGCAATTGGAAATGTTCTGTTCCAAAGTTTGTATTTCAGTTATATGTTCATACTGGAGGGAAAAACTGATCAAAGGAGTGGAAAATGTGCCTTAAAAATGACCCTTGAAAACTAGATGTGTAAGTTAAATGCTGGAATACTGGAAAGTTACATTGTATCCAGCCACATATATAAGAAATAGAAACTTGCTAAAAGAAAGTTTCTCAATCTAACAGTGTCCAAAATTTCATATTCATTTACTCTTGAATACAAGTGTAATTTTTAACTGTGCAGGCTAAGGAAGAATTTACCAGGATTAAGTGGTCAACTTTCCATTACTGGAAAGTGTATTACAATTCAAGTGAGAATTGAAGGAAGCCTTATGCTCCTAATTAAGTTGAATCTTAAATAATCACTGTGTTTCACTTTGTTCTCATTAAAAAATAATATGTTACCCCATTCTGCCTCCCCTTGTTTGTTAGAAAGTAGAAGCACAGGAAAGAGAAGATGTTTTGGCTGGCATGGTTGGCAAACCAATAAAAGGCAAAGTTGGTAAACCCAAGATGAAGAAACTTCAGTTGGAAGAGACCATGCCATCACCATTTGGCAGAAGAATAGTCCCACAGATTACATCTGCCATGAAAGCTGATGCCAGTAGGAAATTGCTGAAAAAGAAGAAGGTAAACCAAAACAATTCCTGTAGTTAGATTGCTTATTATTGAACTGATATATTTTTCTAGTCTGGTAGCATAAATCGAAATTACTAGAGGTCATCAATGCTGCATTTATACCGTTTTGCTGACCTAATAAATGAAGAAATTTGTACTGGATTTATTTTACATTTGCAAACTTCTTTTGACTGCTTATTGTTCAGGTGTTTTTATTGAGATAACTTCTTTCCAAGACTATTCAACAAATGCCAATATACTAATCTATTTTCATTTATTATTATCTACAAAACTATTCCAGTTCTATAAAGGTGTAATTTACTGTATTTTGCCCATTTTTTTGTAATTTTAGGGTGAAAGTGATTCTTTAGCAATAAAAATGGAATTTGATGAAGAATTTGGTGGTGTGCCAGCTGAGGGTGGTGGGGATGACTCACTGAATGCAGCAGCTGCAGCAGCTAAAACCCCTAAACCTAAGAGGGAGAAGAAGGAGCCTGGTAAGATCTTTGCACAGCCACAGTTAACCTTGGTTCTGTACACTAACTGGGCATGAAATAAATTCTTAATATGTAATAAGAGGGGAAATATAGCACAATAATCACTATTTCATCTTATTTTCTTCCCTAAAAAGATATATAGGTATATTTGAAAGTTCTCTGCCAAAATTTCATTTTGTAAGCTGCTTTCCTGGGTGTGGTGGATCTTTCTAGTTCTACATTCAAATTTGTGCGGTGTTTAAATATTTGAATTGGTGGATAGAGGTTAATTCTGTGCAAACTGAAATTTCTAGTTTGTGTGCTCTCTGATATTGAAGGACATGGAACTGACCTTTAGTCCTTCAGTCTGAGTAATGGTATAGATTGTAAAACTTGATTAAATGTATTATCCTATTGGCATATTCAGTCATTTTGGCATTTAAAAGTTATGGGTGCTATGGCTTGGCAGACTGACCAATGTCTATGTTCACTTTTCTTTTTCCTCTGTTAGCAGGAATTTATTATTGCTGTTTGAGAAATATATAGTACTGGGGAGGGAGCAACAAAAAAAGAAAGCTAAACTCAGAAGAGAAGGTTTAAGTATGAGAGTTTTTTTTTAAAAAAGGAAGAAAATTTGGTTACACAAATAATTATTCTGACATAAGATCTGATTTTAATTATTCAGGGGTTTTTCAACCTGAATAAATTAACTGAGTACAGCTATAACTGACTTGTCTACATGCAGCTCAAACCTACCCTAGCCAGTGTTGAGCCCAGAGGAAATTAGCCCAGCTTGAGCTGAGCTTGCCCTGCAATTGACTGACTTCATTGTTACCCCCTCCTTACCTTCATTGTTACCCCACTTCATTGTTATCCTCTGCTTCCCATGTTTATTGTATTTTTCCAATAGCTGTTTCTGATCATGTTCTCTGAATAATGGAAAACTGCATGTTCCTTTCATGGAAAACCTCAGCAACCTTTAAAAAAATGGAAGTTTGACTGCAAAGGAGTTAAAACTTCAAATTAGAGACTATAAGGTTCTGTGTGAAATAATTTCATCATGTTAAATCTTTCTGTAGGAAGGAGAAGAAAGTTTACAACATTTAGAGGAAAACTTTTAAGCTGAAACTTTATGCTAAATTTGTGCATCATAAACAATTAGAAAATATGAAAATATTTTTTACCCTGACTGCAGTAAATGCTTTTACTTGTGGCAGGTACTAGGGTAAGAAGAACACCATCATCTACAAAATCCAGTGCAAAAAAAGTGAAGAAACGAAACCCATGGTCAGATGATGAATCCAAGTCTGAAAGTGATTTAGAGGAGAATGAGCCTGTGATTATTCCAAGAGACTCTCTGCTCAGGAGAGCTGCAGGTACCCAAGCTTTTATAATTGTGCATTGTGACTGAAAGTCAACTACCAAACTGCATTTTTGTTTTACCATAGCCTCCTTTAGAACTTTATTTCCTACAGATAGCTTGCATTACATTTTCTTCACTGTGTGGTTAGTGAAAAATCTCCTAATGTCAGAACTAAGAACTTAAAAGTTGATATGAAAGATTTTGTAACTTTGTCCAGAAATCTGGTCCCTTATTCTAAACATTAGAATAGAAATTGCTCAAAGAACTCTAGTTAATTATACAAGAAATATACAATATAATGTCATTCCAAACAAAAAAAAGTTACTCTAATGCAATTATACTGTCAATAAGGCCCAAAAGGCTAGTAAAAATTTATCAACTAAATTCTGAACAGTCCATGAAAAGCAAGATTAAAAGTTTGGAAAAACACAGAGTTTTCTGGAAATTGTTGATCAGCTTTTCAAGAACTTGATTAGGAAGAATGTTCAAATGATAGATTCAGGAAAACTTCAATTGTAAATGAAGGATTCCCATTCCTTTAAAGTACTTATGCAGTGGTGTTTCCATAATGCCATTAGCTGAAGGTGTCTGAACAAGGCACAAGTGATCATAGATGTTTGGTAACACTTTGAATTATCTCCCTTTATTCTTCCAGGCTGACACACGTTTGTTATCGACCAATCTTTTGTCTTGTGTACTCTGAGGCAGGGATTGTTTACGGACTTCCACTTTGATTTATTTATGTATGTGTACTACATAACATAAACAACTATCTTGATATGTGTGTATGTGTGATTTTTTTTAGCTGAGAGGCCCAAGTACACTTTTGACTTCTCAGAAGAAGAAGATGATGCTGACGATGATGATGATGCCAACAATAATAATGATTTGGATGAGCTCAAAGTAAAAGCCTCTCCTATTACAAATGACAGAGAGGATGAGTTTGTTCCCTCAGACAGTTTAGAGAAAGATGAGTATGACTTCTCCCCAGCCAAATCAAAGCCATCTCCAGAGTAAGTACTGAAATTCAGTAGGATTACTTTACTAAGAAATTTTTCGATACCAAAGTGTCTGAACAAAACTAAGAAACATCAGACTGTTATTACTCTACATGTACCGCATAAAATTAAATGTATACTTTTCTATGGAGGAATTAAAGTGTATGTTATCTCAGCCTTGCAATTAACCTCTGCAAAGGTAAACATGACATACCAAATTATGATACACTGTCTAATGTTATCTGTTAAAATGCATTTTAAAGATTCTGTGTTTTCTGTCTTGTGCCAGTCTGTTATACAGAACTACTGAAGAAAACATAATTATGTTAAATGCCTGAAGTTCTTGACTGGATGGTGATTTTAGGGATTTGTCTGCTGCAAGCATATACGGAAATGCTAGAAATGCTAAAACAGGAATCTAATCTTTTAAGGGATATTATGATGTCTATGTACTTCAGTATGTAGTTAATGCAACTCATAGAATTCTCTTTTTCTGTTTCCAAGTAGAAAAATGTCTCAAGCCAAGAAAAATCAAGATTTTGGGAACATCTTCTCTTTTCCATCTTACTCTCAGAAGACAGATGATGGTGAGCTTATTTTCACAGTTCTATTTAATCTTTATAGCAACTATTAGTGGAATATGTTAGGGAGTGGTATATAAAAACTTCACACAGTAGTTGCAGAAAAAGGATGTCCACATCCATAAAGGGGAAAAGTGAAGGAAGTTCCTTAGAGGAACAAAGCTTGTATCATAGGTAAGAAAGTCACAGTGTCTCCATAGCTTAGCTGTAGTATCAGAAAAAATTTTGAGATTAATTTTTACTGTAATTAATATTGATGATTTAAAATATGCAATGAATGAATCTTATTCTAAATATACTCTGTGATTGTAGATACAACAAAATTGGACAGTGATGATGAGGATTCTGTTCCTGTTTTCTCATCATCTTTTGCCCCAAAACAAACAGAGACAATTCCAAGTAAAACAGTAGCTGCTAAAAAGGGTACGTATAGAATTGGCCTATTAGCCAATCCATCTATGTTAAGTCATCTTCACCACATTTGCATTGTCTTTTCAGTCGTCAAAGCAGGAACTGCATTCATTTATTTTGAACTCAGTGAAATTCAACATAGGATGTGAACTTTCTCCAGCTCCTTTATGTTACTAATTTCTTTCTTTCCACTGGCTACTGTAGCATCAAAGCTTAATATATTCCACATACGGAACTGGCGTTCAGCCTTGAATTAGTTGAACTAATGGAAGACTTTTAGCCTCAGGGAATAAATGAAATAAGATGACCCTGGGATTGAAGATAGTCTTCTGTAATGGATCTAAGTTATTTATTTTGAAGGAAGGAAAGCAAGTGCAAAGGAGGAATCCCCAAGAAATATTTATGTCCTAAGTAGGTGTCATGGTTTAACCCCAGCCAGCAAGTAAGCACCACATATTTGCTCACTCTCTCCTTCCCACTGGGAGTGGGGAGAGAATCAAAAAAGTAAAAATGAGAAAACTCATGAGTTGAGACAAAGGCATTTTAATAGGGAAAGCTAAAGCTGTGCATGCAAGCAAAGGAAAACAAGGAATTCATTCACCACTTCCATGTACAGGCAGGTGTTCAGCCATGTCCAGGAGAGCCCAGCTCGATCACATGTAACTGTTACTTGGGAAGACATAACACCATCACTCCTAATGTCTGTTTCCCACCTGCCCCTTCCCCAGCTTTTTATGTTGAGCATGATGTCATATGGTATGGAATATCACTTGGGTCAGTTGGAGTCAGCTGTTTTACTTACTGAAACAGAGGATGAAAGGCTCTCCTCAAAGTTCAGAGGTATAAATTTTTTGAATTATTAGTCAACTTTTAGAACTGGCATCTTGCATTGCAGAATTAAGAACAATTCCAAGAAGAGTGTCTTTATTATCTGGATTTGGTTCTGTGGTTGTGCTTGGATGTTTGTAGAAATAAGGGGGTTTTGCTCTGCCTGCCTTGAGTAATATTAGTTTATGAGTTGTAGTGCTACTTCTAAGAGGAAGATTTGCACTTGTTTCTAAATGGTAGATAGTGCTGTAATTAATGGTGAAAATAAGGCTTTTGCCTAATAGTAGTTTAAATAGGTTATAAAAATACTGTTCTTAGCACAAGATAGACCAGAGATTTTGTTGCTTTCAGATCTTTGCCTTTTTTCCTCTGTCTTTCAGATAATTTCCTTTTTTTCTTGCTGTTCCATTTTGTCTCCTACAAATGCATTTTTCCCTGTGCTACTGTGGCCTTTGTTTTTTAAAACTTCTTTTGACTGACTTGCATCTAAACTTTAGGTATTCATTTTTTCCAAGAAAAGTACTTCAAGGAAATTTGCAACAAAGCAACCAGTTACAATAGTTAACTTACTCTATTAAAAATGAGGAAAAAATATCTTGTGTTATATATTAGGTACCAGTGAACTGCAGCATCTTTTCATCCTCTCTCTTGATGCAGTGTCCAATTTAATTCATAAACTCTTTGAATCAGCAAATGCCTGAATGATTCTCATACACTTTCAGTTGGTAAACTTCTATAATATGGTAAATAAAAATTGTTTACAGAAATAGCTGATCTCTAATAGAGTAATCTTTAATGTAAAACTTCTGTATTGCAGTAAATACAACAGAGCACCGTGCATGCAGTAGGTAGGCATTGATACAATTTAACATTCAATCTCCTTCTTGCTCTCTGTTTTTTGAAGGTCTCCATGTGATGACTTATCATTAGCCTAACTTGAAACTCTAAAATACAGCTGTGATCTGAGTTTCTTATTAACCTTTACACTCACAAATTAGGTATAAACAGGCTCTCTTTGAAGCAAAAGTTAAATTTTTGCCTTCGGAGTAGCCTTAGGGACAGTCTCCCACTCAGTGCATGACAGTAAGACAGGTTGCTTTCACCAGTTTTCATCTCTTCTCTTCTTTTCTGCCCAGATTAGACATAACCAGTTTCATGATGACAGTTGACAGTGCAGAGATAACCTAGCAGGATTAGTTCATTGGTCATCTGGTATCCTTTTAGTAGTTTCCTTGAGTCTAAGTCTGTCTTCGTGGACTTAGCAGCAGCCTCCCCAACCCATTTTCTGGTAACGTAATATTTCAGCCACTCACTCTCACACTGGGAAAGTCAATTGTGTAACTGAAACAATTGTTCCAGAGTTATTTGATTTTCTGTGACTTCAGAGCTTGGATTTGTAGGGATGAAAAACTGAAACATTTGTTGAGCCTTGGTATCTGTACAGCCACACTCCCTTCTCAATGAGAAGAAATAAAAGAATAGGTATCAGTTCAGCTTCTTTTTAGACTTCAGTCAATTTGGGATGAAATCTCTTGACTTCTGGTGTTCACTATAGAGGATCAATAGACTGTTTGAGAGGTCTGTGGTTCTCATTCTTTATAGTAAGCCAAAGGGAAATCTGACAAGCAGCCTTACTCTTGATTACAAACAGCTGCTAACCTTGAGCAGCCCAGCTGCTGAGATTCTAGCAGTGAGACTACTCTTTGCATCAGCTGTAGGACTGATACCATACCTGGACGTCCTGCCAAGAACTTGGGCTTCCCAAGAGCCTGTGTACATTGATTGTACTGCAGACTTTGGTTTCATGGCATCGTACCTAGTGTGGACAGCTTGGCTGAGCTGATTGCTATCTAGCTCTTGTCAGAGATCCTTCACACTTGTGCTGGCATTAGGGATGGCACTTAAGGTAGTGGATAATACAGAGGGAAATAAGTGTTCTGGAAGCACTGGATTCTATTTCTTTAGCCACCAGCTAACAATTAAGAGGTTTGCTGTGCCTTGGACTTGGTGCTCTGCAGGCAGACTTCAGAGGAGTTAACCAGTGAAAACAGGCTTTGTTTCTAGGGAAGAACAAGTCTAATGTTTATGGCAGTGTGTCATACCTGTCTGTCATTCCCCAGTTATTTCCTTCTCCCCAGTTTCTTGTTTGTCAGTGAGAAGTCTGCCCCTTTTCTAACCATAGTTAACAAACTTGAGGACTCAGAGCCAGCTGCAGGTAGTTACATCTCATGGGATATGCACTTGTCAATGGAGCATAGTTGGCTTCTATCTGGTGTGCAGGTTTCACATGAACAGCACGAGGAACTGTGCGAGGCACCACATGTACTTGGCCAAAACACACACAATCCTGCAGGAGAATGTCTCAACCTCAGCTCCTCCACTAGATCTAAAATGAATCCTTTCTACAAAGATCCTCTCAGTCACAATTTCTCCTTGTCATCTTCCAGTTGATGAAACTTCTGAATCTTTCCCCTCCCTGCCCCTTAGTCTATGTTTCTTGTGCTAGTAAAGCTTTTTCCTCTATGAAGTGCTTCCTTGCCTGGTGGGGCCTACAATAATGTACCTTCAGATAGGACTTCCCCCTCCTTTACTGATAACTAGATATTTACTTTTGGTGATGCTTCTAGAAAATATGTCTCCTTCTTTCAGTTCCTGTGTACTTTTTTCAGGCTTACTAGTAGATCTGTGTGACTTACTTGTTTTTGCTTTATGCTAATACAGGTATTATGTCCCAGCTTAGATACCTAAAGAGACTATTTCAAGTTGCTGTCAAAAATGGTTCCTGACTTCCATCTTAAGCATTGTTTCTTCCCTCCCCAAATCTTATCTGAAATGCTGCCATAACGAACACCATTTTATTCCCCATTCATGAAGCCAAATGGCTTTATTTTTCTGTTGGCAGGGCCTACACTTGGACTGCCCAGTAGGTATTATTGCAAAAAGCTGAAAAGATATTTTGCAGTGACTCTCCAGTGGGCAGTTCAAGGCATCATAGCCAAAAAGCTTGTGGAGACATTCTCTTGTTCTTCAAACACATTCCTCTAATGGTACCATAAATGCAAGTTTGAATTCTTACAAATGTCCATATTCCTAGTATCTGGAGTTTTTACATGTGTCTATTTGAAGTATTTGTGGCTGATGAGGGAGTTGTATGCAGGTCAGTAGCGTATCTGAGGTTTCTGCAAAAGACTGACTGATTTGCAAGCCTATAGAACACATCATCTGATGATCTTAAGGGTTTTTTCTGACCTAAATGATTCCATGATTCACTTAACACCCACTGTGTGAACATTCCAAAGACCATCTTTTAAAGATGGCAAGACTATTTGTGTAACAGAAATGCACAGATATGTCACCTTCTTGTCCTTTCTCCTTTTCTGAAGTTCCTATTCACTGAGATTGGCACAAAACAATGTCACAGAGCCAAATACACTGTCTCCCAAACTTCTGCAGTAATCCTGAGGAAAGCTGTCCTGCAGTTGTAGCACTGTGAAGACTATCATGTCAGAAGCATTTTACCTGTAAACACTAAATCCAGATGTCTTCAAAGTATCCAACCTGGAGAACTTCTGTTGCTGCTTTAGCTACTACATACCACAGTAACCTGTTTTGTGCTTAAAAAGACGAAAAAATATTCAATCAAAAACACTGGAATGTACTGTATGCACCAATAGGTCTCGAAGCATGACACAGGAAACTTTCTGTTTATTTCACACAGTTTTAGCATGAAACTGAAGTATGTTTTCTCCAAGTGTTGAAACTGTTCATCTTGTTTTAGTGTCTGCCATTTGTGCTGTAATTGGAGTATCTAATACAATTTAATGCTTCTAACCGATACGTGAATTTAACATACTTATTATCTTTACCAGCAAAACTAGATGCGCCCCCTAAACCTAAAAGAGCTCCCAAGGCCAAGAAGGTGGAAACTGTAAACTCTGATTCAGATTCAGAATTTGGCATTCCAAAGAAGACTCCAGCACCCAAAGGTGAGTCACCTCTGTGCTCTCTGTAGCACAAGGGTTCACAATTATTATTAGAACCACAGTGGGTTATTAGTAAATTGATCACTAGTCACTTACTCAGCCATGAGTCTTTTCTTTCACACATAGAGTGTACTGACTTGTTGGCAAACAATGTGTGAACTTTTAATCTGACCTCCACTGTTGGGAATGCATTTAATAGTTCCACACCCCGCCTTTTCTCTTCAGTTCTACTGGATACTACTTATTTTCTATGATTCATTTTTTTAGACAGTAAAATTCTGGTAAGTAGCAGTTTCTGGCTTTTTAAACCAATTCTTCGGTATCCCAGTTCTGACAGTCCTCACAACACAGCACACTGAGTGGTGTAATCAGAGGAGTCTGTAAAGGATGTGTCAGTGTTAATAGTTAACAGTAAATTTGCTAAATAAGACACATGAACTAATGCTGTGTAATGAGTACAGAAGGTGACCAAGCACTGCAGCAGTCTAGAAGTTATCTGAGGTAATGAAGTCTGTCCCTGTCTTGAGCTGACAGTTTGAACTGTCAGGGTAAGTGGTAACTGTGGAAGAAGTATAAAAGATTTAAAACAGAAAATAAAAGATGCTGTATTTTACTGATGTTGTAAGGAAGCTTGAGTTGTAAACTGGATTTGAATTTTAACACAGACATACTAAAGTAATTTCACTAGTATTTTTTTTCATTTTGATAAAGTCTGAAGTTTATAAGGAAAAAAACAAACTAAAGAAAACCAAGTTAACTTGTAATCTCTCACCTAGGAAAAGGTAGAGGGGCAAAGAAAAGGAAAGCATCTGGTTCAGAAAATGAAGGCGAATACAACCCTGGGAAGAAAACACCCAAGTCCCCACCAAGCAAGGTGAGTTCCATCTGTGCTCCCTTCTTGTAAAAAAACTCCTAATGGATGACTTACATAAAAGGTGAATGTTCTTTACTGTAATTTGTTAATATGGTAATGGGTCAGGGGGGTTAGCTGTGGTTAGAAATTGAATGTTGGACAGGATTTCCTTCAATTCTAAAAATTAAAAGGGAAAACCTACACGCCATTACCACTGATTTGTCTTTTCTTTTCTAAAGAAACCCAAGAAGGCCACTTTTGACCAGGATTCTGATGTGGAAATCTTTCAGTCAGGCTTTGCCTCCGAAACTGCCCCAAAGCCACGGACAGGCCGGGCTAGAAAAGAAGTTAAATATTTTGCAGAGTCTGATGAAGATGATGATTTTGATATGTTTAATTAAGTGCCCAAAGAGCACACAAATGTTTTCCAACAAATATCTTGTGTTGTCCTTTTGTCCCCTGTCGCAAACTTTTGTACATTTGACTTATTTTATGTGATAATGTAAT
This sequence comes from Pithys albifrons albifrons, assembly GCF_047495875.1. Classification (NCBI taxonomy): domain Eukaryota; kingdom Metazoa; phylum Chordata; class Aves; order Passeriformes; family Thamnophilidae; genus Pithys; species Pithys albifrons. The sequence continues at coordinate 39,614,787 of NC_092464.1, read as the reverse complement.
TGATGGTTTTTATTATTGTGTGTAGGCATTTTAACATTTTGTTCTTACACCTACAGTTTTATGCTCTTTTTTACTCATTGAAATGTCATGTATTTGTCTGACTGGCTTGTAGAGATGTTCTTAGACAGCTGTGCTAAAGCACATTTTAATTGTCATGGTTGCAAACAGCAAACCTGCTTTTTGAAATGAAGTTTCAACATTAAAAAATGGAAAACTATCCTGTCTCTGTGTGTGTAAAATTTGGACTAGAGGGACTACTTCTACACAGTTTTTAAAATAAATATATTTTATTCTTTGCCAGGAGACTCCATGGAAAAAGGTAAACAGTATATGAACATAGAAAGCATTGTTAAACAATCTCAATGTACAAACAGAGCCAGTGAAAGTACATCACAGACTTGCTAGAATATATAAAAAAAAATCCACTAGTGCTTTAAATGAAACCTAAGAAACTGACACTTTAAATCTGTTAACCATTCTACCACAGTTTTCACTCTGCTTCATGGTGATTTAACAAGGCCAAGAAGGCAGATTCTCTCCTTGTGTTTCTGGAAGTCCTAGCTGTACTTCCCTAGCACCTGGAAGGCTGGATAACCCAGCTGATTCCTGGCAGTTGATTCTTAAGGAAATACCGTAGACCCAGTAATTCAAAAGCTGTAAGTGAGTCTGTTGGTTATCATCCCATGAAGTTTCCCTAATGGCTTGTGAACAAGTAAACAAAAACATGGTAACACTGAAAAGTGTTTCTGCCTTGGAGGCTAGCATTGCTGTAGAAATGGAGCAGTTAATTGTGTAGCTAGATCACCAGCCAGCTAAGAAACCACCTCTTTAAAATTTAAAGTGACATTAACAGTGGAACAAATGAATCTGAATAACTGATCTGGCAGTTAATGCTGATACTGGTATCATTTCTGCTGGGGCAGTGAACTTTTGTATATTCTTTACAAGGAAGGAGATGCAAACTGAGGGCATCAAAGACAAGTTTTCATATTTAAACTAAATCAGACGGTCCTTTAAACTTCCTTCTCTGGATGTGTACAGTAGTCCATTTCATATGGTTGGTGTCTTGATCATTTTAGGAATGAGACAAAAGGAAAGCACCAAACATCCAGTATGGAGAGTACAGCCATACATTTGTATGTACAAAGTCATCAGAAATGCAACCAGAATTTGAAGTTTGAGATCTGTCTTGTCACCATGCAATATTGAATGTTCAAAGGAGAAAAGAAGCTTAACTATTTTTTTGCATGAAATGGCTGATTTAGAGTTTCAAAAGTTTGCATTTTCTATTTTAAGAGTTTAAACAGCAAGGAGTATATATATCGATACATATGAAAATTTCTTGGTCCTTGTTGAGTTTATCTATATATATATACACATATATAGATATATATTAAGTCCAGAAACTAAGCAGCAGTAAAAATGTTTTTCTTGCTTTTCATCCCTGTACATAAGGTAATAGGAATGTCTGAAGTAGCTGGAAAATGTCTTATTCCACCATAGGGGATTGACCGACACTGCTGTTATCCACTGAACTAGGTGAGATACTGGGACTGTGTTCTGCAGTATTTCCATTTGAGGTTGGTGTCAGTGGTTCATGTCCTTCAGAGTTTTCCAGCATTTCCTGAATAAGAGGTGGCATGGATCCAGGAATTTCCATTTTCAATGTAATGACACGTTCTGCACCTTTAAAAAGAAAACACTTTCCATGAGTATCATTCATACAATTTCTTTTTTATTAGCATTACAGTAGTAATTTAAGAGTATATTATTTTAGTAGATTTGGTATCTCCTTCTTTAGTTCTTGCATACAAAACTATGTAAGTGAATTCCTTCATTCACTACAAGAAAAAGGAGTTAGATGAGTGTTTCTTGACAAATTAATTCAAAATTATGACATAGCAACTGATGCTTCAATACAGGTAAACTGGATGAGCTTCTTAGTCTCATAGGAGGAACCAAAATGGCATTAAATTATACTGAAAAATTAAATTACACTCTGATCATATAGATGTCTTTAGAAACCAGAATAACATTTCATTTTCAATCTGTTCTGGGTCTGCACTGGCTGGTAAGTGTTAAATAGGTGAGGTGAATCCTACAAGAGAACTGCAGTGATGTAAGAACATTTCTTTTCGATAGAGAAAACTGAGAGAAGATGCAGAATTTAACAGAACATTACTTTTTATAAAAGAACAAATTCAGGCAAAAGGATACTTTTGTGGGGGTGAAGGCTGCCTTCTGTATTCTTCAGGCATCTTGTCTTGTGCTAATTAACCACCAAAGTATGCAGAAATACCAATACTGGTCACATCTGCCTTAGCTGAAGCTCTCTGGCCTTCTTTTGTGTAACAGTCATTGTATGCAGAGGTGGCTTTGCAGGTGAGTGCATGTATGATTAAACAAAATTACTACATCAATCCTGACTACTCAGCCTGGGAGCCAACACCTCCTACTTTAGGGACAAAAAAACCAACAGGAAGTCACAGAGTAGTGCCTGATGCTTCTAACATGTGTTCTTGAAAAGAACAGGCAGACACCTCCATTCCATCACAGCACAGTCTGTGTTTAAAAAAGAGTCAAGATCCTGCCTGATACTGGGCAAGCAGTAATAAGAGAACTGTGTAGGGTCAAAAAGTTACCGCAACCTTAAGAATTGAAAAAGTTTCTTAAATAACTGTTAGAAACAAAGAGACAAGCTCTGTGATGGGAAAGAAATTAACACAGAATGATGCTGTGAGCTTCTCTGAAAATCAACTGTAGTAAGAGCAGTGCTGATGAACTCATTTTAGCCATGTTAAACATCTGCTTTCTGCTGTTATGTCAGGTGCAATAAAGTGCTTGTGTGGTGTAGAGCCAGAGAAATTTTTCAGGTGTTGGAAACTTACAATTTAATTCAGGGATAAGAGAACTCAGAATATGAGAAGAACTCAGAACTGTCTTGCTTTAGTTCCACTAATGCTTCATCCTTGAGCTACAACCCCTCTAACGCCAAGAGGGTAGTTGTGTCAGGAACTCCAGGATAAGGACACATTCTCAGTCTTTTAGATTCACGCTTTCTTTGATAATTGCTTTCAGGGATCATGTACAATCCAAAACCATTATTGTCTAATGTACATCTTTTCAAATGAGACTCAAGACATACCCGCTCCTCCAGGACATCACCATTCTTTGTATGATTTAGTTCTACTATAAAACATTAATGATATAATTAAAGTTAAATACTTATGTCAGAATGAAAAGAAGCCTTTCTTATGAATTGAATATAAAAACACAAGAGTCATGTTCTTGTGAGTCTGGTAAAATGGATTTCCCACAAGGAAGAACAGTAGAACAAAAGGGTTCCCCTAAATATTTTTATAGCTCAATATTGCTCTAAGTTTCTTTTATAGATTCAGTTGGATGGAGCTTGCTTTACTTGAGAATAAACTGCAAGCTTTAGATAACCTGGTAAGTGGTTCCTTTTTAGGATACGTTTGCTTCCAGCGCTGGTGTTTCCCTTTCAAAGTACTTCTTTTGGTGGTTATAATTAATCCAATTAAATTGCTTACTTCTTTTTATAAACATAGCTATAATTTAATCTTTTAATTTGGATATAAATTGTTTAAAGTTGAACAGTTCAGGTTTAAATGTAAAACAAGTCTGTTTAGTTGAGTGAATTAACTACTGGGGTTTTTTATCCTTGAAGTCTTCCCGCAAACCATGTCAAATGAAATTAGTAATCTTTTCCAAAGCATAAATCCAACCTATAGCTGCAGAGGAACCTGTACATACAAGCTTTTGTGCATGTGGAACTGCACCAGCCACCATAAAAATAAGATTGTGAATAAAGGATACCTGTGCTTTAGAGAATGTATGTGACAGACTGTGTATGTTCCACAGGATCAATCAATCACATACAAGATTACACAAATGTTAAAACAGATCCACATTTGGGGAAGGTTAGTTCAGATTAGAGGAGCTAAATCTACAAAATTCTGGATCAAATCAGTTTTAAATCTTCATTACCTCAGACCACAGTTTAGTGGAATTTTGGTTCCACAAGTCTTTTCTGCAGGCTGTAAACAGCCTTCATTTTTTGAAAGCCATTAGTGATACAAAGTGCATGTTGATCCGACTCCCTTGTAAATATTAACAAAGGTTTCATTCAGAGTTTTATCTTGTCTTAAGATGACTAACAAAGATTTTATGCTAATGATTTAGTAACCTGCTTACACCTACAACATCATTTTCACTGTCAGCTGCATGAACAATGTAGCACCATGTATGTTTAAAGTAGAACCAATTTAAAGACAGAAGTTACATAAAAGATACAGGAAGAGAAGTGTCACAAGGACCTTTCTCAGTTGTATTAAAAAAATAGCAACTCAGGTTCTCTGGACAGTTTCCTCTGAAATGCCACTACTGCTGAGGTATTGGGAGACACTGTACCTTTTGCACTGATGCTTCGAAGATCCGTGATTTTCATTAAGATCTTTGGGAACATATGAGGCTTGTTAGGTCGTCTCTTTCGGATATAGATTTTCAGTGCTTCAAGTAAGGGTTCCTGAAGCTTATCCACTTTCATTGGTTCTTCAAGGTCCTGCCGGTCTGGAGAAAAGTATTGTATCACTCATATGATTTTAAGCTCCTCCATGTTCTTAATTAGAACTCCACAAATTCAATTTGTCTCTCCACCTAACAACCTACACTCTGCAGTGAGCATTCCATAGGAAAAGGATAAACCGTGGCTTTCTGAAATTGGATTACTTTTTTCCTTCATGACTGGAAAGGTTTGCCATTTGAGTCATCAAGAATTACCAGTTTGCTATTGTACCTTCCTCTCCAAGGGGAAAACACTCTGCTGCAAACAATATTTTGGAATTAATTTTATATATGTTGCTCATAAATTACCCAGGTATACATACAGATTACAGCTAATTTTTGTTATCGCTACTACAGTAAAGTGAGTTACCATCATGTTTCAGCAGATGGCAGTGCTGGCTTGAGTGACAACAAATGTCACCCCTAAACCAGGATGCACCAGTCACATATCAATGACATCTTGGAGCTCATCCATACTCTTGCTGGGTTACGGTCAGAGACACATAAAATTAGAATGATATTGTCCTAAATGTCACTGCCAATAAAGACTGACTCTTGTTTTTTAAAGATTCAGTAGTAACACCCAGTTTGTATTTCAACAAAATGGCCCAACTACACAAGGTGTGTTTACTGCTAGGCCAGATTGGAGAGGAGGAGAGAGACCAGGTGATCAGACTAAGAAAAACTTACAGAGGATTTTGGATGTTATCTGAGACTTTCCTTTTTGTAGTTAAAACCTATTATTTTACTTGACAATGCCCCTTTTGAGTTGTAATCAACTCCAATGTGGAAGCATAATACTTTTTTTTTAAAGGTAGTTATCACCAATGACATCCATGTGACTGTAACTAATGCATATATTTATCAGTAAAAGCTGTGTTATTGGGCTTTTGCTCTAAGAAAGCTCATTCATTTAGATACCCATGTACTGCGTAGCAAAAAATGCAGCAGCACCCCAGGTGATCTCCAGAGGTCCCTTCCAACCCCAACCATTCTGTGAGATATCTCAAATTCCTTTGTCAGGCAAATAACAGGACCAGTTGCTTGACAGAATGATTCTTTTTTTTTTTTTTTAAGTATCAATAATAAAACCAGTAACTATCACCAGCAGAAAATGAATCTTTATCATTACGTTGTTTATATAATATATAATAATGTTACAATTGTGTAAGTAAAAGAGAGCAAAACAGGTCAAACTAAAACAAGATCTTATCATGTCTGTCCTTTTCAAATGCATCTGAGTTCATGCTGTACAATACCTCCACAGATTAAGCAGATGGCACTAAGGAGACCTGTTTCTGTATCATCCATTTCCAAAGGCAGGAGCTGATTGGCAAAGGTGAACACGAGATCAGTCAGTGGGCCAAATCCAGCGTTGTGCATCTGAGTTCGGTTTAGGGTAAGGCCATCTGAAAAGGTCATGGTGTCTTGTTCTGGTGTATATCTTGTGCAAATTCTAAGGATCTGTGAAATGACAAAAAAGAAAAATGAAATCTGAAAAATTTAATTCATAAGAGGTTAGTTGCATTTTCTTGACATGGTGAGTGACTCCACCGAACTGCTGTAGTTGGTTATGTCAAAACAATCTGAAATCAAACTCCAGTTTGTTCATGTAAATACACTTCATTGACTGGGTATTTTTTCGTAACAGGAATTTAAGAACAGAAATTTTCCTCTGGTTATAAAATAAAACTTCAGTGCAATTCTCACCCTTTACGTCACCAGCATTGCCATTGCATCCACATAAACAGCTCTTTCATTAATCTGCCACCCGCACCTAACTATAAAATGCTATTGCACTGGTGATCTGATCCAACAAGATCTTAAAAGTATCTCACCTCCTGGAACACAGGCATATCCCACTGATTTTGGGAATCAGTTTGGCATGGCAGCACTTCTCTGGGTTGTATCTTTGGCAAGGACAATGTTACTCTGCAGTATCTTGTGTGAGTGAGAACAGCTGTGAGCTGCCCAAAGAGGCAGAATGTAACTTGTGCTTTGGGGTGCATGTCCCTCTTCTGCGAGAGCAAACAGGCAAACACTGCTATGGGAACACCACCCCTGTGTGAGTGCTTCCTGGAAAGCTGTGCAAAGCCTTCCATCTCCCCAGCAGCTGCAGGTACAGTCTCTTTGGAGCACTTGTCAGTCTGGGAGCTCACACCTGAGCGGCTTATCAAATTTTGAAGCTCCAAATGGCAGTGCACAGGACTATTGGCAGCACAGCCAGAGGCCTGAGGAGTTGGCCCAGCTTTTCTTCGTTTATGGTGCTTGTTTCTTCCATGTGCTATAGCACCAAACCTCCTCACCAGCCTATTGGCCTCCAGCCTACCTTCTGGCTCTGGCATTTCCCCCTCTGCAGCCCCAGGCAGTGGCACACCCTGCCTGGCTGGTGCAAAGCCACTGCTGACAGCGCCCTTCGTTCCTGTGCAAGCCCAGGCAGTGTTAGTTTTGGCAAGTTTGCTTATATGCAACAGCCACCCAGTGCTGACCCCAGAGGAAAGAGCATTTGAGGGGAGGATGGGGATTCACACTTCTAACTGGACATGGAGCAATGCAAAACACATGAATAAAACACCGAGGATGCTCTGCATTTTGTTAGTAAATGCCTCTGGGGTAACCACAGCGCCAAGAGTGCTGTCACAGCAGGGGTGGCAGCATGGCCAGAGACAGCAAGTGCATGAACTGCTTTTGCCTCTTGGAGCAAACCCAGGATGTGTCCTGTGACAGACTCTTTATGGCATGGGACCATTTGCACAGCTGCAATTAATGAACACTGCAGATGTCTATCATGGTGACATATTTCTGACATATATATATATATCAATGCTTAATGTTTAAAACAAACAGAGGTGGGAGAAGGCATATCCCTAAACTAAACTAAACTAAAACCTTTCTGAAATGTAGCTGATTAGCTGAGCTAAGTCTACAGCTGTGTTTTTTCAGGGCTTGACTGTATTTATTTCCCATACAGCCATCCTACTTGGTTTTAAGGATTCAAAAAAAAAGATTTACATGAATATAAGTGAGCACTGGGAGAACTTAATTATGCCTATAGCTGCCGAGGCTCTGAGTCAGAGGCCTCAGCACTTGGCAGCTGACCAGTCTGGGCTTCGTTCTCCCACTTTCATCTTTGCCTGGCAACACTGTTCCAAATAAGCAGGGAGGAGAATGAGAATGTATTCTGCAAGAGACCTATAGGGAAGCTTGTGTTTCTCTTGTTCAGTTCCTTGGTAAGGATGTATTTGTGTAGAAGGATCTTCAGCTATTCTCTGTCTCAGCAATAATCTTGTCTTCTCATATTGTGGGTATACACTGAAGCACTGAAACGCTATGTGGTTGGACAGGCATGTTTCACTTTGTTCCCTTACCCCTAAATTAGAGTAAGTTCTTGACATTACTTAAATCGATGGATGACCAAGAGAGGCACAAATAACAAACACACAGCATTCTAATTCTTCAGTAACCACAAATTCCTCACTAATCTAAGTAATCTTGAAATACTGCTGGTTGCTCCAAAGGTTTTATGTAACAGTGTGTGCCCAGAGACTTGCAGGCCAAAGGGACTGGGGTGCCCTGGAGTGGTGATCCCAAACAACCTAGAGGCCGAATGTACACCTCCCACCATACAACAGCCTGCTGGCTCCCTTGCAGAAAGGCTCTCTGTGCTTGTTCCCCAGTGCCATAAGCCCCACTTCATCTGGGGGTGTATGCTAGGGGTATTCAGAAAAGACCTACCAGATCACCGCCCAAGGCTAATGGAGAGGAAGACTTCCAGGCTGAATCCTCATCAGGAATGAATTTGGGGTGTGGTTACTCAGCCTCAAGCCAGCCCCTGCGGGCATGCACAGAAAGGGACCTCAAGGCCTTGCAAAATTTGTCATTAGAACATAAAGGTCCCATGGGATTTAGCTACTTCCAGGCTCAGGCAGCAAGTAGGACAGGTTTTTGCAGAAGACAGACTTCAGGTCTTCATATCCCAAATGCTGTACCAGCCATCAACTAGAGGAGCCCGAGTGGCTCTGCTGGGCACTGGCACAGCTGAAGATCAACTATGTGTTTTTGGCAATGCACTTAGCTTGACTGCAGCATTCGGGTCTCAGGTTTCCCCGGCGTTCCTTTGATATTATCCCACAACAAGCTGTTATTAAACTCTAAGACAGATCATTTGAAATGGTATTTTTCTTTTTTTTTTTTTTTTTTTTAAATTTGTGTCCTTCATCAAGATCAGCAAAATGCCGTGGATACTGCTGATTTGCTGTGAAACTTCTTGGGCGAACTTCCAGTGTCAAAGTGAAGCTGATTTCCAACTCATATTCACTGAAGAACATATGGGAAACATCAGCACTTCAAAATAAGAAATCACGGTATCTTTCTCCATATTAAACTGAACTCCTAATGTCCTCAAGGTTGTTTAGATTTTGTAACCAAGCCAAGTATTTTAGTTGTCACTCTGCTCTCAAATGCCACTTGCAGCCATAAATATGGTTCTTCCATGTGATTAAAGGACCCTTTGTTTTAAGAAATATTTATATATTAAAGTATTAGGGGTTTCTATGAGCCAGCTATAAAGGGCAAACCAAAAACCCTACCAGAGGCACAAAACCAAAGTCATACAGAAAGTTGCATTTACAACATAGTTGCTACCATTGTTACTCATTTTAAACAGATTAGGCAAGGCAAACCAGACATCTTGATTTTAAGAATTCTTATAGGTTAGACACCAGCTGCCTTAGCTTGCTGGGACAGTTTCCCAAGAGGAGAAGCCCTGGAGGTGAGTCTGAAACAATGATGCTCCATGGTGCTGCTAAACACCACCAGCACAGGTTGTTCTGCACACACAATTGCCTTTCTAATGGTAATGCAATGGTTTTAGAACAGAAAGCAAGAATTACATCATTAAGGTTTAGAGTTTAAGGACTTCTCATGTTTTTATCCACTGGATTTAAGACAGGCTGAACTCTGGACCCTTTCCACATTCATTTTGCCAGAGCTCAGTGAGGCTGGGGATGCTCAACTGCTGCCAGGCCAGTGTACCAGCAGACAGAAGCACTCACTTTTACAAGGGTTACTGACTGAATTTGGGAAATATTTGTCCCTGAAACTTCTGGCACCAGAGCAGATTTAAATTCCATGATCCTCAATTGAGTCCTCCAGCTGCCTTGCAAAGCTTTATGTTGTCTTCCAGAGTTTTTTGTTTGTTTGTATATAAAACAATTCTTTGGCACACGCCCAGAGGAGTTTACTGAGCTCCTGGAACCATTTTTTTCATCAGCCTGTTTAACAGGGGCTTAAGCATCCACGGCTGCAGGAACTAACCGAGCAGAGCCCTCAGCACAGTCTATAAATGCTTAAGACTCTCCATAGCTGGTGCTGCAGTGAAGTCAGGGTCCTGTCAGCGGGGTAGCCTGGCCACTCTACCTGGGAGTCCCACGCTGATCCTACCACGTGCCACGGCTCTGGGAACATGCCCAGGGAATTGCACAGCATCAGGATCAGGAATGCGCACTGGTGAGGCTCAGGGCCCTGCCCTGCAGTGCTCACACAGCAGCACACAGGCCAACACCAGCAGCAGGAAGGGGATCAGCCCTTGCTCTGCGTCTCAAGGTACAACCAAAGGAAACGTTCATAACAGTCATAACTAGGACAACTGGCTTGATGGAGGGGGGAAATATGCACTATTAAAACACTGCTCCAGCACTGAAGTTTAGCTTAAATAAAGACAGAGATCAGCGTTGCAATTCCGATTATGTGTAGGTGAAATGGGTTTAACGGATACAGCATTTCACAGGCAGCGCACACAGTACACATTACTGTGTCAGGGTAATTATCCCATTTTCTTTTTAAGCAGCACATAAAATAGTCACATAAAGTTTGTGCAAATGTCACACAGGAAAGTTAGGACTATTCATGGCAACTACGTCGAATCTGTTCCTGTTTTTGGAAAAGCCTCAGCTCCTCCCTGCTGTGGGCAGCTATGGCACTCGCTATGCCCTGCTCGCTCAGATGTGTCACCTTCTCTGCCTTTGATAAAAATAAAAAAGAGAATGAGCAGGTGACAAGGAATGACAGGCCTCAATAAATTTTATAATTAGAGCTTGAAGGTTGACACATGGTCATAAAATAAAACTGGTGCATTGTATTGAAGAATCAACTTTTTCTATCCTTTAATTAGTTGAAATTAAGTCACCATTTACCACCTGCTTAATTCTCTTTTTCTAATCTAGGCTTTTATTCAATCACTTTGATCAAAGGCTGTGAAGTGCCTTTATCAAGGCACTTCAGATAAAATCCCTAACAGAAAGGTTCCCCTCAATACTTGGTACTGCCCAGTCAGTGTGGGTGATGGAAGCACTTAGTGGAGCTGCTGAGGGGAACCTGTGCAACAGGGGCTGTGCACACTCACCCCAACAAAGAGCACCAGCAGCTTGCAGGATCCTAAGCAATTACAGAATTACAAAATTTTTTTTCCAGCAGCTATGGAGCCAGGGCATGGGACAAGCAAAGAGAGGGCAGCAGCTTACAGGCTGAACTTTTATGGGTAGAGTATGGATTTGCAGATTCTTGCTGTATCTTGGCTCCTCCCAACTTTTGTGGGGTAATTTCTGTACTACTATTTGTTACTGGTTACAACAGCAAAGCACAAAGCAGTTTCTATCTCCACCTCTGGCAGAATACACTCAGATTATCAATTCCATCTGCCTTTCGGTGTAAGGGGAACGTAACAGTGTCTGATCAGGACAGAGCTGGCAATAACAGTGGAATGGGTGATGAATGGCCCTGCTCCATGGAGCGACCACTCTCATTAACAATGAGATGCCTAGGTCTGAATGAGCACCTGGAACAACAAAAGGTGACTGTCAAGCATGGCAGGGCAACCTCAACATTCCCTTTTTCTATAGGCCAAAGAGATATCCCTTCCCTTCTCCTACCCCTCTGCCTCCTTCATCAAGGTCCTCTTGATGCAATTCTTCCTAACAGCTTTTGACAAAACAAGAGGAAAAGTTCACAACAGTTAACATCCACCTCAACGTGCTCCTGTTTGAAGCAATGCACTTTTAGAAATTCTAAGATTAATTACCTCAACTTCAAATTCCCTAGTTTAAACTCCTGTGTCACAGCAAAAAATATATCTACAGCAGCCATCCTACTATGGGCTTTTTGGCTAGCCATGCTTGACTCAAGGAAGACCTGAAGGTTTGTGCTCAGAAGGAAATATTTAAAATGTGTTTACACTGAAAATACTGCTTTAGTGAGAGATATTGCTACAGCAAATAATAAGTATATTTGTCACTGAAAGCCTGAAGACCTCTAAGATCTGATTAAGAAATGGTGAGATCCCAGAGGGCTCCTCTGAAGGTCAGCATGACAGAAACAACAGGAGACAAAGGCAGAGGAAGACAGCTTGCCTTGACATAGTGGCAAGGTGAGGTCTGGAGAAAAACTCCACTCCCAGCCCACCTGCACAGTTCCCTCCTGTGGACTGTATGTTTGCCTGTTTAGAATTAAATTACATTTCGCTAAAATCTGTACCAAGTCCGTTACAGCGGCCACTTCCACAGATGCCTGCAGGATTGGAGAAAATGGCAATGTGCATGCCAGAGGCTTATGCCTGATGGGCTCCAGGCACACCAGTTTCCCCTCTACAACCTGGAAAACCCTCCCTTGTAAGAATTTGTATCTTCTTCAAATTCCCTCACAACCACAGGTACAGCACGTTCCTAAACCAGCATACAGTGGACTGTCTTTCTAGGTATCCTTTACACAGAACATTATGTTTTGGAGAGAAGAGGAAGGAAGGAAAGAGAAACAGATCTCTCTGCAACATTAACAAAAAGGAAAATTTTCTAAAATTGCACATACTTCAAGTTAGTGCCACAATACCAAAATGTGCCTTTTTTACTGAAATCCACAAACTGTAAGGACTTATTTTGACAAGCATATTCATCCCAAATAGCACACTGCTGCAGGTATGCTAGAGTCCACTCCTGACCACACCAGACTACCCAGTAACTTCAATTTTGCAACCATAAGCCCGCGGCAGTATTCGTCCCCTCCTCCCTGTCAATTACAGTAAAAAGAATAGAAAACATATTAGTAGAAGAACAAAAATGTTAAAGATACATACCAGTATGTCCAGGCAGGCTGCTTTAAGTAGAGTTATTTGGTCTGCAATGGTCAAACTTGTAAAGCCTGGCAATCGCTTTGCAAATTCCACTATTTTAATAATGCACTTTGTTGCAAGTTCACTGAATTTGTCCCAAAGCCCAAGGTCCAGCCGAACTCGATGATCTGCACTGGAGTTCTGGAAAGACAGACAGAAGGCACCATGAATCAACACATCCCTTTCAGTAAACTGCTTTCAAAGGAAGGAAACAACAACCAATTTTTCCTTCCAAAAGAACTTTCCATTAACATTCCAGTCATTTTGTGCAGCTTGCTGTTGGGACGTTGCTGGTTTTAAACTTGGATTAATTGTCTGAAAATTCCTTGGATATTTCTCTGTTACTTATGATTGCAGAGGCCATCTGTACAAGGAATACAAATGAACTTAAACATTTCCAAATGCCACCATCATTATTCTTTCTTATCATTATATAATAAGTGCATTGAGAAAGACAATTTACAGTTGTACCCCAGAAAATATAAATGAACAGCAGAACAAGAATATTGGGTCCTCATCTGGAAAAAGCAGCACAATATTTGGAACACAGTTTCACATACTTAAGGTCTTACCAAATTAGTTTTACTTAATTTATCTGCTCTGTGGCCCTGCAACAGCTTTCTGAGGCTACAGTCTCCCATGACTTACAGAGCATTTCTTCACAAGATGCTAAGAAAAACTCCATGTGTGCTGAAGAAATGTATATGCTTATTTGATGGTGCATCTGACATATACCCCACTGTTTGAAGCATTACAAGGACATTCCAGTGGCATCTTTCAGAGACTGTTTCTATATAGTCAACAATCTCAATCCAAAGGGCGATAAATTTCTAGGATGCACAGCAAACCTGAAGAAGCTGAACGTGTCCGCAAAGAATCAGCTGACTCAAAAGCTGCTGTGCCCCATTTGACACTAGCCCAACAACACTTGGTGTCAGGAGGATGCCTGGTGAGTTGATTCCAATCCACCCACAATTTCCACAGAGTGACAAGAAATAGGTAATGACAGAGCTCTGAAATACCCAAAGCTCCTCTCCTCCTGCCCTTCCTTGCAGCCATTTTCCCAGCATTTGATCTGATCTGTTTAGGATGCAGCCATCGTGATGATGTCCTCTTTCCCTGTTTCATGAGCCACCAAGTTTGGTGTGCATTGCAGCTGCCTTCAGCACTTGGGTGATCTCTCCTTCCTTGCAAGAGGAATTTTACCTGTAAAAATACACTGGTAGTGAATTTGCCAAAGGTGATGAACTGCAGGCACAGAAAACCAAAGGCAGTTTCTCTTTCACATCTGACCTTGTTGACTAACCAAGAAAGAGAGGTAACACTGAATAAACACCCACCTACTCCAGACTGGCACTTGAGGCAGGCAAAGGAAAATTCCCTCACACGGTGGTTTTGGGGTTTTTTTCCCAGCTGCAGAGGAAGTTGATGTGATCAGCTGGCTGAGTCTTAGCTGGTTGAAGTTAAAATGTTAAATTAACTTTAAAATTAAAGTTAAATGAGTGGAGTCTCAACCTGAAAGTCCAACAGACATGGCAGATTAAATAGCCATCAAAAAGCATTCAATTTTCACAGATCACACTTCCTTGGAGAAAACATCTCCAGTGAGCCTGCCACCACCACTACTGATGAGGAGGCTGTTCACCTCCTTGGAAAGCAGTGAAGCCGTCATCTTGTCAGAGTTCTTCAGTTCATGGGAAGGACACAGGCTTGGAAGAGGTTGACGAGGGGATGTGAAGTGAGCTCAGTTTGGCTGTGATGCTCTGGACCCCCTCCTGGCACTGCCTTTGCAAAATGCCACCACCAGCCTGACATTCATCCTCACTTGGAACAGGGTGGAGATTCAAGCTAGTAATATTTGCATGAGACCCTAATTGCAAAAGACATATGCTAATAATGCTATACAGCTAGGAGCCTAGGTGTTCTGCTTTTTAAGGGATAATAAATTATTTTCATCATTTCTATTTGAATTTTTATTCTGGGAACTTCCTCTATTTTGTTCTCCTTTTTTTAATGACAGAAGGAAAAATATAATAAAATGTCTTTATAATGCTAAACCTAAAGAATTGCTTTCAAAATGGTCCAAAACTAATGGGTTAACAGTCATTGTAATACCCTTTGAAACATTTCTTTTGGCTACGGGAGTATGCATCCTTCCGATTTATTTTATTTCATCCTCAAGGACCTTGGTGAAATACAGTACATTGGAGGAAAAATAAGACCAAGATGTGCAGTCATTCAGGCTGTAATTAAATTTAATAGGCAGTTTATCCAGTTCATAGAAAGATGGCATAGCAGAGAGCTACACAAAGCAGAGCCTAAAGCAGGAAATCGTTTTACAATAGGGTATCCATCTGGAAAAAAAGACGTTGCATGAAACCAGCAAGTGTGAACGAAATCTTCATCAGTATCATATGATGTTACTTTATCATGCTGCAGTGCTGGAGATGGGAAGTTTGACGTGTCTTCTATTAAGAGTAATGCACAGCCATCTTAACAAATGTAAATCTAACTCACTATTATGCAAACTGAAGAGAAGGGGCAGTTAATAAAATATAAAAAACGTAAAATACAAAATAACCAGGTGGGTACCAGATCACTCATCATTGAAGCTAATGTGGTTTACAGATTATCTTTGAGATGGTACAAATGGAAAGAGTTTAACATTCTACCTGTTAATGCACATTAACGCAAGTGTCACAGAAAAAAGCTGAATATTTAGCAGCATTTCACAATATCTAAACCCCAAAACTTACTCAATATCAATGCATAGGTTGAACAATAAAATATGGACTTAAAACAATGCACAACAGAAACAGAAACTCTGATTAAATTTGCCTGGGGATCTCCTCTATCTATGCTGTGAAAAAGATGCAGACGCTGTGACTTTTTCTGAATATTTTACTGAAGCAGTTTTTTGGGTGTCTTTTCCAGGAGCAGTCTCACATGTTTTTCAGGCCTATGCACCAGTGCACATATGGTGGAACAATACTGTAATACACCCTAGTGGCATCTTTGTCAGTGGAAAACCCCAACCTTGCTATGAAATCCAATTAAACAGCCATTTTTGCCACATAAATTGATCCCATTTTTTCCATCATTTTTGTTTTTTCATTGCAGGCTGCTCTATCTCCACATTAACTATATGGGATGAGGTACTAGTAGAAACATACACAGTAGCAGAATCCCTACTGTCTTTAAAATCCACTTTACAAAGGAAACAAGGCTCACAGGGGCACTCTGCCGTAATCAGGAACACTCTCAATGCCTCTTTAGTAAAAGCAGCAATGCACTTCAGCTCCATTGAGTTCACCAAGGACCAGAGCACATGTTTCTGCTCAGTCTCATCATCAGGAGATATATACATATCTCTATATATGTAGATATATAGATAAGGATATATATTCCTCTGCAATGGCATGGAACAATAGCCATTTAACTACCAAGCCCAGCAAAGGACAAAATGCTGCCGAGTTGCAAAGCCTCTTCACTTCCAGCAACACAGTAGAACCTGCAGCAAGGGTCTGCAGAGCCAAAACTGTTTTCTGTTTTATCCTCCCTGCATCATGAGGCTGGATGTAACACAGCTGTAGACTTACAAATAATACCAGTCTCAAGGGACAAGCAGTGCAGTTACACTCAATTATACTATAAAGTATGACATCTCCAGAGTAATTACTAAGGCACTCTCTTACCTGGATGACAGTAATAAAACAGATCTATTTATGATGAACTCTCTGAATCTGTTATATTTAAACAGCTTGCTGATTCTCACCATTGGCAGAACTATACTTGTCACTGCCCACCAAATGCAACTGTTAAGTCAAATGACCCAGGGAATTTAATATGAGTGCTGTTCTCCCATTATTTTAAGTAGACTTACATTAACTATGCCAAGTATGGTAATTATTACAGATAGGGACACTTTTTCCATTTACAGAACAGATGGATATAAAAGACATAATTGAAAATGCTTCTCCAAAACCATTTTTAACAGGTAAAAACACACAATGTAGGGGGGAAAAAAAAATAAACCAGGTAACCTTTCCCTCTGGAAAATGCACGCTGCAGTACTCAATAGCAAGAGGAGCCAGATACATAAGCCAAACATCTGAATAGATTTTTTTACTGTATCTCGGTAAGGTCTTTTTTACTTCACAGTCTTATACTTCAAATTCTTTGCTCTTTTGAAAACAGTCTGAATGATCACTTAGCCAAAGGCACAAATAGGCCATGCTTGCAGAACTGTTTCTTCCATCCACCATCTCTACCAGTACACACGTGCAAAGATCACGATATTCAAGGGAATCCACATTGCTTCAATACACACACTTCTCCCCCCTCACTTGGAGAATTAAATTAAAAACTTGAAGGTTATAAAAGCAATCTGTGTGCTCCGTAGTGTGAGAGTGTCATGCTTCACAACGAACAGCCTGAAGAACCAGGCACAAAAGCAGGATTGGTGGCAATCTTCTAACTTCACTAGATTTACTGTCAAGGAAAGCAGAGAGGCACAGGCTTCTAGCTCCCCTTGGACTCAGCATTTAGAGAAAGGACTCTGTGCTCCATTGTATTTGACTTCTGGTCTCTGTTTGAAGTGTCTCAGATCTTTGTCAGAGTGCTGCCGTTTACTCAGTTGGTGGTGTCCAAGCACCAAAGCTGTGCTCCTCTGACCAGCACACACTCCTTCCACATCCCAGGTCCTCCCATATTCTCAACCACTGCAGAAAGGCTTCTGCCCTGCTCCCAGGCTGGCAGGCAGCTGGAGATGAAGATGACTCTTACTGCAACCCCAGTGATACTCTATTCCTCCCACATCTGGGCAGAGACAGTATTCATAAAAAACGAATTAACATTGAATCCTTACCTAAAAAGCTGGGGTGAGCACCAGACCTTAGCTAGATGAGAGACTAAATACTCCACATTGCACACAGGGATTATGAGAATGCAGTAAGGAAAATCTTCCTGTATAATTTCATTGCTGAAACTTGCATGGTACCAAACCATGACAAAGCTGGAGGGACATTGGCCACGTGCAGCAGTCTGTTGCTGTGGCCCTCCAACAGACAACTGCTAAAAACAAGAAAGCTCTTTCCTCAAGCTGTCTGATCTGGCCTGAGATATGAACGAGCAATGTACAGCCTCAGAGACAGTGTGGTCAGGTCATACTCATGCTCCATTTACAGACCAGATTCATCTGTTTATTACTGAGATCCAGGTGCTCTCAGTAAGGGCTCTGAAATTCCAACAGGGAAATAGACTCACCATGGGGGTCACAAGGAGCCTAAGGACAAAGGCATCAGTGGTGGGTGTGATATCCAATTTCACCTACTTGTATCATTTCAAGAGATAAAATATTAATGATACTTAAGCATCCAATACCTAATGCAAGCATAGAGGTGCCCAGGTTTAACTTTCATCCCTACAGGATCTTTGGCAATTACCAGTGTGCAGTGCCATCACACCAGCTTCAGTGCACTCTACTCACAGAGAATATGTAAGTACACACCAATGTGTTCCTGCTGGGAAGTACACTGATAGTTACTCTGGGATAACCAGACCACTTTTGCAAGGCACCCTGTGAGCAATGAACTCTGGCACACATATCAGCCTGGTTACATGTCCCAGCTGCAGATGTATAATCACCTCTTCTACATGGCATACATTCACCGTCTTTGAACTGGGAAGATTTTCATACTTACTCAGAGCCCCTCTTATGTTTGCAGGAGTGTGAGAGCCTGTTTGAAAGATTTGGAAGATTTTTCAAGGCAAGGATGCAACAACACGTGCAAAGAGTAGGGGTGGAGGGCATTAACCCAGGAATTCCTTTGAAGACACAATGCAAGTCCCACTGTCTGCAGCTTTGCCTTCAGTTATGTCACCAGCTGACTGCTTCCAAGCTTCCAGCCTCACACGCTGTGCTAGTCCCTGTGGTTCTGCCTGTGCAATATTTAACAGCACGCCTACAATGACTGCTTTGACTACATCCCACCCAAGCAGGACGAGGACCAGAGAAGCATGCAGAGGACAGGCGTCTTCCCCAGTGCTAGCCAGTTTATGTGGGTCTCAGAATTAAATGTGGAAAATGTTTGTGAAAATACTTCCATCAACATGACAAACACACTTTTTCCAACATCTCACCATATGTGCTTGCTTTTCTTGCACTTAAATACAAAGTCTTACACTTTGACCTGAGAACTTTGAGCCTTGCACTTTGTTTTGTAAATAGATGAGTATGCCACAAGACAGCATCCTGCTTCCTAAAACAGTGAATATTGATGCCACACAGGGATTTGCCTACATCACTGTGAGAAATTTAATCTTTGTTTCAGTAGTAGAAAATTCACTCAGCCTCTGGGGCTTGATCCCACATTTTCAGTTGGGACTGGAGGGCAAGGACCATGGAGACAGGTGTCTCCTTGCCCCAGCCATGCCACTCCTGAACTCCTGCTCTTGGCAATGAGAGCACATGCTTGACTACTTCAAGCCCTTCAGCACATCCCTCTGAAAGCAGCCAGTGCTGCTGCAACCCATAGCAAGACCAGACGCAGCAAAGTCATTCCTCCACTGGTAAGGCTCTAAACATTACCTAATAGTTGCTTTTTAGCATTGCTTTTATTACAGCATTTGAAAACTGACATTGAATTTTCTCTGAAATCAGTATCACTGAACTTCCCTGTACTTAGCAACATATATACGTATAGGAAAAAAATGGTTTCCCTGATTCTTCTCTGGAGAAATTCCCACATTACTGAATTTCTTGATGGGTTGGGCTGATTTCTCAGTTCTAAAAGCAGCAGTTTTTGCTGCTTTGTGGTATTTTGGTAGACTGAGAAAGGATGTCCTGTGGGTTGTCCTGTGCAGAGCCAGGAGTTGGACTTGATGATCCTTGTGGATTCCTTCCAACTCAGGATATTTTTTGATTGTAGGAACAAACTGAAAATGAGCATTTTGGAAACTGTTTTACTTAGACATTTCATATTTTCCTTAACTTTAGTAGCTTTGGGACTATCATCAGTAACCCAGCAGCATTTAAGAACTCCCTGCACCTGCAAAGTTGTAATCCACTGACGCACAAGCAGAGATCACATCTTTGGAAGCCAACAAATTTCTAATAATTGATGGAATGTAACTGACTCACGGACTCTGAGCTCGTCACTTGGCTGGATTAATCTTTCAGACAGTCTCTCACAATACCGCTTAGTAACGCTTACAGTTAAGTGAGATTTCTCTTCCCCAGCAGGCACTTGCACACATACCCGTGTTTTTTCATGACTAAGGACGTGCAAGGAGTGCACCTACTGCTCCATGTGTTTAAAAGGCCTGAAGCCTCCAAAACTCACATCAGATCCAGGCACATCCAGAACATATGTTGACTCAAACCCTACTCACCGTAGTGTATTTTCCCAGCTGGCAGAGTGAGGGAAAGGTTTCCTGGTGAGCTTTTCGAATCTTCTCAGTGAGATCATCCAACTCTGCTGTCATTTCATAGTTTTCTGTGGACTCCTGCTTTGAAGGTTCCTTCTTCTTTTTGTTCCTATCATTTCTGACAGCTGTAGAAAAAAGCAGAGATATAGGTCACATGGGGTTAATTCAGATCAACCTATGTTGCTTCTGCTGCTCTATTTCAAAACACTGCAAGAGGCTTTTATTCTAAATATAAATTATTTTAAATGAAGAGAAACATTTTATATGCACAGAGAACGCTAATGCAAGCTTAGTTATTTAAGAATAATTTAAGAATTAAATGTAATGGGTAATGATAGAATCAAAATTCCATAGGTGTTTGTTTTGGGTGTACCATCACCCTCCCATAGTATCTACCCTCCAAGGAAGTCAACTGCTACTCCATGTATACTGTAAGTGTCTCAGAACCTTTGTGAGGTGGGATTTTTTCACTGTATCGCTACAGCTGTGCATGGTGAATGGTGAAGTTCTCGGTACTGACACAGTCAGTATTTTACTGGATGTGAACAACACTAAAGAAAGACAGCAACTGTCTTTCTTCCTAAATATCTCAGTATAGAAGATAACAAATTCCCATACTAATACAAACTACATCAAGCAAAAGTTATTTAAAAGGAAAGTTAAATGTGAAAACAGTAAATAAAAAGATGAAACATGTTAAACTCAAGTTTTGAAGATCAAAGGAGAAACACAAACGCTTGAAAGAGTAAAAATGGCAGTGAAGCTATCTAAAGTTGTTTGCCATCTGCTTCTGCACTCAGATCAGCTTTCTACCTTCCCCCGGCCGGGGGGATTACTGGAAATATGCATCATGCAGCACTCGTGCTGTAATTGATTTCCCACATATTTGTGTTTTGTAATAAAATATGACAGCTGCTCCATCACCATGCTACTCTTTGTTCTTTTAATGAAAATAGCTTAATTTTACAAAACATGCCCAGGAGATAGGTCTATGTCCACAGTATTGCCAGAAATTGTGAATTTTATCAAGAGGCTTGTTGTTAGCTAGAGCTAACATCTTAAGTGTAACCAGATGCATAAGGCTTTACAACAAAGCCAAGCAAAATCAATTGCTCTCCCCAAAGACTCCATGTCAATATTAAACACCCTGAAGACTGAATGTTACTGGATAAATAAAACAAATCCTAACATCATTAGTGTTCAAAACTTCATGATATTTAAAACAAGGCCCTAAACTCAGAGGGTGCAGCTGGTGGGTTTTGGCACACATGAGTATAGCCAGGGATTTTGGATGGCCAAAGATCTGCGGGTTCTTGTTTGTACTGTCCTGCCCCATAAAGTGCATCTATCTGTGCCGCAGGGAGGGAAGCACAGAGCCACCTCCACGCCAGCTCTTTTCCCCTGTGGGTTCCCCAGGCCCATCTCCACATCTTCTGTGGTTGCTTCCTACATGCCAGTGAACGACAAATGATCACAAAGAGCAGACAAAACAGTGGGCTGGGAAAGCATCAGTCAGGGGCTTCTACAGAAAAAACTTATTGTATATAATAGAAAACAAGGAGTAGATGTTTTGAATATTGTTTCTCCCTCATGGGGCCATTAGGCACATCCTCCAGGTGGCTCTGGTTTTCTCACTAAAGATCTGACTTTGTAATTGAGAGAACTCTGACTCCAATCATTCACATATTTTAAGGATGATCTTGCCTTTAACTGTGTCACAAACCTGCACTGCAGTCAGTCATGTGCTTGGCTGGATCAGAGCTGGGATGCTGAGCATTCCACTGGATTAAAGACTAATCTCAAACACCATGAATTTTGGTGTTTGGAGAATACAGATCCAAAGGAAGACAGGAAGGGTTGATTGAAAATGTACCCTCTTGTGAAGGTTCAATACTACCAGCATATTCAGGTTTACGGGCGTAGACTAGAACTCCCAGCTTCCTTTTACAAATATTCGCCCAAAACCAGTGTCCTGATTTGTTTGCTGGGCCCCAGAGCAGAGCCCAAGCATGGCCTTTTGCACTGAAGAAACATCCAGGACTGACAGGTACGTCTTGAGTGCTGCGAACTGCCACTGCACTTCAGAATCAAATCCTAATCACTGCTGTACTTGGGAGATAAAAGCTCCTTAGAAAACTGTATAAACTCCTACATAATCACAAAGAGCAATAATCCTTTGTCATAAAGCCCCATTTACTTATAGCTCTACAAGCTGGTTGACAAATTTGCCAAACAAGTGACCTAGGAAACTACTTCCCTCAATAGCTTTGAACTTCTCATGGAGGATGAACATGTTATTTATCCCAGGCTTCGAAGCAGGTCCCAAGAGCTCCCACAGACCAGGAAATAAAGCTGGCAGAAACCATGTCTTGCTCCTATGCTACCTCAGCACTGCTCTCTCTGTGGCTGTACTTGAAGTCCCTTCCCGTCCAAAGGCCGTCAGAGGGACAGCTGCTGGTCAACCTGTATCACCAAATTGACCCAGCTCTGTCCTCCTTCTTTTTTGGTGCAAATCACTAAAAGGCAGGAACGGGAGAAGTAACACATCCTGAAAACTAAGAACAGTTTTTGTTCATCATTAACTTTCTTATATGATTCTGATAGCTTTTATAATAATTATAAAACCTGAATAACATTTATCTTATTGCTTTATTCACTAAGGTTGCATCAGACACGGCAGTATTTCTGTATTTCCTGTAAGATAATGCAATAAAGTGTTGACATATAAGACTCAGGCTCCAAAAATACAAAGAATTTCAATAACACTGAACTATGAAGCAGATTTAACTACAAGTACAATTTAGTGCAAAAAAAAGAAAGAGAAAAATATTAAGACAACACTGTTTAAAAGAGTTAAATAAAAACATACAAACACACACACATTTACCCTGTAAATTTAAAAACCATCACTGCTCTGGGAACAGGAACTGCCACACTGCATGCAGGAAGGGGTTTGGATTACCGCTTATGCTTATATTACATAAATCACACCTTTTTGTATCTTGATCTTTACATTCATATGATCACATCAATCCCTCATGCACTTCCACTGCCTTCTAATGATGATAAGCCAATGATGAATCTGTGTCACAGCTAATGCTGCTATAGAAAACTCAAGCTGTGAATTTCATTACTTGTGCACTAAATTCTGACTCGATGGCTGCATTATTTAGGAGCTCCCAACAGGGGACAGTATGGAAGCTCTCTTTACCTGTGAGAAATTCTGGAAGCTCAAAAACCTTGAAAAAATGTGTATCTCGATACGTGAGGAAGCCAGGTCTCAGTGCAGCTTGGATGGCTTAATGACAGACGCCCACACCCGAGCAAGTCTGCTCTAATTCATCTTCCTGTGACAGCTTCCCTGTCCCCTCAACACGTGCCAGGACTTGCACTTCCACACCCAGAAACCTCCAGGCAGCCATGACAGGGTTCACAGGCTGGCAAAGGCACCTTCTGTTGCCTTAGGTTTAAGGACCAGCCCCTGCCTCCAGAAGTCCATCCCCTAATGTGATGGCAGGGGGGCAAAACATCACCTCTTGTCCCATTCAGTCTGTTCTCCTCACCCCAGGTTTGCCACTTTTTCCTTAGCCTCAGATACACTTTCTCTCTTCTGCTTGAAGCAATGGGCAAGGAACAAAAGTTGCAGGGAGTACAGATATGTTTTCCAAGGAAAGCAGGGTCTGCTGTAGATGAAATTAAGTATAGGAAAGATACAAATAGCGTCTCTCTGAGGACTCCAGTGCTCTGATTTAGTAACCACGTAACAATTCTCCTGCTTGAGCAGGATCATTTCAAGCATATCATAATGCAGGGAATCGGCCAGTCTTAAACATGAGCCCCTCAGGTCCACCAAACTTAGCTACCGCTTGGCCTAAGAAGAGTCTGGGATCCAGCTCAGGAGACTTAGACAGTTTCTGGACAACCAGAAATCATGGAATAGCCAGCTGTTTGTACATTCCTTTGTCAAAGGTAGCACAAATATGTCCAAGGGAGAAGAACATGCTGCTTGCAATGCAATTTTTCCAGTTACTTGCATACCCTGTGCTTCCCCAGATGCCCAAAAGACAGAGAGACAGCACCCTTCATAAATTATAATGATTAATCAGCTATAAATTAATGACTTGAAATGCTATCCCTGCAGTTTTGCCTCTCGGAGATCCCCATGACCTTTGAAGAGCTCTGTGTACTAGTTAACTGGTTTTGTTCCTGTGGCAACAACTACTAGTGATTCCAGTTAGCTTGCATTCCTGTAAAACCACACTTCTCTTGTCCCCAAATATTTTGAAAGTTACTCGTTAAGCTAACAAACCTCAAAAGCACCATAAAGCACACAGAGCAAGTCAGTAATTGCACAGCACTGGGCACAAGGTAGCTTTGCAAAAAGACTCCTTTTGTTTACAAACCCCAATGAGAAGAGAAATGGGAGGTGAACTGAGGTAGGAACGCTGCAGACCTGCCAGTTCTCCATTCTGGGCAGAGGCTGGCTCCCCTACCTGCCCTCCTGCACCTTGGGAAACCATCTGTCCCTTGTGTTCCAAATGCCAGGCAGCCTGGGCAGGCAACTGGTGCCACACGCAGTCATGGGGCTGATGCTCACCACTGCAGCAGGAGATTCCAGGAGCACCAAGCTATTTGCTAGGGTGGAAACCCACAAGCCTTGCAAGGCTCCTTCACACACTGGCTTCTCCAGTTCCAGAAACAGCTGCTAAAAATTTCTAGTTCTGTCACAAGTTAGCAGCTATGGACAATTCCAGTGAAATATGCAAAATGTTTACCTATTGCCAATGTCGAATTTGCTCCATCAGGATAAATACCCCACATATACCATGAATTACTCTTCAGTAAGCTGTGCTAATGGTATCCAATGGTAGTCCATAAGGACGTCTTTTCCAACAGCACCTTGGAAAACCTCAGACCAAGAGAAACTTAGCAATCCTGATAACTGCTGCTGAACTAGGCTCTCTGACCCCATGGTCAAAGCCAGCAACGACCTGCACATCCCAGGCAGCTCCCAAGCCTGGGAGTTGATGAAAGCAGCCACAGAAATGGGAAAACTCAAGGACATTGATTTTTCCATCTCCAGGGTAAGTAAAGGAACAAAATAACTACCTTGCAAGTAACACTTAACAAACTGAGCAGCCATCAATGCAAAAAAACGAGACTCCCATTTACATGTTAACACCAGCGCAATGGCAAGCCAAACATACAAAAATAGAATAGAACAGAACACCAGGTAGTTATAAATAGATTGATTTTCCTAGGTCATGATTTCCAGATGAAATAATGTTTTATTTTAGGCAAAACAGCTCAGTCTTAAAAAAAAAAAAGCCAGGAAACTAATTTAAAACAAATTACCATGCCAAAGTTGGGCTTTGACATATGGAGAACGATTGAAGGCAAAGTGCACTTCAAACATAAACCTCTCATTTCTAATAGACAAAGCCAATAGCAAGTACACAGTTGCGTAAGGGACTTACAAAACCAAAACACATTGAAACCTACATATTTCGGAGCTGATTTAGAGATGTCATCCGTGTCAGCTGTTGGGTAACAACAGCCACAAGAAAACATCTCAAATTAAGTGAGATAGTATCTCTCTACAGACATGTATCAAAATTAATAGGGAGCATAGAGAAACAATCATGGAAGACATTTCATAAGCACCTGGCACGCCATCATTTTTCCCCAGGCACAGAGTAAGCACATATATTACAGAATTCAAGCCCACCCTGGGTTGCCTATTGAGAAATAACATTTAGCTACGGCAAACCAGCCCCAGCCAATGTGCCAGGAACCTCAGTTCAACCACAGGGGAACACGTCACAAATCCAGGACATTGTCCTGTCAGCTGCCTTCACCTACACTGGCCCTTCCAGCCCCTGCTGCTGGTTGGTTTTTTTTGGGTTTTTTTTTGAGGAAGGTAAATCTGAACTCTGCCTTGCAGCTCTGTATTATTCATTACATAATTGCTATGTTTTATTAGAAATATGATCTATTATAACCTTGAATACGGTAACTTAAATGACATTGAAAATTAGATTATTCTGATTATTAGAGAAGTGAGAAAGGTACTAAACATTTGTAAGGCTGATAATCAATCAGTGTATCCATCTGAGTGCAATAAAAATCAATCAGGAGCTAGTGCATTTAAATCTAATTTTTTAAGCATGACATTTTCTTCTGAGTTTCTTTTTTAAATGTCACCCTCTTCTACAACAGTGATTGATTCTATCCCCAGGGATGGTTAACTCCAACTGTTTAATTCATTGCGCTGAGCTCTCAGATCCACAATCTTTTCTAAATATCAGATTAATGACAACAATAATATTTTCATCAAAATGTGAAATTCAGAACTAGGTGTTCATGGAATCAAAGCAGTGAGAAGCATGGCAGAAAGCATGGCAGTATACTGAAAATGCTTCAAATACCAGGGACCTTTTAACTAGCAAGCAGTGTACTTTATTTAACACAGCAAATGATGGACTTTTGTGTCCCTCCAGTTCTCTTCCCCTGCCCTCCCCATAAAAGAGAAGGCCAAGAATTTGCTTGTTTAAAAAAATTCATTTAAGAAATGTTTCAGTAGTGAACAATGAATCACTGGCTATAGGGAGTCTGTGAGTAATTACCTGTGCCTTCAAAATAACCTCATTAGGCTACTGTAAGTATAGGGGAGACCTTTGATACCTATAGCCTAAGGGCCTCTATTTTTTCCATTCATGCACAGGGGATTGATATGGTTATATCCTATTATAGCTGACGAAAGCAATACATCTCCCATTTATGTATGAGGATAACTGCGGGGTTAATATATCAAGAACTGAGTTATAAGAATGGGTTTCATTATATGAATGAATGATACAAATGGATGCTCTACAGCTTTATTTAACTGGCCTGAAACTTGATCTGTGATTTCAAGGATTCCCATCAGACTGAAAATTTTATTTTTGACATGAAATTTGGCACCTTCTATTGTCACATTCCTGAAGTATTAGTAAATGGAATAAGCAAAAAAGGGAGTTTCTAGTCCCTTGAAGAAAAACAATACCAACTGAAATCAGACATAGGACCAAAACTAGAAAACAAAGGCACAACAATAGGCTGAGAAAAATATCCCTTGAAAATAGCTAAAAGGCATGCCTTTGGCATTCTTTTATATATTTCTTTTAAATTTTCCATTATATTGTTTTACTTTATTATTACTACTATTATTATTAAGACATACAGAAGCCAAAAAGAGCAACTAACATACTTGGGATATCTAGAACTGCCAACTGAAGACCTGAAACTACTGCTGAAGGAAAACTAATGTTTCTATAGGCAGATTTGGCTTGAAGGACAGGACAAAAAAAAACCCCAACCACTGAAAGCTTTCATTAACCTGTTTCCAAGAGTATGAACGTACCACTAATGCCAACCTTTATATTGACCACAGTATTTCAGAACTGGTTCAAGTTTTGAAGAACATGCCAAAACCAGTAATAACTGCCCAAAGAATAAAAATCAGGATTCCAGAAATACAAATGGAAACCTCTCCAAACAGGTCGTAAGAACACATGAGAAATTAAGAAGTTGCAAAAACAGAAGGACAGCAAAAACGGGGAATACAACCAGAAGAAAATGAGTTTTGCACTATGTGGGTGTGGGCAGAGGACAGAGCACGAGGAGCAGCTAAGTCAGAGCCAGGATGTACAGGGCACAGCATCTATACCTGAGGCTGAAAGTCAAGCAGATTCCTTGGTCTCCCTTACCATCTCTCTATATACTGCAACTAAAGTAGGTGGATAGATGTGATTAAACATTTAATGATAAACTGTTTAAATACCACTTGCCCTGTGATTTCCATTTTCAAAGTGCTTTAATATCATCAACTAATTGGCAGTGTGAAATAGGATAATCCACACACTTAGCAGCTGATGCTTAAAGAGCTATTGAAGGCTGTTAGCATTAACAATTGCAGGCAGAATAAATCACTAATATTTTCCGTGAAGACCCATCAACATATCTGCAATGGAAATAGTCCAGCCATACTCATTGACTCAGACAAAATTTATGCACTGATATGTTTCCATCTGTATTTCACAAGGCATCACCTCAAGTTACTTAATACAGCCAGAAATTCCCACATGCAAGAGGGAGCATCCTCACAGGAAGGTCTTGTAATGTCCCTGTGCATAATGTTCTGCTGTTGAATTAATCTACACATCTGTCATTCCCTCCTTCCTGCCCCTCCCCATCTCTCTCAATGTTCTGCATGAAATCAGTCACTTCTTTACACTCAACAAAAAAATCTGCAGTTTTTATTGAGATCTACCATGCCACTTGCAACAGGTTTGTAGACTAATAGCATCACACTGTGGATATTGCCAGTCCTCTCCTTCCCTCCTCAGTGCAGGAATGTGAAGGAGCTTTGGAAATCAATCACTCCATCTGGGAAGGTTTCCCAAACTTACAGGGCTTCTGTGGGTAACCCACCATGCAGTGTCAGTCTGCGGCAGAATCCCCATGAAACTCAAACACTCAGGGAAACAAAGTAATATGCTTACTATGTCCTGTTTTGGCTGTCAAGATCCCAACAGATTTGCTGGAACTTCTGTGGCAGTCTAGATAAAATTCTGCATGCAGCTGGTTAAATAGAAATACTCAAGGGAACCAGAGGACAGCTTTTCTGGAATTGCAGTGTCTTAACACATCAGTTAAAAATATACAAGACCACAAGCACAATGTGATTATTCTCTCTCTTCCTTACAGCTGAAGTGACCAAACACAGCAGCTGAAAAACACTTCTAAATACTCAGCCTGAAAATAAATTTCTATTTAGCTATAGTGTGTTTCTTTTACCATAGGCTGAATCAAAAAACCTCAAACCCTAAATTTCAAACTCTGAACTTTCAGTCAGAAATCACTAAGAAGCTATTAAATGTCTCATCTGATTTCAGCTGTTGAAGTGCCCTTTTGAGCTACCTTCTCAAAGCAACTGCCCTTTTGAGCTACAGTCATGAAGCCTGGTACACTAACTCTTTAGGGATAACCGATTACACGTAAAAATATCCTGAATCTGACCTTTCTCTCCAGGGTCACCAAAAGGTAAATCAGTCTACTCATCTACACATATTACATGAATTTCCCTTAAAAAGACAGTTATGGTAGTATGATGCCTCGCAACTGGGAGATGCTGGGGTTATCCAAAGTCCTCAATTCATTTTGTTGGGCATTATCCAGGACTGCTGATTGCCAGAGAAGTGCATGGCTCTAAGCTAAGACCAGACACTGCATCCTCTTTCTGCCCTCTGCCTGGTCAGACTGTAGCACTTTACACAAACTGCTGCAGCTATTTTATTTCTCATCCTAACAGGCACAGAAGAAGAGAACATGACTTGCATTTTACTTAACTGGAAAGCTACCTACCATGACAAATTGCAACCTTTTTCCTGACAGTGTTATTAACAGACTCCTTCAACAAAACAGCTTTCCATAATAAGTGCATTCATTCAATATAATGAATGAGTCTCGGCTACAGGACAAAGTCTGATCCCATATGACAAAACTGACTTTATGGGACAGCAAAGAGAAATGCTACAAAAAAACCAAGGAAGGTGAGCTGGAAGACCCCTTCCCTTTGCTTGCACACGGACGTTCAGGACCCAGGGCAATGGCTCCCCAGAAGAAAGAGCAGAAGTTCAGTAACAATACCGCAGACAGCATGTCACTGCATTTCTCCTTTCTGTGATGAGTGGTTTCATGCAGTGAACACAGTTTAGCTTTCCCCAAAGAGAGTTCTTTCAGTCCTACATTATTTACCACAATTAAAAATAACAGCCTCACTTCGTCCCCACTGCTGTTTTTGTCTTGCAGTGGTGCTACTTCACCGATCGCAGCAGAGTCCTATTAGTGCAAAACTACAGTAGCGTAGTGGGAGATCAGGTCTAATATCTGTATCTGCAGATGGATAACACCGCATTCATACCTAAGTTTCATTTCTTTGTTTTGCCCCCAAGGCTAAATTTCACATTTGTACCTCCTGGTGCCTTGTGCAATTGTGTAAAGGTGCATCTAGCAAGAGAGCTGCCAACTGACAACACATCTGAAGAGGCTTGCGTGCACGGTGTACTTCGTCAAGCACAAAGAACACATTGCCTCCCGCACCCATAAATTGAGCTCATGAAGGCGGAGGAACAGTTGTTCCCGGCATGTTTAAGAAAGGGAGCTGCCGTCTCAAATCGCAGCGTTAGCCTGTGTTACAGCCCTGGCAGCTCACAGCCCTGGCCTCCCACTAGGCCAGGGATAATAAAAGCAAAGGAATAGCTCAACTACTATTTACCTATTCCTCTGAAGCAAATGTGGAAAACACGCCATTACGAACTAAAACACATTCCTTCCTAGAGGCAAAGGCTTGCTGATGCTCTTGCTACTAAAACAAAAAAAAAACAAAATTGAGATTGGGAGGTTATTTCCATCTCTCAAGGTGCCAGGATCGGTCCCCAAAGTGAGGGCAGCAGGGGCAGCACATGCACCCCACAGCCATGCTCAGCCTCCCTGGCTGGTCTTCCCTCCCAGCTGGCTGAAGTTGCTGCTGAATAACCTGCTCCATCGGGAGAGGCAGCCCAGCAGCAGGAGAAGGGAAGAACTGTGCCTCTTAACCAGGGGGACCTAAAAGCACTGCAAGATCAGTCTAAAAAAATTGCCTGTTTAAGTCTCACACCGATGCATGGTCTGACACAGCTGGTGGGCACACATCTACACTGGGCAAGGACCTTGGACTGCAGGGTTGGT
This sequence comes from Pithys albifrons albifrons, assembly GCF_047495875.1. NCBI lineage: Eukaryota > Metazoa > Chordata > Aves > Passeriformes > Thamnophilidae > Pithys > Pithys albifrons. The sequence goes on along the minus strand of NC_092464.1, from coordinate 39,583,844 downwards.
TTTTTTAAAGAACAGTGCCTGTTGTTAAAACTGTTTTGCCTTAATACTACAAGAAAAGCTTAATCAAACGTGCAAATAGCACACTCAACCAAGACCACTGCATCTCACTGCATTTTATCATGTTGTTTACGTCCCCTCCCTTCCCAAAAGCTGAGCAACTGGAATAAACAATCTACAGATTTGTTGTTAGGGTGGGGTACTTTTTTAAAGATTACATTGCACTTTTTTTCACAAACTGTAACTTAAGGAGAAAGCGAGGAGTGAGGTCAGGGGACTTCTTTTTCTTTCCATCTCGGGATTCAGGAAAGCCGCACAGAGCCAGCCAGCAGGCTTTGGTAGCGCCAGGCTGGCAACATCACCGGATTCCCACAAAAGCCCTGCTGAAGCTGTCTGTTGCCACTGGTAAACAAGTTTATTCACTTTCAGCTTTAGCATCTCACTGCCCGCCCTGAAGCACTACACCCACGAGCCGAGGTACTTGAAAGGCCTTTGCCACCCAGTTTTTTTTCAAATCCCTTTCTGCCCATGCATGTGTTACATGGCACCAAGCCCCTGTGAGGCTTAACTTGCAGCAGCTGAAGACTCAGCTCACAGTCAGGATCTTTGCACCTGGGACAACAGCAGGCTTTGCTCTTCAAAGCAAAAGGTGCCTGGGAGACAAAGGCTGTTGTTTGTATCCTTAATAAATACTGCTCCATCCATAATTCCCATGCAGAAATACTGCTTCTCATCTATTAATGCAGGCTCTGTACTCCTGCTTTATGTAGAGGCAAAAGCATCATGGCATTATGGGGTCGAATTCCCTTAACACACCTGCAGCAACCTCAGCTGTTTCAGCACTCACGTTATGACATGAATCACTCCACAAGCCTGGACCTAATTATCAGACTGTCTATTTTGATATATTTTATCTTTTATGTACAATGCCAAAGAAGTTCTTCTAAAATATATTCCAACTGCTCTTTCTTTCATTTAAGGAAAAAAAATGCTTTCTCATCTGGGACTGAAGTTCTGAAATAGCAGGAGTAAGTGGACCAGATTATTTTAAAATGAAGGCATGCTAGTAACTACAGGACTGGCTTAAAGTGCTTAACTCTGTCAGACAGGGTCAAGCAGCATCAAATCTTGATTTCTCCATAAGATCTTTTAAATATCTCCAGTAAAGCCAGCATATAACCTTTTTACATTAAGCACTTTCACAGTACACCAGACCAGCCTGATGTAGTGATCATACAAGGAGCAAAGCAGACAGACACTTGTTTCCAGGAAACAGCAAGACACTAAAAAAAGCAGCCTCTTTATTGTTGATTTGAAATCAAAGTGCTTACTGAGGGCTCTGCAACTTCCAGGGCAAGACTTAGTCCACACAAGGGAGTTCATTTTGAGAAGGCAAACAGGCAGCAGGTCAACACAGAGTTAACTCAATAAAATAATAATTTCTACTTCGATAAACTGACCTAGTTTTCCCAGACTTCTCCATGAAAACAAAGGATGCAACTTGGACATGAGATGTCTGAAAGGGAAGCCAAGGGCTGGGCAAGGAGACTTAATTCAACAGACAGATGGTCCTTAACAAAATGAGGCTGGTGGTTGCCAGTTGGCATAAGAAATTACTACTGCCATTACTAGTGGTTCCTATCCCCGTCTTATCTCATTGATGCCAATGACAAATTTTCACGTCCTTCAACAGTGTGGGATTGGGCCCTGAACTCATCATACACAGGTTGGACACCTCCTTGCAGCTAGGATGGTCTTCTCCAAGACTGGCAAGTGCAAGACGCAAGACACACTAACACAAGGGTTTCTATGAGGTCCTCAGGGCTACAACACCCATGAAAAGTACTGGCTGAAAACTCAGATTTCCAAAAGCAGAGCTTTATTCAGTTCCTGAAAGAGCTGCTGAACATCCACCTGCCCAGCGAGTTGCAGGACTGTCCCAGAGCCCCAGGCTGCATGGCAGATACAGTGCAGGAAAGTCCCCCAGGGCCTGGACACACAACATGAACAACAAGAACAGACAAGGCTTCTTCCCAGCTCCCCTCATAACTCACCCTGAGATTTCTCAAAACACAGCATGATGAGGAAAACTCTGCATTTTGGGATTCAACCCAGTGTTATTTTTCTGCAGATCCTTGTTGTGCTGGAACACCTCCAACCAGCTCAAGTTAAACAATTTGCTCAGAGAAAATGTTCAATGAAGGGGAAACCTAAAAGTATGCAAAGAAAGAGGCCCAAGTCCCCCTCTTTTCTAATCCATCACACAGCATTAGAGATTAAAGACTCATTAAAAATATATATAATAAACTGTTAAGACAGGATATCCAGCGATTCCTCTTAATTGCCTCATTTTTCCCACACACCAGTTTCTGGGGAATATTTTTAAATATTCTTCCTCCATTAGTACAAGGCCTCTTTACCATAGGGTTACCTCCCCAGTCCATCCCCCTATCAAGAAAGAAGACCCCAAAAGTCCTGGGAATTATACTTGCATACTCTATGAGATGCAGCTGACATGTTTGTACATTTTATGTATTTTCATTACTTACAGTGCTCTAATTCAAGCAGAAAAAGTGTTCCTAATAAACATGTGGAATAGCTGCAACTGACTTAGAAAACAACAGGAAAAGTTGCCAAGAAAAGTCTTGGATTCTCTCTAGGACAAGCAGAATTTAAGCCTCCTGCAGAATTAAAGGAATAAAATATTAATGCTTATTCTCCTCTGCCCCTGTGTACTTTTCCCTATGTTATGAGGGAGGCTGGAACATAACGGGGCTTCTTTTTCTTAGTAACAACTATCCTCTTGCTTTTATTTGTTATCTTTTTATTATTATTTGCATTCCTTTTCAATTTAAAATTATGTTCAGGATGTTCTGATTTAATAGCAGTGTTCATGTGAAGAGGCATCCAAAAGAGGGAGAGAAAAAGAAGTATGCATTGAGCTTCTTTTCCAAATTACTCAAAGGGGCAAATCAAACACACTTCTCATAGAAAAGTGCTGTCAAAAGGCCTTATGAACTACCACTTGTCCACATCACTTGCTACAGGGATCTGGATCATATGAGTTTGATCCCTGAGTTACTCAATGGGATAACCAGATGGCATGGCACAGTACAACGTTGACTACAAGATCAAACACCCACTGAGCTCGGGACTTCCCCACTGATCTCCAAGAGACATCGTATATGAAACATAAGAGCCCCAGCTTGCTCCCTGACCAATAAAGAGCAACAAAAGCCCCCCCTAAATCTGATGCTTGATCTTCCAGCATCAAAAGCTTTTCTGTATCAGGAAAAAAAACTACCTTGGCAAAATTTCAGTTGTGATACTGTTTTGACTGGCTTTTCCCATTATGACTCCACTAGAAGCAAAACAAGTCATGTCATGGGTCACCTAGAAAAAAGTGCCATGGCAAGAAAAACAGGGGAAAGACAGTCCTTGCATATAAGATGCAGCTCACACAGCTATGGTGCAGAGAGGGATGTTGAACACATGAGGTGCAGCAGTTCAGCACATAAGGATGTTCAGTTTCTGCTGATTTGTCTTCCTTGGCTGATCCCTCCTCTACTGGTGTCTCTGGGTTAGCAAATGGCTAAAACCTGTGCAATGCCAATATCAGCCTTTTTGAGGTATAGAAAAAACACTTGTGCATTAGCCAATATAAGCATCTTATATCTAATTCTTAAAACAAACAAACAAAAAAAGCTAAACCAAAAACTTGACCTTTGCTATTGGAGTATCCTCTAAAAATAAACAATATATAAAAGTACTGTGCTTTGTAAGAATACATGTGACTTGTGGATTCTTTGAAACGTAATACTACTCCCCCTGTAAACTCCAGCAATTCCCAGCAATTTCCATTTTCCTACTTCTCTTACATTATGTTATTATTTCCATAATGCAAACCGTAACCAGTTTATTGAGAGTTAAAGTGAGAACATGGAGAGATGAGAAGAAGCAAAGGATTTGCAGCAGCACCCACTGCACCTGGGCTGACCAACGGCAGGAAATCTGTTAATTATGGAAATAGGAGGAGACAGAGCACATGAAAAAAGTGTCTCTGGATCGACCACTGTGTCAGGAAATGATGTCCTCTCCCACTCCTTCAACCACGCAATGATGTCTTCACCTAAACTACCTGCGAAGGGAATAAAGTCCTTCTCTGCCAGAGACCTGGCACACCAGACATTTGACAAATTGTATGTGTGCCCGCTGCTGAAGGAGAGAGTGAGGTGATGTCTGCAGCATTTTTTAAATGTTTTTCCTCATCATCCAGCATCATTCAACTTATTATCTCTGTTTGTGATGTTTTAATCCACCCTCACTACTAATTTTTCCTATTTAATTTAAAGCTTTTTTTTCCAGCCTCCCAAGTTTTACAGTTAAGACTATCCCAAATTCAAATTCAGCAAGTCTGGCCTCCAAGAAAATATTTATAGTGGAGCATCGACCTACTTAACACCTACTTAACATGGCAAAAAACAATCCGAAGTGCAAAATGCACAACACTGACTGCAAGTAATCCTTCTTCTCACAAGTCTAAAGACAACAATGTTTAAAAATATAATGTGTTGAAAATTATACAAATGTAATACACTTTGTTAGTCTGTCATTTTAAATGGTTTGTAAAGTTCTCCCTTAGAGGATCGGACTTAAATCATTCATTAACTTGAAGCTGATTGCTTTGTCCTGGAAAAGGGGAAGAACATGGATTTCTCAGATGTAACCCAATTTCTTACCAGAAACAAAAACAACCTGATGAAATTCAGCTACCAAAGCCATCTATCATACCCCAAGCAGAAGCATAAATAAATTAAATTACAAAATGAGAACCTTCAGAAAAGTATAACTTTATGGGAAGCTTTAAAATTAACATTTCACTTGCTTCAAAGTTTGAAAAAAGAAAGAGAAAGAAAAGTAGGTCAGCATGTTTCCCCAGCATGTCTTTCTGACTCCATTAAAACTGTCTGTCAGATGACTAACCATGCCTGTAATCCAACTAAAAGCATGTTTGCTTTCTGTTGCACTTTTTGCCAGGGGAAAGGAAGAATTCCACTTAGTTCTAACTCTGAATATCAGGTAAATGTCTCCAAAGTCAGAAAATTTCCTCACATTTACTTACCAAATCTGTTTATATCAACAACAAGGAACTGGTTATGGATGCACGACATTGAGAAATGATCCCACAGCTCATTAAATGCTGATCAGCTGCAGGCACTGCCTGTAGGGCTTTAAGCTACAACCTGTAGAAGTCAGGTTTCAGAGACCTTGTCTGATTGACAGACTTTTCATGATACGTAAATTTAAACATTTAAGAGCTTTCAGAAATACACAAGCATGCAAACAAGTACTGGAGTAAGTAAGACAGGGTAAAACCACTCCTGTTCGTCCCGGGCCCAAGGAAATTAAAAATCCCAATGCCTTATGATCTTTCTTTTTCCTTTTATAGAATTAGCAGCTGAGTGTTATTTACGTTAGGATAGAAAGAGTGTTATTTCTACTGCTTGTACACCATCTACTTAAAAAAATCCTTTACGCTTTCCACATGAGCACTAAAGGACTGGAGATTAACTGTTCTGATGTATTTTAAAATGAGCATGTGATACAAAGTCAAACTAAAAGCAAATCGAGGCTATTTTTAGACACATTCCTAGGGCCAGCATCCCAGCAGGAGGAGCTGCAACGTGTCGGCCGGCTTATCACAGGCACTGCAATGGAAAACTCCCTCTGCTATAACAATTCATATAGTGGATGAAAGCAAGCTGTAAGAGCCTGACAGCAGCAGAAGGAAATCCATGGCCTCATCTACTTATGTAAAGATCATCTTAAACGATCTTTGAGAGCTTACTGGTTTCTGAGTGCCTGCTTTTTATCTTCCACACCATCAACACAGGAGGCCAGCATGAGCTTTGTTTCTTTGCTTTCTGCAGAGGCACCTACCCTATGGCAAGACCATCTCCAATAAAGTGATAATTAGGAAAATGAAGAAGCAAGTTTGCAGATATAAACCATCAGCAAGATGTACACATTCTCACATATGTTTCTTCTAAAGGGAAGGACCAAATATGTGTCTCCTCTGATACAGAGTCCTTCAGGCAACATTCGGGTTGCTGCAGTTCAGACTTCCCAGAACTCTTGGGAACAATTTACTGCATTTCTCATGAACCTTGGCTACTGTAGATAACATTTTCAGGTTGGCCTGACAACCAAATAAGCCATGTTTAGCTTCAAGGCCCAGGACACTGGCAGTTTGCTCTTTCCCAGACTGATATTTGAAAGAAAAAATGCATTCAAAGCAAAGAAACCACAAGGTGCCTGTAGAGAAAGCACAAGCTGCATGGTGCAGTGGCAATTAGGATAAAGAGAAGCATCAAAGATGCCTAGTGTCCCCAAACAAGAAGATGATCCGAATGAGAAATATGAAGCAGTGAACTGAGTGCATAAAGGAAGAATGGAAGCTCTGAAACAAAGCTTTTGAGGTCATGGGACTGGGGTCTCAGCAGTTATGTCTGCATGACCAAGCAAATGTGGCCTCAGCATCGTGCTTAGGATTGCAGGGACTGGCTACCTTCAGATTTCCCATCTGCTCTTACAACAGCATTGCCCAGCACAGCACAGGGCAGAAAGGATAATCCAGGGTTTTCTTGCCTTGAGGGTGGTTGGGATACTAAACTCAAGAAGAGGCAAAAGCTACTTGCAATGGCAGCACAAATGCATAGAGCCAGTGTCTTTATATGTATAATTTGGAATAGTGCTGTAAACCAAAGAGGGGGACAAGAAATAATAGGAAAAAGGCCATGGAAAGAACCAGGTCCATGTTGAGAAGTGATTTTGCAAGAGGTATCTGCCCAAAATGCCTTTTACTGTGAAACTGACAGAAGAAAGCACATCATGATCCCTAAAACACTCCAAAGGTGTGAAATGAAAAAAAAAAAAAGAAAAATTAGACCTTAGTCAGTGTCAACTGCCCTGAAGGAAGAGCTGGATGTCCAGAGAACATGGCACATGGCAGGACCACCACAGAAACCTCAGCTGTAAGCACCAACAGACAGATATTAGCCACACCATGGGCCTTCACAACATGTGATCCCTTAAAACAAGAAAGGTTCAGTAAAATCTGAGGCCTTTGCTAGAGCACTGAACAGTAGCACACACTTCTCTGGAGCATGCTGCAGATGTAACTAGAAATCAGATGGCTTGTGCATTACACTTTTCATTGTCTCTAGTTATCTCTAAGTTTCACCTACAATGAAAAAAGTTACTTGCACAAGGACTCTGTGCCATTCAGCTGAATTTTGTTCACAGGACAAGACTAAGAACCATTCAGGAAGTCCTTTCTTACAGCACATCTCTTTCAGAACACGGTCAGGTACTGTAGTAAAAATGATTAGAATAATAACTTAAGAAGTGTCACAAATTTCATAAAACACCTTGTTAAGCAAAAATGTAAGAAAGGCACACATTTACAGTTGCCTAGGACTAGGATTGATGGATGCAGACAAAGGCTGCAGACAGCACACGAGCCCCAGTAACTTCTACCAGGATCCATGTTGTCATAGAGACAGGAGAGAGCAATGAAAAGTTCACCACGGTAGCTATACCTTAGTGGATAAGTCTTAATGTAACTTCCAGCTGAGGATATGTAATCAATCTCTGTATGAGCTTATTGAAGGAATTCCCTTTATGCTTACTCAGTCGCCAAGAGCGTAAAATGAGGGAAAAGGTTTAGAATACGTATTTTACTACTTTTAAAGGTAAAACCAAGGCTTAGGGCTTCTTTAGGATTGTGAGAGTAGGGGTGGTGGTGGCAGGAAGATAATTTCTTTTTCAAAAGAAACAGTTATGTAAAACATGAAAAACTTGATAAAAACATTCAATTTTTAAAAAAATCGAAAACAGTACCACCAGCCAAAAAAAAAAAAAAAAGGCAAGGAAATAGTAATTCTGGGCCAGACTGAATGCATGCCACACGCAACAGTGTCTCCCTCTTTTCCCAGACACTTTCCATACAGAGATGCTCGCAGTCCTGGCATCTCACTGCTGCTCTTCTCCCATTGGGTTTAATCATCTCATTCCCTTTTACACTGCTAAACATGGGACTTTCCCTGCTCTCTCTTCCCTCTGCATGCCTTTTTCCTGGCATCTCCCTCTCCAGTGGCATCGACCCGTTTTATCTTTGGCAGGGCAGCAGCACCCCCAGCCCTTCTTGCATCCCTGCTCTGGGCTCCGTCCCACCACTTGGGAGGTACTGGATGTTGGAGCCCACAACAGGAAGCACAGAAACAGTGCCAGGGGTTGTTTATTGGCCAAGATCTTCAATTCTTAGCTTACACAAATTATGGCTTTTCTACGCAAGGAAGAGGGGTAAAAAAAATTTGCAGCACTAGTGTGTTACAGTTTAAAGTTACAGCTATTTCTGTAATGCTTGAAAGGCAAGGAACAGAATAAAAAGAGAATCTTAATGCTGTTCACACTTTTCCCTAACATTTCAGGATATAAAGATCAGACTAATTACCAAACAGTCCTGAGTTAGGCAGAGTTCACTAATCAAGCTCTGCTTGAGGAATTAGGAGAGAATTTACTTAGCCGCATCATGAAAGGTGCCAATAAATTGTTCAGCTGGAGAGTTAACATAATAAAAAAAAATCATTTTTTATGTTATTTTCTTTAGCAGTTTATTAATTGCTGCCTGAAATACTTTTCTGAGACACAACGAGCTGCAAATGAATTCATGGGCTATTAATCTGCTGTACATGGCACTGGAGGGAAAGCTCATTAGGTGAGTTGATGCAATTACTGCTATTACATAACCATCTTCACAGAACATAGAGTAAATTATGGATAATAACATTCAATCTAAGTTGCTCCTTTAAACATTAAAGCTGGCAAGTGAAAGATATGCAAAATCAGGGGGAAAGTCTAGAACAGAAAAGAGGCAGATCCCAAAAAGAGAAAAGCAGATCTGCTTCTTTGAAGACAACAAGTTGATGTGAAAAGCAAGAGATGCTTGTTTAACCATGGGAAACAATGCACAACAAGTAGAACCCATTTCTCTACAAGAGAATTTTAATTGTATATAGATAATTTTCAGCCACCCAGCATAACAAAGTGTGCATTATCTCTGGCAGAGCACAGGTTGACACTAGAGCACTGTGGGTTTTGTTGCAGGAAGATCCTTCCTATTGGCTTTCTCTCATCTTAAAAAAATCTCCCTGCCAAGTGATATTCAGAGTTTGGCATTAACTTTTAAAATTTCCCAATTTCTCAGCCTGAACAACCTTTCCTCTCTGACCAGCAACTAAAAAAAATGTCCAAACCAATCCAAGCTTAATGAACAAAATGAAAAAAATGTTATCTGTATGGTTTTGGCACAGCTCCCCCACTATCTTTATACTCAAATTCTTAATTTAGTTAGTATTTTCCACAGTTTACACCTTTCTACCTTCAATACACTTCCAACGCAAGGTCTTCCAGCCCCTGTAAAAAGACATCATTTTCACCTCTTAAGTTAGGAAAGATAGTCCAACCAGCTTGTAGCATTTAGAGAGAGGAATTAGTCCCAGAACAGAATTCAGGGGTTTGTGATTTCCACTCTGATATTTAGCTCATGCCTCTAGAGAAAGCAAGGCGATTTAACAGGTGAGACAACTCCACTGGAATTTTTGAAAAAGCCCCCAGCGATTGTGTGGTATTTAGGCATCCAGTTAAAAATCTAGCCTGTAGCAAAGCAGAAACAATTCCTAAATCCAGTACTTCCTGCTGGCTAAAAAGAATAAAAATAAACCAGTTCAGTTTTACTAAAAGCATCTAAAAAAAGATTTCGTGCATTCTAATTTGCTTTAAAATTACACCAGTGTAACCTGCATGAACATCTCAAATGCAGCTAGGCAGACTAGCCCTCCACTTAGCCACACACTGCAGATGAAATCATGCTTCCCCAAGGAGCCTGAAAAAAATTACAGAAAAATATAAAATACAAACATGATGGTTCTTCAAGTTAACGTTTCCTGGTTGTCAATTTAAACCAGAATGAAAATAAGTACATCCATTCATTCTGTTGTTCAGTAGCAGAATGTAATCATATGTTCCAAGAAGCACAGACACTTATATATTACAAGACTCAGGTCTGTGACAAGGAGTAACAGACATTTCTATGCAAGTTTAAAAAAAAACCAAAACAACAAAAACAAAACACCAAAGCAAATACAGAGCACAGAAACTGGATTCTCTCCTCTTCATGATAATTTCCCTGCATTCCCTCCCTTCTTCCCTCCTTCCCTCCAGAGAGGTTAATTGTAAGCAGATTTACAAATCTGAACATTGCTTCAATGCACTGAAGCAATCTGGAACAACTGTACCTTTATAAACATAATTTTGCTCTATTAGAGTACACTGGAGACAAGAGTTATGCCAGTGTGGAGGGCTTCTAAGCATTGCACCCTGGTATGCAGGCGGGGTTGTGTCCAAGGGGAGCCCAAAGACCATCTAGTTCAGTGACAGTCCTTGCAGTCTGCAAATTTTATGAAAGAGAATGGAAGAGCTGCTGGGCTAAGCTGGGCCATTGAGGCAGAAGGAAGCTCCATTTTCTTTCCCCTCGTACCCTTACAAAAAATCCAGTTTAGGTTTTCTTTAAGGGCAGGCTTCACCTTACAGAGCATCTGTTCTGGCATCCTGCTTGAAAGAGTCCATTATTAATGGAGAGTTTTGCCCAGCTTCCTGTGTGCTCCCTTAATTGCAGGAGGCAGCGCCGTATGTGTGACCCTTCACCAGCTCCTGAGCACGAGGTCCATGCATCCAGGCAACACTGAGCTTCTTGCTGACACCTGGGGTCAGGCCAAGGATGGTGCTTCAAAATCAGCTTAGAGATCACGGAATAGAAGGGCAAAGGTTAGTTTCCTAAGGCTCTCCATCACATAATGAACCACTGTCAGTCTTAGTAGCCTTCTTACTTCAGGAGCAGCAGCAAAAGAATCCTGTGTGACCACCATTTGTGTCTACATGATAATTAAAAAAATTAACAGGCTGAAAAGGTAAGAAGGACAGCAGTGGTTTGAAGTGGGGACCAGGGCCTCAGCCGCACCTACGCACCCCTGGGCACCTATGGATGAACTGAGGTGGGACAGCCATACAGCAGTCCCCAAACCTGATGCAGTGTTGGCAGAGGGACTGACTCCAGGCCATGACATGGAGAGGTGCAGCTCAGGTTGCAGAGACTGATCAGGAGTTTCTGAAAGAGGGATATCTGATGAAAGACAGCAGGGCTTTGTTTCAAGCTGTGTTTTGCCCCGTTGTAGGAAGATAAGGCAGTCATCACTAAGTCGTTTCCCCTCACACCCTTTGTCTTCTCTATCTGGAGCACAAACTTTTTGCAACAGGGACTACACAATGAAAGCCAGTCCCTACACTAGTGAGATCCAGTTTCAGCGGGTCTTGCAAATACTATCACAAGGGAAATATAGCTACACTCATGCCCTGGAGGTAGTCTTGTTATTGACCTCTCTTGATCAGATCTAGGGAGTAACATGGGGTCCAAGACAACTTTTTTCCCCTACATGAACAAAACAACCTATAAAGAAATGCAAATTTGGTGCATTCCTTCCTCATCTCATTTCATTCTCTGAAACAAGATAAAAGCATACAAGAAATGCTCAGTAGCTCTTCTCTTTCAAAACACTGTATCCCCATTCTTAAAACCCTTCTTATCACACTGGCTAGGCACTCAGTTCCCATCTCTTCTCTGATGTTTGTGTGGAACGCTCATTAAGCTCAAAGGGAGTTGCATATGCAAGTACTTTTGCATGCCCTTTAAAGGCAGAACAAACAAACACAGGACTGTAGCTTTCAAGCACAGATTACTCTGCATACTGAAAATCAGCATCTACTCCTCCTTAGCTCCTGGGAACAAACCTTGGGGTTTTTATTTGCAGGTGCCCACCTCGATTACTCTCCCCATTTGGGACTGGTTTAAGCATTGTAGGCTTGTTTCCCTGTGAGAGTTCTCTGATACTTTTTTCTGTCCTTTGTTCATGGTTTTCACATTACAAGGTAACAGAACTATAAGAAGACAGAGAAACAAAATGTGAATAATGCACTGGGGGGAAAAGAAAGACCTCTATCTAGTAAGAAAAAGCTGACTGACAGATGTGCCTTTGTTTACATAAACTTCTAAAGAAATGGAGTTGAAACCTAGAGATATGTATGAAAGAAGGTCGGATAAGAAAATAGTTTTTCAAATCTCTTAAGAGATGAAAAGATCCTGTTCATGAAGGGCTAACACAGAATCACTTCAGAATTAGTTCCTAAACCCAGAAGACAAGACACACTGCATTCAAACTGATGACATTTAAAATAATTTCTCTGTTCCTTTGCAAATGCCTTCTACAGAAACACAGCCAGAGGACATCCCTCACTTCTCCCCAGGATCCTCTGTTCCCCCTCCAACCTGCTTTCCCCCTTTCAGTGCCTGTAGTGGTTTGAGATAAAGGCAACTGCCAAAGGGCAATTTCACTCAGTTCACCCCAGGAAACAGGCAGAGCAAAACCTTAATTCTCTCTGGCAAAGCTCCAGCTACCCTATGGGAGAAAACAATCCATCACCTAAAAGGCATTAAGTCTTTATAGTTTATCCAAAGTAACTTTGGTCAACATGTTAGAAATACAGCTGGTATTTCCAAAACCTACTCTGATGTGACGTTACAGCATTTAATAAGATTACTGTTTCACGTCAGTTATAAAATCCTTAAGAACTCAAGACAACAAGCCCTCAGGTGAGAGAAAAGTACTTTTTCTTCTCTTCCAAACTGTATCATACTGGTTTTATCAAAGAAAAAAGCTTCACATGCACAGATACATATGCAGTTAAATACCTATGAATAAAATCCTCCTCATTCAATCTTGCATCTTTGTATTTAGCCTACCTTCCCCTTTACTCCCATCTCCAGCAGATCTATATTTAAGTATGGTTAAGTGCACTTAAGGCACACAAGAAAAACAGAAAACCCAACAAGGACAGTGAACTAATGAAAATCCTTAGACCTCCTCCTCCAATAACTACAATTTCAGATTTCCATGAAAAGGAGCTGGAAACACAATACAATGATCCCAAAGATATATTTGGTTCCTTCTCTGAGAGGAAAGAGAGCATAGGAGAGAGAAATAGAATGCACTGAAGCGGGACAAGTGAAGCACCTCTTTGGCTTCTGCCCAAGTACAGAGTAGAAAACTACTGGGACATTCCACACAATTCAGAAAAGCAAAATGCTGGAAGGTGAGGACCAGTCTAAACCATAGTTCATGAGGCATAAATGTCTCATCATTATCAACTTTTCTTTTCCTCTGGTCTTAAAATCCCTCCAACAAACTCTGGTGGGTGAATTAAAGTTGAGAATCCGTGTTGGGCAATTTCCCCTCCTCTCTAATGCACACACTGCAAATTTCTGTAGTGTTTATTATTGGAAATGACCTACTGAAATCAGAAATATCTCTGACAGAGGTCAAACAATTGAACAAATCACTACACAAAAGACTTCTTTGCTTCTGCAATCAATCCAATCAAAAATGAGAAATTTTCAGAAGCATTACCTCACAGGGATTTGAGAAAGGCTTTTTTAGCTATATTTTCAGTCTTGATGTGGATATCAATAAACTAGAAGAAGAGAAAAATCACCTATTTCTACAGGAATATTTTAAAATCTTAATTTAAAGTGCAAACTAGAGATTTCTAGAAAAGAAGGAAGAGGAAAATTCTTTATGTTTTTGGTATGCTTGGCAGCACTTTTGCATAGTCAGGTTTACTGGCTTTGAAGGTTTGGAAGAGGATTTGCTAGCTCATTTCACCTTTCCGAGAGGGTCCAGGCAGTAAGAACAGAAAGCTCAAGGCCATTATACCATCAGTTTTGTAAAATGGCACAGACTGGCACTACTGCTAAAAGAAGGCCCTCTGGCACAAGCGCCTGCACTGGTGTGAGTGGGAGGGTGCAAAGCTGAAGAAAGCTGTTGGCTGCCACAGCGGGAAGCCCTTGTGAAGTGACAGCCGGGGCTGACCCAAAGCCAGCAAAGCCTCAAGCCAGTTTGCAAGGCACAGGGAGGACTGAAAACAAGCTTAAGAAGCCACTACTCTTCTCCTCAGATCCTTGCCCCCAGAAGCCATTTCTAGAGCAGATGGGAGCTAATCCAATCTTGAAGCAATTACCTGTGGGCTTGTTCTTTTAGAAAACCTGTCAAAACTACCTCTTCAGGCATTCTCACACTCACACAGGGTGGACATGAGTCACAAGCAGCGTGTTGCACTAAAAGTTCTTAACTGATGGCAATTAGACTGCAGAGTTAAGGACTCAGAAGTTTGTAAAGCACAGGTCTAAAGCTGTGTACCAAATTTATACTCCTTTCTTCACATATGAATGCAGGTACTGGCTTCAGTCACATAATTGCATAATAATTTTTTCACTTAAGACTGTCACATATATGTAGGATATGACAAACAATAAATTGTTTCCAAAGACAACTTACATTCTTTGGACATTCCCACTTCAAAGCACTTCTGTAGTCTGCAGTACTGGCAGCGATTTCTGGTAACTTTATTGATAACACAGTTTTTATCTCTGTGACATGTGTAAACCATGTTCTTCTGGATACTCCTACGGAAAAAGCCCTGAAATCAAGAAAAAAAGAAATCAAGTAAACTTTTGAGATTCCCATAACCCTTAGAGCCAGGCACTACTGTTGCTTTAAAATAACAAAATAAACTCAAGTTATGGTTGGAGTATGGCATCTTTAAAGACTCAGTCTTACTATAATTTAGTACTGTTTCTTGTAACATAAGACTCATCTCTTAAATAAAAACTAATTATATAATGCAACCTAAGGCAAAAGCCCCCAAAACTAGAACTAGTAAGAGCATTCTGGAAATTAACTCCTAGGTTTTACAAAAAAGCTCAAACCAAAATGGTTTGGACTTACACATGTAAGTAACGACTTGGGTATACACCTTTCCCAACAGATCCACTTGGAAGTCAAACACTCATCCAATCACCAACAGCCTAAAGGTCCTGTGTATTTTGTTACTGCAGCAGTTCTCTAGTTTGAAGACTACATGTCAAAAGACAAATAATTTGAAACCCAGGTTTCTTAGCTGCTGAAACTCCTACAGAAATTAATGAGGTTTCTGCAGGTGCAAGAGTTCCAGCATCAGGTTGTGAACTTGTAAAAGTTGCCAACTACAGCCCTTCTTTTCTTACTCAGATACAGCTGTGAAAATAATCAAGTAATTATGATAATCTTGAGCAGAAATTAAGGAAACCTAGAGGTCTGATTTGTACTTAAGAAACACCATTTGACTGAATTCCTCCTTCAACAAGTAAAAAAGTGAAAACCAACCATAAATGGTAAGGTTAGGTGGCACAGAAGAAAGGCAAAACCCAAGTTAATTTTTTTATCTGCACAAAACCACAAGCTTTAGATAATATCATATAATAATGAAGAAAAAAAGAGAGCCCTTTTAAGCATTTTAGAGTTCAACCCACAGACACTCAGTGAAAGTATTTCTGCAATAGACATTTGGAAATTTGACAGCACTGTTTAACCTTCTCACTCAGATTTTGAAAATCGTTTCAGCAAGAACCAGGGTCAAATTTCAGTCAACATTGCAGCATTATGGAATAATAGTTAGCAATTTGATATTTTTTGGAGGGCTTGAGAGGTTAAAACTCTTCAACCAGCCAAATGTTTACAACCTAGAGGGAAGCTGTAAACTTGATGCCGCAGGCGATAGCTCTGTGCCCACAGTGCATTTGTGTAAAGATGCAATCATGGTAAGCTATAAAATTGGCTTTCCTAGAAGCACTCACCAAGATACGTGAGTAGTTCAAAAGCCAAAAACCCTATCATTGAGAGTTAACTGGGAGAGTTTCTGGCTATATGATCAGGGAGTGGTAGGGGAGGCACTAAGGGCTGGTCATAAATTCCTTGCACAGCCAACATGCTATAGATACTAATGTTATGAAAATACCTCAGATTCACTCAGAACTGAAAAACGCCACCTTAATCACGTAACCTCTGGCAAACGTTTTCTGCAGGTCTTGCACAGGCAAGCCTCATCCTGAGGTTAGCTCCTCTGATTTAGGAGACATTTCATACTACCCTCAAAAAGGTAAATAAAAACTTTCCACTTCTTTTCCTTAAGCTACTGGACACAGAAGAAGAATTCAAAGCTATTTGTTTAGACAATTAAAACCTTTTAAGTTATCAATAACACTTTTATTTTATATTCCACTCTTCTGATAATTAACACTGCCTGAATCTTTGCAATGGCAAGTATGGCAAGTGTGTGTACATTTGTTCACTTTCCAAGAAGAACATTTATGGTATTATTCATTTACTCCTTTCTTACTTTGATATTCCTCTGTGATGCCCAGCTCTGTGGTAATTGCTGACAATGCTCTCTGTGATAGTGAGGAGTCTATGGCATCTATTTGGGCTTAATTGAACAGGCAGAGAATGTGAGCTGTGCTGGTTCAAGGGTCTCTCTACTGCTTATTCAGTCACCACTTTTTAGCTGGAAAGATGTAGGGGAAGCCAAGACTGGTAGCTTCCAGGGCAGCCACCCCACTCTAATCCAGTGCTGCAGGTGAATTAACACCTACAGTCACTGATGGAATCACTCTCCTACCACCCGTCTGACAGGGTAGGAAACAAAATGACCCAAATGAACAAATTACCCAATGCCGGTAAAAGAAGAAACAGCCTTCTCCAAGTGTGTTTGTACTTCAACAAAATATAACCAGTAGCTAATGACTGATTGATCAATTGTTCAGATATTTAGATGCAGATTCTGCATCCTCATAAGCTAAAGTTTAATTACAGCTCATCAGGAAGGAAAGCAGAGGAGGCTGCCTCAGTCCTTACCATACAAACTTGATCACACAGCCCAAAAGAAAAACAAGATCGAATTTCTGCAGACAGAAAGTAAAAAGCATACATGGACTCATTATTAATGTAAAAGGCTTAAGAAGAACAATTTTGGAAAAAGCAGATCTCTAGGTTGAAAAGACAGTTTCCTCAACAGCCTAACTTCCCCAGGCAATGCCTTCCACAGAGTGAAAGGTACACGAGGACATTAACTGTGGAAGTTCGGACTGTTGTTTTAAAAATTACTTCTTGACACCTGTATTTGATTTTCTTCCTGCAGTTACTCAAGGAACAGAAAATAAAATGAACTTGTTTGCATAAAATATTCAGGAGAAAAATGATGTATCCTGTTCAAAACTAAGGACTTGGTTCTTGGCAGTGTATCAGTGCCCACTCCCATGTCCTCTTCCCCAAGACAAAACTGGGATAATATTCCCACTAAGATTTGTGGTAAACTCATTTTAAAACTTCAGCAATACATCACCAGAAAGATTTGATGTTTAAACCTTCCTCTGGACAGGCACTAAGAAAAACACCCAGACTATAAATATCTTTGGAGACAAACCCCAAACCAAAGTCATCCTAATGGGAGCAACAGGAATTCAGGCACCAGTGAGTGCGAAGCATTTGCTGGGTGCTGGGGCTCAGCTCCACGGCATGCTTCAAGAAGCCTGGTACTGTGCAGCCACAAGTTTTGGGTGGCACTGCAAGTAGGGTCATACTCAGAAACATTTCCTGAGTCTGGGCTGAAAAAACAGAGCATCCTGTCTTTTCCTCTGCAGGGGTTCAGACCTCGCCTGCAGCTCTGCAGTGAAAGAAAACTCCGCAGGACACAGGGATGGGCAGAGCAGGTGCCTGCTGCCCAGTTAAACAGAAAAACACATTTAAAACATTTCAAGCCTGGATTCCAAATAACACAGGTATAATACTGGCTTTAAGTTACAAGCAAGCCTAAGTTTTCCTCCAAGTGCTTTATGTCAAATGATTCCCATCTGATTTCACTACCTCAACAGTTTCTTCAAAATCTAAGAAAATCTGAACGTGACCTGACTTTAAGAAGTTGTCAGAAACTTCAGAGACAGCAAAACTCCACTGATTATAAATTAATCAAGCTCTGCTGCCTACTGTCTCTTGGAAAACAATTTACTACCTACTATGATACATATGTATGGCCAGACTTTGCAAACAAAGTTTTGGGAAGGGCTCTCCCCACATGGGTGTGCCCTTCCAGCCTGTGCAGTGGATTTTTTAGGTGAGGCACAGCGTGCGCAGAGCTGGCCCCACCGTTTAAGTCCTGAGGTTCATCTGCCACGGCCGAGTGAGCTTGGACAGTGACAGTGAAATCCTCAGGACTGTCACAGCACCGGTACCAACCGGGGCTGACCCTGCTTTGCATCCGAGATGTGACGGGATCAGATGGCAGGGAGGCATTTACCTGCCAGGGGACAGGCCCTACTGAGACTTGAAGTCAGGTCCTTTGGATTCAGAGTCCAGAGTGCTCTCCTTTACACCATGGGACTGCCCCACTATGATATATTTACCTTGAAACAAATCTGTTTGGCTGAATATTTACATGAGGGGGTTTTTTTTGCAAATATTTTAGCATCCTGTCCAAATTATCACTCTGTGATGGGAGATAAGACACTCCTGTGTCAGAAACAATAACAAATTTTTTTTCCTTTGTAATTTAAAATGCCTTATGAATATATATATAAAACAATCCCATTCTGTGAGACATAAAGCATTACTGTCACACACAATTGTTTTTGATAGCACCTACAAAGTACTTGAATTTAGAGCAGAGGAAGCTACTGAAGGTCCATCAGAAACAGTGATTTGCTTCAATATTCCTTTTATCCACAACTTTTGAAAGGAACATGGATGTTTTGTTTTTATTTTAGTGAAGACAAAGCTTTGTGGAAATCACACTTCTGAATTAATTCTGTTTTTCTGAGCTGTTTTTATCAGTTTCCTTTACACAGAACATTTTGGACAAACATTTCAATTTTTAATCTCATCTTTGCTGTGTACCACGCCGTGCTCCTCCCAGGCTCACCAATCTTGTTATCTTAATGGATGACAGATAGAGTATCACTCTGACCATGCCACATTAGGCGTCCTCATTTACCGAGTGCAAGGAAAAAATGCTGAGTATGAATTATTCAAAAATCTATTGTATCAGCGTGTGTTCTCCGAGCATCCACCAGTGGCAGAGCAGACAGATTATTTTTCACTTTTAATTGTGTTGATATCTTATCTGCCGCACTGAAAGCAGAGAGTGATATGTGAAACCATATGTATCAAGCAGCAAATAAACCCAGGTTTCCAGCCCCATTGCTTAGAAGTAAATAATCTATTTAGTCAATCTAACTTCAACACAATGCTGAAAAAACCACCTTATCCCATTCACTACTTACTTTTGTAGCATTTGCCTGTGAATGCATCAAACTTCGAGAGCTCAGCACAGGACAATGGCGCCCAGAGAGAACATTAACTATTTCAGTAATATTTTGAATGTCCTTGTGCCACTGGCTATCTGAATGCAAAGGACCTCATTAAGGACGAGCCCTCAAGATAAAGTTAAATGTTTAAGCTTATTAAGTCTTACGGATTTGTTAGCAAGAATTGCTACCCTTACATATCTGATTAGAAATCTATACAACTCCCTCATGTTCACTGTCCAGTTGATTTTGGCAAGGCAGATGATTTATAGCCCAAGTTATGCACATTGCATGAAGAGATGGATCATTTGATCTCAACAATGTCTTAAAAATATTTTGCCAGCACAGGGCATGCCAAATCTTATTTGCAGGCATAGTAGGCTTACAAGCTGCAAACTTGCACTGCAAGCCAGGGACAGGGTAATCAGCAGAGAAGGGCTATTGCAAGCTCAACCTATTTGAACAGCCTGCTCAGTTCATCTGGTTCAGCTTTGATTACCCCCAAATACAGGCACCCAGCTATGACTCCTGCAGATTTAGAGGCCATTCTCTGGTAAATTTGCAAAATAAGCTTCTGAGTGAAACATATTGCTGCTTTATCGTAAAAGAAACAAAGGAGCAGGAAAAACTTTTCTATGGTACAGTTTATCAGTAATTTATAAACTCTGACTGAGCTCTAAGAAGAAAGATAAATACCAGTAACAACTGAAAATAAAATCCAGCCAAGCACATACCTGAAACCTCTACCATCACTTTTATTCTGAAACAGGGGCTGAGCAAATCTATACCTTTTTTTTCTTTTTACATAAGAAATCTGTTTGTAATACATAGGCTCTTTCCAGTCTCTCTATTTTAATCATTCAATTTATCCTCTATCCTTGCTAACTCTGTAAAATGTAGTTAAATAAGGTAAAGACCCCATTCCTACTCTCCCTGGAGCATCAACGGACAGTTAAGGTATCAGTGATGGAATCCACACAAAACCACTGTGTTCTATGACTAGGGAACTGCTCAAGTACCTTCATGGTAGCAGGAGTCAAGGAACAAAAAAACCCTTCCTCACAAAGTCCTGGTGAGATCAGCAGTTGTTAGGACACACACAATTTTTAGTTTTTAACCAGAAATATTTGCTCTGAAAGGCCTTGTTAACATGCAAACTCACAACTGGGGTTACATAGAAAGGCTTACAAAAGACCTAAACCCCAGTATATGCTGTTCAATGATACCATATAGACAAAACACACTGCAAAATGGCTGCAGCCAGAATATGAGACCCCACAAGTAATGAAAGCTACCAAAGCAGCTATCTAAAAGGAAGCTCAAATGAGCTTATTCCCAGTTGCACAGCACTTTTCCGGGATGTTTTCACTGTCTATCATGCTTTGGAAGTCACGGCTTGCAGAATAAACAAATTAATTGTCTGACATTTTGGCTGGAAACCACCGCTGCCACAAAATGGAAGCAGCTACAACAATAAGTAAAGGAAGGCTCACTGCCAGAAAGCAGGAAAATTGTGCTGATGATGTATGTCAGGGCAGGACAGGCAGATCTTTGCAAAAACAAATGAATAAATGCTGTTAAATGCCAATAGCTTGTAGAGAGCACCTAGAGCTGCCAGCCAGCCAGCAGAGGAGGAGCTGGGCACCAGCCCTCCTGGGAAGGACTCTCGGTTTGTCTGTCATTGCTCGTATTTCCAGCAGAAACTGTCTGCTCATTATCCATATTTCTGTTAATCTAGTCATTTATTCTGCAGATGAATAGCAGCCATAAGATTCTATGGCCAAAGAAATCCAAATTTGCTATTGGAACCAGTGTGGCAGTGATTTTTATTTTTTTCTAATCAGCTGAATTCAAAACACTTCATAAAAATAAGCAGCTGTTATCCCACATCTTGCATATGGAAATACTGACCCATGGACCTAAGAGCAACACACTATGGGGAAAAAAAGGCCTATTATCCTTTCATTGTGGTTACATAAATGGAAAAGTGTTAAATGTTTCAGGGTTTTCTCATTTCTTAAAAAGAAAAGGGTCCAAAGGACATGCATGGGCAGATGAGGAAGATGTTACTCCTCTCTAAGTTACCACTGTGGGGAGGCTCATCTGCAACCACAAAAAATTCTCCAGCAAAGACAGAGCAGGCCATGCTTGATAAATCCTAATAGTTTCTAAGGTGAAAAGGGTCTTGTGGGCTTCAGAGGGCAAGAAAAAAAATTCTGATGATAAAGCTTGAAGAAAATTATTCATGGAGCTACTAATGCTATTCAGTTGTCAGCCACTGCTGAGGCTGGAAACAAACACCATTTTTTATGGTGGCCCATGCCAAGATATCTTCTGATTCCACAAACCTTGGTTTAATGTCAAAAATACACTCCAAAACATCAAAACATTGACTACTTTTTATTTTCTGGGGAGTTTGAAACACTTCTGCTGGCCAGCTGGCAGAGGCAGCTAACAATGAAACAGGGGAGATGTGCTCCATCCGCTGCAAATCTGCAGGAACTGGCTTCTTCCAGCGAGGGTACCACAGCATCCCTGAGACTACACATGGATTTTTCCACCATTTCGATTTTCACTGAACTCCTGACCTTTTTAGCAAACATGTCAAAGTCTCCAGACAGAACAATCATCACCTTGAAACAATATGTGAGGAGAAAGAACGGCTGAGATTTTCTGCTTCTCCACTTCAGTGATTTAAACAGAGAGGAAGGCGCTGGTATGCACTTCCATCTGCTTTCTTCAATTTAAAAAAAAAAAAGGAGATGGAATGTATATAATTAAAAAGTTACAGTTAACTTCCTTTCAGTCATGTCTGTAGGATGATTTTTGGCCTACTACGGAACTCCAGATGGGAAGAGTAACGAATATAATTTAATACAAATAAGAGTAGATCAAAGAAGTGCTCTTCTGAGTTGCAGCACACTGAGTTATTTCACACAGTTTAATGGAGAACTCAGGAATGAATTATTGCATTTTGCTGTTGTTCTATATTTTTCTTTATGCAAATCAATTACCTTTAACCTAATTTGTGAAGGGCCAGACCTCTAACCCAATAAAACCATAAAATGTCACTAGGATGGTTGTACAACTGGCTAGCACTTATCCAAAAGGTTGTATGCTGTTAACTGCTCATCGGTTTTTTCCTCTCTTCCCCTCCAGTGCCTCAGGATTTATACCACCAATTAAGACAATAATGAGTGCCCCAGGTTGACCTCCCAGGAGCAAGAATTAATTAAGTGCAGTATTTCTTCATAAAGAATGACACTTCTCCAAACCATTTATGTAGCTGCCCTCCTGCATGGAAGCACAGTATCACAGAAGACTTTCCAAATTGTTAATCCTCAAGTGTATGACTGATTCTGGTTTACGCTTATAATCAGTGTCTTTGTTTTTATCCATTGGGTTTTCAGGTAGTTGGAGCAGGGGGACCATATTCCAAGGACAACGGCACAATTTTACTAGGACATACATGGGATGTTTTTTTGCACAGAACTACAACAGAAAGACACTAAACAAAAGCTACTCTAGCAAGTAGTGGACCTCCTAGTAAAAACAAAGAATTCCCACCAAGCTATGCCCGTGCAAATTCCTGCAGCAGGCAGGACAAGGAAAAGACTCAGGTTAGCTATGCAATTACCATGCTGCAATTACTTGTTACCGTCTCTCAAATTAACCTCTCCTTTTAGCTGCTGGCAGAGATGGAAACATGCAAAGAGGAAAGGGCAAGCTCAAACACAAACCTACATGGGAGAAAGAAGGTGTGTGCATGCTCCAAGGAAATTCCCCTCACAGGCAGGCTTTATGTCCTCCTCCTCTTCCCCTCCCAGACTTCCCCACAAAGGCTTGCAGAGTTCCCGCACATATTTGGCACCAGAGTTATTTATCAGAAGAGGCACAGGGACTTCATTTAATTGTCAGGCAATACAAAAATCCCTGCATTTCTGTACCATCTGAAATTTATGGAGGCAGTAGTTTCTAACCTGCTATCAGCAACTGAATGTTTACAGCTCAGCTGAAATAATAACACAAACTATGCCACAAATATTTATGCATGCCTGCAAGCTGGCTGAAGTGCAATTTCCCTTGCACTAGCAGGGAGATCCGCACAGTTTGCCTGCACAGCCAGCTGTTCCCTGCTCTCTTCCCAGCCAACCCAGAGCCAGCACAGTGCCCTAGCCTGAGACCGGCTAGCTGGGTGGGTGCCTCTGGGTCCTGGCCCAGTGCCCACCTGTCAGGAAGGCTGGAAAAAAGATTGCCCTGCTTGTCTTCAAGACTGAGCACATTCCTATTCTCTTTGTCTGACCTGGGAGGAGTTTTAAAATCTGCCCAATCTGCAGCAAAGTAGTTTCTGAGGAGGGATGAAGTGACATAGGAAAACAATGCAGAAAGCAACCTAAAAATACTCAGAAGAAATAACATGGACATAAATATGTCAAAATAAACCAGATGTCTTGAGCATTATGATTCCTGGTACAGTTTTCAGGCATCTATCTGAATGACTCATCAACATACATTCATTTTCTCACCATAATTTTTTTTTGCTCTTAGTTTTGACAGTTGACATCTAAACAAATATGCTGTACCAGATCTCTTGAAATCTGGCAAGTAATATCTTGTACTAACTGCTTTATGCTTCACTCTCATTCCCCTGCATTCAACAACAAAGAAACTCTGCTAATACACAACTATCACTAAAACCCTGTAAAGTGTAGAGTTTGTGAAACTTGGATGCCTGGAGACTAGAAAACAGAGTTCAAGTAAACATCCAGAAATATGCAAGTCTGGCTCTAGTACTGGCAGTTGTCAAGGAAAATTACCTTTCCACAC
Source organism: Pithys albifrons albifrons (assembly GCF_047495875.1). Classification (NCBI taxonomy): domain Eukaryota; kingdom Metazoa; phylum Chordata; class Aves; order Passeriformes; family Thamnophilidae; genus Pithys; species Pithys albifrons. Next base: position 39,559,675 of record NC_092464.1, on the reverse strand, counting down.
TGCAGCTGAAGCTCATTACCAAAGGTGAGAGCAGAGGGATGAGTTGGAGCTGGACCAGCTTGGAAAACCCACCATTTTTTAGAGCGAGATGGTGGTCATATCATTCTGCCTAGTTTCAGTACACAGTCACACGGTCTTGACAACATGAGAAATCAGGCAGAGAAAGGTGGATGAAATGCAGTCTGTGCCAGTGCAAGGGATTAGGAACTGAAGAAACAGAACCAGAGGAATCAACTAACTAGTTCCTCCAAGCAGTAAAGACTCTTAAGGTAACACTAATTGGAGAGATGCATCTTGTTGCAAACACCAACACAAATCACACTGAGATGCTGAAAAAGCATCACAGCTTTCAGGACAAATGCAGAGCTGCATCCACCTTGCCTGATGTTGGGCACCACTGATCATTCACCCAAGCTGTAGGGAAGCAAGGGACGGTCTAGGACTAGGCAACTTTGACAAGGAGAAAACATAACCTTTCAGAGATGAGTGAATAAACTGAAGCTGATTAATTTACCACAGGAAAATCTTACGAAGATCTTTTCCTGTTTTCTCCCTCCCCTGCCAGACTTCAATCAATGGCCAGATTCAAGCAGAGAGTTCATATAATCACAAGATGGTAATTATTTCACTTTACGACAATCACATGGACTTAGGGGAAGATGAAAGGACAAGGGAAGTGATTCTTCCCCTGTTTTCAGCACTGGTGAGCCCATATTTTGAGCATTGTGTTCAGTTCTGGGCCTCTCAGTTCAGGAAAGACATTGAGGTGCTGGAACAGGTCCAGAGAAGAGCAATGAGGCTGGTGAAGGGGCTTGAGCACAAGTCCTGTGAGGAAAGGCTGAGGGACCTGGGGTTGTTTAGCCTGGAGAAGAGAAAGCTCAGGGGTGACCACATCACTCTCTACAACTACCTGAAAGGGGGTTGTACCGAGGTGAGGGTTGGTCTCTTCTCCAGGCAGCAGGACAAGAGGGCATGGGCTTAAGCTCTCCCAGGGGATGCTTAGGTTAGATATTAGAAAGAAATTTTTTTCAGAGGGAGTAATCAGGCATTGGAATGGTGTGCCCAGAGAGGTGATGGATTCACTGTCCCTGGAGGTTTTTAAGATGAGACTGGATGTGGCACTTAGTGCTATGATCTAGTAATCATCATGGTGTTGGATCAAGGGTTGGACTTGATGATCTTGGAAGTCTCTTCCAACCCTGTTGATTCTATGATAGGTCTTTTTAGTTAGCTCACCCATTTGGCTCCTGGATTCTGTGCTTGCATCTCTCCTGTTCACTTAACACTCTTTTCTTTCCTTCCAAAAAATACCTAGTTTTCACTTTTGTGTCTGTACATGTTAACAGTCACTGTGCATTGCTATGGACAAATGAGGACTGGATAAGACCATTTGCAGCAGCATCTGAGAAATGCCTTGATCTCCTGATCCAAGAAAAAACAACAAAAAAAAAAGGTAAAAAAGTGGCAGTCGTCATTCAGTTAAAAATGATGGATTGCAGAGCTCTCTCTTAAATGCTCAGCTTAAATCTTCCTACATCTGGAGTGCTGCCACTCTTTTGGACCAACAGAATGCATGTGAGCATCACAGCAAGGACCTAATAATTTACAAATATTTTTACCACAGGTGCACAGGGCTCCAAAGTAAGCCAAGCATTCCAGAGACAGGGAAGACTTCTACCCCTGTTTGGAAGATTCATCTGGAGAGCAGCCAGCCAGGACACTCGTGGGAGGACTGAACAGTAGTCCATTGGAGTGGCTGCACCAGGGCTATAAATCTCTGCTTTCCCTGTTAAGTGCCTGGGAGGAGGGAGAGGGAACCAGCCACGGCTGACAGTAATGGCTCCCATTAAATTGTCACTTTTAAAGAGACTCTAAAGGAGAACAAACTTGCTTCGTAAGCTTTTGATCAGTTTCCCTGACACCAGGCAATGGCAGACCCTGCTCAAGTGGAGTGGCTGGGGGCTGCAGGATTCCCCCCTCCAGCACAGAGTTTGAAATAGCTGGAGTGAAATTACTGACTACATTTACAGCCAACGAAACTGACATTTTTTGGCACTGCTTCCAACTGCGTCTCACCTTGCAATTTATGTATCCATTATTCTGGACAGGGAATCCAGAAACAATATACCTTTCCCTGCTAAAATGTAGGTATTATGATCCACTTTTTATTGAATAGTAACTTTTCCCACTAAAATATATTAAATGAGAAATTTTAAGCATGACCACATGAAATCAGAAGGGACTTTATGCAAAAAAAAAATGTCTTTCTACTTCTCAGCTGTCTCCTGAATAAAGCTATGGAAATTGTGGGGACTCCTACATATTATCAAAAAGAAGAACGGGTGTCACTTAGAAGTGTTCCCTGTGTGTGGGGAGTTAATATTAACTATGAGTTAGTAATACTCTGCAATAATCAGAATAATACAAAACAGAAAGAAAAATACAACATGATTTACATGAGTCTCAAGAAACAAGGTATTCATACTTAAAGAGTATAGCAAAATCCATATGCAAACAGGGAAAGATAGTCACATGGCTAGAATCTCAGCTTCAGCAGTCTCTGGTTTTTGGAGTGGTTACTCAAAAGTGAAAGAGTTTCTTTAGCAATGCATTTGTTTTGCTTTAGAGGCCGAAGTAAAAGAAGAATGTACATCATAAAATTGGAGAAAGAATCTCTAAAGCTGACTGCTTTGGAAATACTGAATCATGGAAAATTACATCCAGTTGTCTTTCCTGCTGCAGCACAGATGAAGAGCAGCTCTGCAAATCAGAACAGCCCTGGGATCCATGCCGCAAATTCAACTGCACTCCATTTCCAGAAGACTCTAAAGCAAACACCCTTTAGGAAGTTTCCTCAAAGGAACACTTCATTTGGGATTAGAAAGAATCTCTATTTCCATTATCAGGTCAGTGAGTAAATGCAGATGGCAATGGAAGGCCACTTTCCAAGGCCAAAGTATTTCTCCAAACTGGGAAACTGATCATTAATAAACTGGGAGATGGTTTACAATAACTAGAAAATATAGATTGGTGTATCTTTCAAAATAAATTCAAAATATGTAGCATAAAAAGAGCATCTGAGTATCTACTTACCACATAAGTGAACAGAATTAGATAATGGTTAATTTCATTTTGAAGCATTATGAAAACCCTTAATTTTGGATTTACTTCTTTAAGATATGCTAATCAGAAAATTTTTAAGTACTTGCTAAGTAAAAAACAAACTACAATTTAAAAAAGATTCTTAAAGCAAGTGCAGCAGTGACCCCAACCACCACACAGGCACCAAAGTCACAATCAGCCAGAACCACACCTGGCAAACTATTCTGCTGTTTTTCCCTCCAGGGAAAACAGCACACTTTCTCGTGCAGTCCAGCAAACTACCCTAAATCGAAATTCAACAAATCAATTGCTTGTATATCCCACTCCATCATTCTCTCATTAACCAGTTTCTTTTTCCTACACTTGTACAACTTTCTGGGTGTGCACAGGACAGCCTGTACTCCACATCTATAATCAAAGGCCACATGTGGTCCTTAAACTAATGGAGAAGTATGAAATAGATTGACAAGATGAGAAGAAAATAAGGGGTTCTTCCCTTTAACTATACCTAAGAAGAAAATTGAAAAGGTAAAAAACCCATTAGAACCTACTTACTGGAAAATAAACAGACACTTCACATCCACTGTATGCAAGCCCAGAAACTTCCGAGCAGGCAAGTGTACCAGCCTGAATCACAGCCCACCTGTTTCTGGCATCTCTGGTCGGTATGTCATGACATGATTTGCAGAGACAGCACTTTCACACCTGCATATAATTTAGTTAATTCTGTTGAAGCTGTTGTAAACCACCCCCACTCTACAGATCAGGTGTGAGCCTCAGCTCTCTCAGCCATCTGCTAATAAGCCACAACAGCTATGGGCAGGTGAAAGCTGGACAGAAATGTGACAGACAAACCTACAAGGACTCTTCATTATCCCCCTTGGTGCAAGAAAACGTGATTCAACTCCAATAACAACAGGTACATATACACGTAAATTTGAAGTTTCTTCTTTTTACAGTGTGAATTTTCAGATAGAGAAAGACACTGCCAGAAGATTAAGACTCAACAAATTTTAGTTTACTAATAATAATGAAAAAACTGTAATTGTTATGGAACGGTTAGTGGACAACGATTCTGAAAAGATAACCATGATCAGCAGGCATGAAGGCTACATTTATATTAGGAAATGCTCTTGGGAACAGCCACAGGCACTATGGCTTGCTGACCTATGATGGGAAAGTCCACACCTACCTTAGTTAACTCCCTTGGGCCCAGAAATGGGATTGCTGCATCCAAACTACACTGGAGGTGGTTGCATGCAGGAGGAGCATTAGTTGGTACAATCAGAAACCTTCCCATACAGCACAGCGAAGCCATGCCCCAAAACATGGCTGGTCACCAACACACCACTGTAAGAGTCTGACACTGTTGCTCTTTTCTGAGAAAGACTTCACTGATGGAATCAGGAATTTTATAAGACAAAAGAGTGCAAGATTCAAGCCAAACAATTACATATTGCTATTTGACAGTTCATGTAAAGTAAGAGTGTAGTTTCCAGTTCCTTTTTCCACAGGAACTTAGCCTTTGTCCTCACAAATAACTCTATCAGCATGGTTAGCACAGTCAAAAAGTTAATTTGGCAAAATCTCTGCACTTCTGTAGTACCTGTATTACTGCCAGAAAATAAAATACAGTAATTAGTAAAAAATAATTATTCTCATAGCTTAAGATGAACCTCTGGTCTATGACCAAGCAAGAGGCAGGATAAAAGTAAGATTATCTGTGGATGTATGTGCTGTACCCCCACACAGACATTGCTGCTCTTTGTCTATCTCTGCTCCAGAAACCCAGTGCAGGGGAGCAACAGAGCTGTAAGCCACAACCTGGGCACAAAGCACTGGAAAGCAAATGTGGCACTCAAATGGACAACATGATTTACATTTTTGTTATCTATCACAGTTGGCAAGTATTTTTTTTCCATTCATGGCACTCACACAATCCAGAAAGAGATTTTAATAAACACGGTAACATAAATTTTTGCTCCTGATTCCATCTATTTCATCATGCATAATTGCTTTCAGTGAGCTTCCAATAAATACATGCTTTCCCATCTTCAAAATTTTGAAACAAATTCAGGATCTGTCAAAAGTTTTATCTTTCAAACAAATAAAAAAAAATTACTAACTTTATGGAATAGATACCAGCTTTTCACAGGACACCTGGCTTTCCTGGTTTTATTTGAGAAACTGAAATTTCAAAGATAGCATTAAAACAATCAGGTCTTCTCTGACAGCACAACTATATAAAAATTCCAGGGTTTTGATACTACATTTAAAGCATTTAGTGTTCTTTCTGCATATGGCACTGCTTTCTGCAAATGAATGGCTTGTTATGTTGCTATGCTGCGAAATGCTTACAGTTAAAGATCAGATGATATTAATTGTATTCAGATGATATTAATTGTATTCAGAAGTGTATCTCAAAATACATCTTTCACCTCCTAAAAAAATGTATTGTTGATTTAACCGAAACTAGGAACAATTTTCTGTGATTCAAGGAATTTTTCATAGCTGTGCATGGATGACAATGTGCATCTCTACTGCCAGCACTGTCACTAATACAGCTTAAATGGAGACGAATGCAGCTTGATCATTCAAGCTGATCTATATTTTTCTTTGAAACAACAGAAGCTTTCACAATTGCATTGCTGCAAACATTACATTATTCCCTGATACAAATCATACTGTGCACCTATTTGCAAGTTTACATTTCTTACTTTCTATTTCAGTTGTAGGTGGTTAAAACATGTCAGGAAAAGAAAGCGAAAAAATACATGGAATGTTAGTTAGCTGGTTTTATGAAGTGTGGTTTTTGGGTTTTTTTTACTGCTAAGTAGCTGAGAAAATTTTATATCTGGATCCTTGATTCCCAGTAAAGGGGCATAAATACAGGCTTAAATATAATTATATTATAGCTAGAAGCTAACATGTGCAAGAGTGGTGTTATCAAAAAGAACTGATGCTTAAGATCCCTACACAATCCCAAAACTGCCTAAGAAAATGCAAATCTGTTCTCACATGATGTAAGAGATGTTATTAAAAGGAAAAAGGCATCTGTCCCAAAGGACACTGTTCCATAAAGGGAACTTTGCTATGACAATCCATAAAATATTTTAGGTCTCTCAGCAACATTTCTCGCAGACCAAAGCATAATATGATAGAATCATAACATCATTTAGGTTGCAAATAATATCCTTGCCATCAAACTTCAAACAAATAATTAAAATGAAAGCCAGTTCCTCTCTTTCTGTCAGTAGCATTTTGTGAATCAGTTGTTGACCAGTGCTGACCAGGGATTCATGGCCTACAACAGGGAAACCCCAGCCCTCTCAGCATCGAGACGGACATAACCATGGGGGACATCATCTCAGAGAATATTAACACAGCTCTGCTTGGGCACCTAACTCAAAGGCTCGTGGGGACAGGCTGCTTTGGAGGGTGACCCAGAGCAGATCTGATTTAGATGCTCTGAATCAGCCATTGGAGGAGCTTCTCTCTCTCCACATACTGAGAACGCCCAGTCTTCAAAATTAGGCAACTAATTTTAAGCCTTAAGCTGGGTGGTAGGACTGCTTTGCACTGCATCTGTAAGCAAGTAAGTTAAAGATGTAACAAAATTACACGTTTTCTCCCAAGCTTAACATCCATGTGGATCAGCAAATTTGGACACAGCAAAAGTGTTGTCAGTTTCTCTCTTTTCTTTTCCTCTGTGTACCTTATCTTTTCTGGGGAGTCCGTCCCACAAAATTACAGACCTAAATTTCAAGGTTTATATCAATGCCTATTTTTCCATACTGCTAGAAGTCTTTGCAATGAAAAGGTTATATAGTTTAGTCAGGAAGATGTCAGACAAATAAACATATTTTCATAGCTGAAGACCTTTGGAAACAGATTAAATGTGCCTACTCTTTTAATTTAATGATCTCACATTAGATGTGATCTTATATAAAAACTCTGATGGAAAGAAAGCTATCCTTATTTTATGATAAAAGCCAACCTGGAATCGCTCAGTACTGAAGTAGATTTATCTACATTTTTGTCTGTTAGCATCAATAACAGGCAGAGAGGCATCTTCATCATTCAGACAAAACTGCTGGACCGTAAACCTACCCTCTCATATGCTGCGCTGTCTTCTCCCATGAAACTGCTCTAGGCATCTTTGCTGCCCACCGAATTCAAGCCAGCAATCCGGGCAGGACTGTCAGCAGAGGAATGCCGTCTTTTAAACGCCCAGAACAAGAGACAAGGCTTTCAGAGACAGCTGAAGCTGCCAGAACACCAGCTTCTCCTCCTCACCCACACAACGGTGGCATTGTGTGGGGAATCCAGCCCATTACTCTCAGTCTCCCTTTCTGCAAACCAAGCTACACCAAGTCAAGTCAGGACCAACAAGCTGAGCTTTTGGTGACAGCCAGCCCTACAACCACTTGCACCAGCTGGGTAAATCCACAGTGCTCATTTTCTAAGGAATTTGTTTGCGTGCTCTCTAGCAACACTCAGATACTGGGGGAAAAAAATATCTGTAACTGAGGACATGAAACACATAAGGAGATTCCCAAACACATCTCTGAAATGCTACACAGTTTACAAAATGGAAAAGTTGTAAATAAGCTGAATATTGTCAATGTACTGTTTTACACATAAAAAGATGGACTGGCTTTGGAATTTTTCTTACAAAATACACATACACTGTGAAGATCAGTTTGGTTTTGAAACTCTAATGTGTACACAAAGCCAATGACAAGCTATGAGGCACATACACTTTTGCAGTGTAATATACAAAAATAAACACAAAGCCATGTGTTTTTTTTTAATTTAAACCACTCTGAAACTTTCATTGCGGTTCACAAATGCCCATTATGAAATACTCCATCCTCTAAAAACCTTAAGTGATTTGTATATTGACACAAGCCACACAACAGGCTTTCTAGTATAGCACAGTACTGAAGACTCTGGTAATTAATAAGACAGCAGGATCACTGAAAAAATAAGGTCCAAGCATGACAGTGAGTGGGAAAAGAGGAAGGAGGAGAGGAGACAGGACCAATCTAATCCCATGTGAGAAGACCACAGCAAGGATTTGACAACAGAGGCAACTGAAGCCGGATTCTCAGATTTTGGAGGGAAAAGAACAACAAATCACGTAAATTAGAATACTGCAGACCAGAAATTCAGTCATCACAACATGATGTCTGAAAGAATTGCATGCCATGAGATTACAGTTGGGGATGTCACGAAGACAGGATGGAAAGTTCTGTCTTCATGAACTCTGTGCCCAAGGTAGCAGTGAGTTGAGCAAGATGACAAAGCAGGCAAAGGTGGGAGAAGTCAGAGGATAGGGATACTTTGGAAATCATCCATGGGTTAGTGACAGTTGATGCAAGATAAAATTTACAGTGTAGTGTTTCTCAAACTGAATCAAAAGGTCACAGTCCCCATCCACAGCTCTCCAAGGGCTCCTGGCTTGAAGGGTCTTGAGTAAGAATACATAACTATGACCAAAATATTGCCATGATATCCATCACTGGTCAGTAATTGATGCTTTTTGAGACAGAAACCCAAAGAACTGAACCTTAGGGAACAGCATCAGAAGTGGATAAAGAACCATTTAAGGAGACAATGAATAATCTGTAAGTAAAGTAGGATGAGCATCCAAAAAGTCCTGAAAGCTAGGAAGAAGAAAGCCTGATGAATCAAAGGTAGCCATCAACCCAAAACCTGGAGGACAGAAAGCTGTTCCCCCTTGCATTGCTAATGATCACTGTGGCAGCAGCTTCACTGGAGCTGAAAGGAGAAAGGCAAAGGAAACAGGGAGAGAATTAGAAGAAAACCTAGAGAAAGCCAGCACAGAAAAAGAGATGATCTGGGCCCTAATTAGATAAATATGATATGAACAAAGTTTTCCATTTGTGTTTCCCTTGAGAAACAAGACTGGCAGGAGTTTGAAGTGAAAGGTAAATGAGTCAGAAAGGAAAAAAGAGAAAAGTACCTTAGAACAGAGGGAGGTGCAAATGCTGAAAGAAAAATGAGTGAATTTCAGGTTTAACATCACAGAACAGAGACTGCAAATCAGGCGAAGAAAGAAATAGGGAAAATAGGAGTGAAGAAGAAGAAAACAGTAACAAGGTCAGATGAAAAAAGAAAGAAAGGGATTGGCTATTTTAGTTTAGCTTCTTATGGAATGAGGTTTGTGCAACCGAGTCGTACATGAGGCTGCCCCTCCCCATCCTCACAGCTTCTGAACACATTGGTCAGCCTCAGTGAAACTCCAAATCTTGAAGAAAATAGAGGTCTTTGAAATTGCAGGGAGATGGGTCTTCAAGGTAAAGGGGAAATAAATTTGAGTTTCCTAACTACACAAAAGGCTGTAATATAAATTCTTCTTTATTATTGCTCCCCTCATTCATCAGAGAAACAGCATGAAACTGCAGCTCCATACTGAGCAGAAGCCTACGGCAAAACAGAGGCTGTCTAATAAACTTGGGTTAAACAACTGAAAGGCAAAGATCCACAGGAGACAAGGCTTCCCCTGCACCAGTGCTCAGTGCTCATTGAAACTTGAGAAGCAACTGGTTAATTTTTTAATATGAAGAAGGCTGGAGAGAAAGAAATACATGAAGAACTGTTATTGGGAACAATGGGTGAAAGCAGACTTGAGAACAGGCAGGAGCCTGGATACTTAGAAATCGGAAGTACAACGTGGCAATTTTTTTCTCATAGAGGACCAAGAACTGACAGAGTGAAAGTGTAGAGTAGAAGTGAGGGAAAAGAAAAAAAAACCAGTCAAAAAGGGCTCATAAGAAAGGGCTAACATTCTTCAGAGAAAGAGTAGACACTGGCAACACAGAACTTTCTGAGGTGGTCTCTGGTATTGCAGTCACATACCGCTGCCTGGCAACATCCAACTCACCACTTCTATTGACCTGAAAGCCCAGACAACTTTCAACAGCAAATGTAGTACCTGACTGTCCACCAATGGCACTACAGATTGATTCAGTAGCCTTATCATGTTCTTGCTAGTTTCTGGCACTCACTAAAGAAGTTGATTCAATCTGTGGAAGAGATTCCATAAAATCCTAGTCCAACCTGCTGAAGAGCTAGCATCAACAAACCCAAATATTACTAGTCTCAAGCAGCCAAGTTACTGCTTTGGAATCTCTTTGTTTCTCACAGACTGACAGGTTTTGTATGTAACTAATCTTTTTTTTCTTCTTCTTTTAACAGCCAGATATCATTAAATGCTGAATTACCCCATCTTGCAAATGAGCAAGAGAAGATGAATTTTCTGTTGTTGTTGAGTAATGGCCAACACATTACAAGATGGATTTCTTCATGTATTTTGACAAGCGTGATCTTGCTGTAATTATTTATGAAAATGCTTTGCAGTATGCCAATAGAAGTCCTACAGTATATTTTTGCATATTTTTCAATAATAATGAACTCTCAGGGACACGTGACCTTTCTGCCAGTCTGCAATTAAGTTTGTGCTTAGAGGTTAACATGTGGGTGAGCAAATTTGTGTGTTAGCATCTGAGTATGATGAGATTTCCTATGTAATGAAATCAGTTACAGCATACTGATAGTTTTGTGGCATCTAAAACTCAAAAATACAGACATTATATCCATGGAAAACCTTAATACCAGAGAGAGATTCTGAAACTGACGTGAAATTAAGTAGTTACTTTCACTAATTCAGTATCTACAGTTATAAAACAGGGGGAAAACCAGCTTCCAATCCTTTCCTTTTTTTGTCTAATGACACAAACCCAGGACTATGATATTTTATGTCACTATAAAAGCCCACTAGCATGGAAGAACTTGAAGGTTCAAACAATAAAGTAAAAATCGCTACCTGCATACTATCTGAAAAATATTAAAACATTTCAAATAAATAAAAAATAACATTTCATCAAAATACATTTTTGTTAATTTATTCTAATAATTTATATAGATATGGCACCTGTCACATTTTCAGTATGCATTAGTATCTTAGCTGTACTAAACACTATACAACTATTTTAAGCTGAAGGATGAAAATCGTAAGGAATTTCTTTAATTGTTAAAAAAGAACATTGCACTAGGGTACCCTAACAGAGTTAACTATGACATCATTTGACCTCCAATAACTTTTTTTTAGCATTTTCCATACTATCATCTTCCTCAAATGCATGCTCATTTCACTGTGTACACGCCACTCATTACTAACACACAAACACGGTTTTGCTGACATTGCTTCTGTGATGGGTATCTCCCCTTTAGACATTCTCTGCTTTTGAGGGGGTGTTTTATTATCACATCCTAGGGATAGTCAATTCATGCTTTGACAATCACAGTACTGTAAAGCAGCTAGCAGATGTGCTAGCAACGTAGCCTGACAGATTAAATTTTGCAAATACCAACCTGATAATACTCAAATTCCCAATCTGATTTGAGATTAGTTAGACAGTTAGAGACTACGCCAAAAAGTTCCACATGATCAGATCCTGTTGGCAAATTCCACCCCTTGGATACAGAGAGGTAGCAGCACACAGAAAAAGGCTGAGAGCAGCCAAAGGTCATGTAAGATCTCAGGGAATACCTGACCTACAGATGGACAGTGAAGAGTCTCAAAGGGTTTTCAGTTTATTCTTTCATTTTGTCTACATCTATGAACATATTCTTATGCTAGTCGACACTTCAGGAAGTCCCTGAAAGACATAACTTGGAAGAAGTTATGAAGCAAAATATTTCCAGGAATGATGGTAATTTACTTGGCTTTACTCATGAATAAGAATTAATTCCCACAAGAAAAGTACAGCTGTCTTTGGGGACAATTAAGTCATATCATACTGCATGGCTTTATCCCTTTCTAAGAGGAAATGAAGTCCTGTCAAAGGAAAGGGAGATGATGGCACTCACCTTACATCCCTCACAAGCACTGACACCATAGTGATATCCGGATGACTTGTCTTGACAGACAAAACAGGGCTTGTAAACACGAGGGGGTGGAAGTGGTGAAGGAGGGCTCGGAACAAGTTCCTCAGAACTGGTGCTCTGAGTTTCAACTGCTACAAAAGAAAAAATATATAATAATTGAATGATTAATGGATTTTTAATAAATTATTACATACAACCATATTATAAGTATCAAACTGGCCCATATCTTTCTTTGCATAATAATCATTAATTTTTCTTTCCTAGAAACATCTAAGGGGAACTAAGTAAGGCAAGTAATAATAGGACTACAGCCCATAGCCTTAAAGTATATTTTAAAGTACCCAACAATTTAGACACAGGGCTTCAATCTCTTACCATGTTCCAAAAATGGATTACTTTGGGCTCATGTTCTAATTTTAGCCTATTGAATTGCATGGGACCCACATGTGCATGCTGGATATCAGCCTTCAAAAGGAAACTGTGGCATGTACCCTTTTAATCAGTACCTAATCTTGGGAGAGTTCTTGTATCTCTTGCCTTTTTCTACAAAAGGTGACACTTCCAATGTGCCATTCTGACACACTAGGATAGCAACATGTATCAGGACATAGGTAAAGAGTGAGACCTGAAGTGAAAATTACCTGAACAAGTTGTCTTTTTTTTTTTAATATATCTGTAAAACTAGGACAACCCAGCAACACTTCATTACCTACCTTAGGATCTGTAACATCATGAAGCCTTGCTGAGAAAAAGCTACTTATATATTATGATCCCACATTCCTTTATTGCCTTAATATTTCTAGATGGTCATTTGTTTTGAGCCCGTTGAAAAGTCAGTTACCCCTTTCAGGGAAAGGACATGAAAGTTCTACGATGCAAGATAAGACATGTGAACTACATCTTTCCAAAACATCTGCATTAGTTTTCTGTGATATGCTGTCATCATTCCTCATGTTTATTGTGGATGTGCAATACATTTTCATGTTTCACCTAGACATCTGCTGCTTCTCAGATAAATCCCTCTAACTTTTCAACAGATATACCGGAATGACAGGATCTGTGAACTGAGATTTATTCAGAAATATTAGGCACTATCTGCAGAGCTAAATCTCAAGAGTACTAACAGCAGGCCCTAAAGAATATTACTCAATGGAAAAATCTTAGACAAGATTTACTGTTTATGATATTTTTCAGATTACAAAGATGATACATTTGTATTAAACTCATGATTCATACTCAACTCATATGCTACAGAATTCACAGAGGGCATCGCAGAGCATGATGCGACCTCTGATTACTTGGGAGAGGAGGGCCCCATTTTTCCTTGGGTTGAGATAGTATCAACCTCAAGGACGGACATTTCTTGAGAAGAAAATAAATGCTAGAATGAAGTATTAAAGGTTTTTATTCTAAGCCTAGAAATAGCTTTCCAATGGGACCAATTTATTTATATATCTAACAATAAGGAGGCTATGAAAAAAACAGAAAAGTAAAATAACATGGCAACATAAATTGTGCCATTAAGACAATGTCCAGAACTACAGTCATCTTTTTCAGTATTAAATAAACTGAACTGGACAAACCAAAAATCTATGGGTTCCTACCAAGAAAAATTTAATGGAGTTTTTTCTTAATGAAAACTCAGATGAAAATGATAATTTCTTTTCAAGAGTAATTTTTGGTATTTAAGAAAGATACAGAGTGCTCTGTTATTGATCTCCTCACAGCCACCTTGCTTGAATCAATAATCTATTAGTACTTCTAAATTAAAGTTAGATTCATCAAATGCCCTTGAGAGGCCTCAGACATTCACACTCATACATGAATTATGGTGGCTTCCAATGAGTCTGTGCAATGATAAAATTTTAGCTTTAAAACTCTAATACCAGCAGACAATATGTTTCATATTAGCTCATTCAATTCTCCCAGGCAATCTAAAAGGCAGTTTTTAGGCTCCCCATGGGAAAACAAGGTTGTATCATTCAATAAAACAACTGCACTCTCACAATCCTTCTGTGATTTCAGTTTGGGGAAAGCAGTCTTTGAGGAATAATACCGATACACTTCTGCTTTATTCATAATTTCATCCTAAACAAGCACCAGCATCCAATAGTAGTGTTCAAACCACAAACAGTATGTGCATCAGAGAGGTCTGTCAAGCATCATTGAAACGCCAGGAGCTTGCGATACCCAGAAGAGATTAAGCAACTCAGTTCATAAATACACAACATAGTCAGCAAGTGAGGAGTTGAGGTAAAGCTAGAGAATATTTTTCTGGACAATCTGAAAAGGTATATAACATTGACTGGCCAATGGAAATCAGAAGATCCTCCCTTGAATACACATTATATATGCATATATATATATATATATATATATATATATATATATATATATGCATACCACTAAAAGGACTTAATCTACTATATATAATACTTGCATCAGCTGAACAACTGTCTAGAGCATTTGCCTGGGTTTTGGGTTGCTTTTGCGGCTTTTTTCTTTGGTTGACTGTTTTTGCATTTTTAGGGATTTTTTTAATAAGAAAACCTGATCTGGACAGATTCACTTTTAATCACAGGCAAGATGTACAGTTTTCTGTGGAAAGCTTGAACTCTTACTCCAGCTGACTTACTATTCTTCCTTGGATTTAGTTTTTTTTAACTCGTTATTTGAAAATCTATGTACTGCCAGTATGGAAGTGCAGAAGTCTGGTGCAGAGACCTGTAGCAATTCATGCTCAGCAGGTATAAAGTGTTATTTTTGTAACATGTTGGCAGCTAGTGGATGCACGACAGCAGAAGCACTTTCTTCTATGCATGTCTGCACATGCAAGATGGAAAAAAGGAAAGGATGGGGGGCGGACAGTTGACATTTACAAAAGAGGCATTTTTAAAGCAGTCTTACAATTTTAGGAGGAACTCAAGCAGAAAAAAAAGAAAAAAAAAGGCAACTTCTTTCCATGCCCTACTGTCTTGTCCTGTGGGATGTGACACTTCAGGGTCCTTACTCACCTGAGAAAACAGAGCCTCAGTGCTGTCACCCAACACCTGAATGCAGCTTAAGCACATAGGGACTCTCAAACAATCGGTCACTTCACAATTCCTAAGATGTCTGAAATATTTCTAAAGGTTAGATAAAGTAGCAGATAAGATCTTTAAAAGCACAGCGTGCTTTGTGAGAGCTAATTTACTGCCAGCTAAACCGTGTTGACAGATGGAGAAGGCATTTTACTTTGAGACCCACTAGAAGCAGGCAGGCATTATGAAATGCCTCGTGTTCTGCTAGAAACTTAGATTATTAAGCTTGCATGTTAATGCACACTTTGGACAGTTGAGTTTTAAAAGAATAAGAAGTTGTAAAGCAAATGGCATTTCCTGGATAGCCTCAAGGGAATTTTGAATACTGAGCTCAGGGTCCCTGGTGGGAAGCAGCAATTTCAGCTAATTAGGGTGAATAGCAAAGTGTTGCATTTGGTCAAAACATTCTGTTAACCCCCATTTTTGTTGGCACCAACAAGAGTCTGGATTTTTTGCCCTTTTTTTTTTTGTGAATTCACTGCAGGAGTGCAAGACACACAGCTCACATACATTAGGCAGAAAGTCAAAGGAAACGCCAAAGTTCAACTAAAGTACAAGTAATTAGAACCAGATTCTCTGCTGCTTGTATGTGTGCATTTGATTGTAGAAGTTATTTATAAGCCTCCAAACATTTGAAAAAATAACTATATACTGTAGATCATTTAATTTTTATGTCTCGTCTGGAAAAAAAAGTCTGCTTTTAATCATCTTCCAGGAAAGAGCCAGGAACTGGGAAAGTGGGTCTCAATTGTTTCAATACAAATTTCTTTCTTTCATGTGCCACATAAAACTATACTATAAAATTAAATCCAAAATATCATTGACTTTGCTCCCACCTCCAATTTTTTTTTTAATAAAAAACTTCTTTGAATTTGTCATGCTTAAATAGTTTGCATTGTTATGAGGGTTTGGTTTTTTTTAAACTCTTGTTTGGAAGACAGACAAGGAGAGAAGAAAAAAAAAGAGTGAGAGAGAAAGAAAACATTATCGTGGAGACTTGCCAGCCTTGACTTAGTAACCTGGCCATGACCCTCCAGAGAGTGTGTGTTTGACCCGGTCACACATGACTCTAGCTGCGTACTGTTGCTGGGTTATAAGTCCCAGATATTTTTACCATATATACAACAGGTGGGGATCATAGACAACAGAAAGAGGAAAACAAAGTCTTCCCTTGTGGGAAGACTCCCATTTTCTCCCTTGCAAAGAAAACAGCACAATGCAAAGAAGTGCTGCTCTTTCACGTACTGGCGCTCCGTGCTGGGTCGTTGTTTTACCCAGGGGTGGAGGCATGGGAATGTGGAGTGGGATGAGGGCAGGAGGACAGAGGGACAGGCTCAGAGGAAGCCATATGCGAATGTTAATCAACACAGAACGAATTACCACAGTCAAAAATCTTTCCTTACAGAGCTGGATATGCATTGAGGTTCAGAAAGAAATGCTTCTCATTCCAAGCAAACGCAACATACCTGGGTTAAAACACAAAATAACTTCAGATTGAGAAGTCATCATCAGGATTTTCAGAAGTACTTAGGAAGGTCCATTTGCCACATCTGAAGGTTTCTTTTCTATTATTGAAATCTGGGTAGCTATTATAATTGTTGGTTACAACTTTTCCAGCATTATTTTTAATCAAACCATAGGTCTTCACTACAAGACTG